>NC_058124.1:13649902-13995319 GCF_914725855.1 Thunnus albacares
CTGACCTCTCTTGACCCGGAAGCTGACGTCAGACCCGAGCTGTTCCATCGGTGGAGTAAAGATGGCTGACCAAGGCGCCGCAGATCCTGGTAATAACAACAATAATAAACCTGACGTCTCGGAGGGAACCATTATTAAGGTCACAGTAAAAACCCCTAAAGACAAGGAAGAAATCGCCATCGCAGAAGATGCCTCTGTCACTCAGGTGTGTTGATGTCGCCGTGTTCTAACGTCATGCCCCTGCCCACAACTTCAGCTAGGAAGGCTAGCTAGCACTATTAGCATTTGTCGCCACTCTTACCGGCTAATGGAGAGTGTGTGGAATTAAAGAGCCTATGTATAGTGAAAGTATTACTGCTTGTGTTAACAGTTGTTCGGCGTTATTAAAGTTGTTGACACCCAATAGGGAGATATAACCATGTTTTGTATTTCAAATGGCTAACCGGCTAGCCAGCTAACGGTAGCAGTTAGCTAATGAGCTAACTCGGTTTGCGAGCTTTAGCCTACGTTAGCTCACTGTGTAGCCAAACAAGTGTCAGCTGACGGGTTGTGTTCTGACTATTGCATCAAGCATTAATGCCCCGATAGATAGATGGTTGGTATGCTGAGTCGCTTTCATTTCCCCCTTTAGCTCAACAGCTCTGAAAATGCTAAAGCTTGCTGTCTCTCTAGAACATTCTCACAGCTACCACTGAGTCATTCAGCTTTCAGGGGAATATACACTACTCTCACTGCCACTGTTGGCTTGGCGACGTGTTGCAGTGCAATTATGGGGCAAGAATGAAATCATGGTTTCTTCAGTTTGTTGCCGTCAATGCAAAGCTAGCTTTTATCATTACTGTGTGGCCTCAAGTAGCTTTTTTGTCTGGTTGTCTTAAACAGATATGTGTCATGTGCAAACATTTGACTTGCATCTCTTAATTTCTAAGTATGTGTTATTGTCCTTTATCTACATGTGGCTTTATATTTGATGTTATGAAAGAGAACATTTGCATTCTTTGAGATGCACGTTTTATATACAGTGGTGTCAAATTATTAAAGATCCCCTCCAGACATGTATTAAGACATACAAAAGTAATATGCTTGGAATAATAATATGTGTCTGATGTGGTTTGCACACAAGTAAGTCCAGTTACCTCATTAAAATCCTTAAAATTAGATCTCCTCCTCCTCCCTTATTGAAAAATTCAGAACTCATGAACATGCAAATATTGCTAATTTCAAAAGTGAAACTGCTGTACACAGCATGTCTTCTGCTTCACTGGAAAGTAAATTTTCAGTGTAGAATGTTGTAGGTTTCAAGTTTCCGCATCACACTTTAAAAGATGAATTATGGACCAGGATTGGCTTCAAAACCAGTTGTGATGTCACAAATCCTGCTCGTAGGCCCACCCCTTTTAATCAGATTTTCAGTGAGCACAGAGAAAAGGTCTTTTTTCAGTAATTGAATTTAAAAACAGCCTTCTATTGTCAAACTCTGCACTGTGAAGCTCAAACATCCAGTTGAAGTAACAATAACCAAAACACATTTTTGAGTGGAGGGGGACTTTAAAGATCCCCTCCAGAGACCAGACATGTATTAAGACATACAAAAATACTCTGCTTGCAACAATAATGTGTGTCTGATATGTTTTTACAGAAAAAGTTTAATAACCATGTTACAATCCTTAAAATGGCATCTACTCCTCCTCCCTCATTAAAAATTCCAGAATCTATGAATATGCAAATATATTTCATCTCAGAAGTCTAACTGATTAAAGCATGATTTGTGTTCTCAAATCATGCTTGTAGGCCCACCCCTTAAAGGGATAGTTCACATTTTTTGAAGTGGGGTTGTATGAAGTACTTATCCATAGTAAATGTATTACCTGCAGTAGATTTGGGTCGGCACCCCTCCAGTTTGGAGATGCAGGCAGAAGTACCAGCACGGAAGCTAAGCAGTGTCCTGCTGTGGACAGGGCCAGCAGCAAAACATATTTTAGCCACCTAAAAAAAATCAGTCAGTTTAAGTATATGCTACATTTAGAATATTTTCACTGCTTTACCTTGCCTTCATATAGCCCTTTCCTTTGGCACTACATTTCTCAACCATTCCTACGATTGCCGCGCACTGTATTACGCCACAACAGCACTTTCTGACTCAAACAGCTGATCTGCGGTGTAATACAGTGCATGACATGCGTAGGGATACAGAGGTTCTACAGTTGAGAAAATGTAGTGCCAAAGGAAAGGGAGGTAAAGCTGTGAAAATATTCTTAATATAGTGGAAATTCTAAATATAGCGTTCACTGCTGCAAATAGGATAAGTACACAACAGTTACTTGGAAGTTTAAGGTCTGATGGTTGCAAGAAAACAAACAGAATAGAGCAGCGCTACTGAGATGTAATCAGCACAATCTCAATATTATCTTTGGCTTTTCCTATTTCTCACCTCATATCCCTTTTTATATTCTCTTTCTCACCTGGTATTTTCATTATTTTTTGTTGTCTTGTAGTTTAAAGAAGAGATCTCGAGGCGGTTCAAAGCCAAACAGGACCAGTTGGTCCTGATATTTGCAGGGAAGATCCTGAAGGACGGCGACAGCCTCAGCCAACACGGCATCAAGGATGGCCTGACAGTTCACCTAGTCATAAAGACAGCACACAAGTAAGGCCACATCATTATACAAAGAATGTTGGTTCAACAGAACAACTAGCAGCAGGCTTGTAGGAAGTATTTATTTGCCTTGCAGTATAATCTTGTTGTGGTATTTATGTTTAATTTCAATGTCCAGACACTCTATCATCTGACAGTGTGCACTGATTTGCTTATATACCTACTTCTTCCCTGTAGGGCAGGAGATGGTGGTAGCACCTCAGCCTCCAGCTCATCCTCCACCCAAGCAGGCAGTACCTCCACCTCTAGTCCAGGCACCAACCCCTCCTCCACAGCAGGCTCTACTGGTTCTGCCCCACCACCCACACAGACGCCTAACATACTGAGTGAGTCCACCTGTATGTAACTGTTTACATTCAAACACCCTTAACTGGTTGAGCACCACATAGAAACTGTATGTAACTTTCACTCACCCATCTCCCCTCCCTCAGCTGGCTTTGGTGACCTGTCTAATCTGGCTGGACTGGGCATGGGCTCAGCAAACTTCATGGAACTGCAGCAGCAGATGCAGAGGCAGTTGATGTCCAACCCAGAGATGCTTTCACAGATCATGGAGAACCCGCTGGTGCAGAACATGATGTCTAACCCAGACCTGATGAGGCAGATGATTATGGCCAATCCTCAGATGCAACAGCTGATGGAACGCAACCCTGAGATCTCACACATGCTCAACAACCCTGAGCTCATGAGACAGGTAAAGGAAATGAAGAGGTACTGAATTAGCACAGACATGACTACAGTAGTTTCCACCTACATTTTGGTGTGTTTATTCAGGATTTGTATGAGCTTTTGGTTAAAATAAACTTTAAATGACCTCCCCCTTTTATCACACCTTAGACCATGGAGCTAGCCAGGAACCCAGCCATGATGCAGGAAATGATGCGGAACCAGGACCGGGCTCTGAGCAACTTGGAGAGCATCCCAGGGGGTTACAATGCCTTGAGGAGGATGTACACAGACATCCAGGAACCCATGTTCAGTGCGGCCAGGGAACAGGTAGGGGGGGGTACTGAACAACGGGGGGGGTTGTTTACTGATCAAATCCGCACTTCTGTATTTTTGTGTTAATCCTGGTCACCTTTTTATGGCTGTGTTTGCCACTGTTAAGGGCCTTTTATTGTAAAATATCCAAATAACTATGTTGACTATTTTTTGTTTTGTTTTTTTAAAATTCCAAATGTGACTAATCTCTTTCCCTGTAGTTTGGTAGCAACCCATTCTCAGCTCTAGGTGGTGGCTCTGAGTCTGGTGTCCAGCCATCACGGACAGAGAACCGGGAGCCCCTGCCCAACCCGTGGGGGCCACCAAATTCTTCAAACCCCACCGAGAGTGGAGCAGGTACCACAGGAAGCACTAGCACCACTGGGGGTACCAACCCCAGTGTGTCTAACCCTCTGGGCATCAATCCTGGCAGTTTGGGCAATGGTAAGATTATGATTCTAAAAGATCTTAAAGAAATAATTTACTTTGAATTATAATTTTTCTAATATGGTATTTCCACAAAAAATATTTTAAAAAATACATAAATATATTTTTTAAATTTAATTTAAAAATTGAAATGAGATCTACTCCCTCCAGAATCTCTGAATATACAAATATTGTTACTTTCAAAAGTTTAACTGCTGGACACAAGGTGTCTCCTTTTTCAATGAGAAGTCCATTCTCAGCGTATGTGCACTAAAGGTTTCAAGTTTCCACATCACACTTGTATTAGTTGCATTCTGGACCACAATTAGCTTCCAAACTAGTTGTGATGTCACAAATCCTACTCGTAGGCCCACCTCTTAAACTCAGGTTGCAGGTGAACACAGAGAAATTTTCCACCTTCAGTAGATGAATATGAAAACAGCCTTCTAGTGTCAAACTCTACATACATCATTCTGCTCAGTGATGCTCAAACATCCAACTAAAGAAACAATAAGCAAAACACATTTTTGAGTGGAAGTGGACTTTAATGCACTTGCATGCTAAGTAATTTAATTACTTACCTGTATACACATGTACATAAATAAACTCCTTTCTTGTCTGTGCATTGCAGGCATGTTCAACAGTCCAGGCATGCAGAGTCTAATGCAGCAGATCTCCGAAAACCCTCAGCTGATGCAGAACATGCTGTCTGCTCCCTACATGCGCAGCATGATGCAGTCACTGTCTCAAAACCCAGAGTTGGCCTCCCAGGTATGTAACCCAAAGACATCTACATACACACCACCAAACAGAAAACACACATAGATATCGTCATATTACAATGGAAACCCTGAAATATTAAATTCAGAGTCTGCCCAAGAACTCTTTGTTATTCTGATGATGCACCACAGATGGCATCGATTGATTATATTGAACCCTGCAGTTTGTAATGAATTGTAAATAGTGGAGTCCAGCCAGGCCTGTTGTGCATTAGACCAATGAGCCCAGTTATTTAGTGCACACTCAACAGAGTGGATTGTCTGTTAAGCTCATTTGCAGCAAATTGTAAGAAAGAATAAACAACGCAGCTCTGACTTATTTAGTTTTAATAAACAATACTGACTCTATGGCAAACCAGGACAACCTTACAGTGGGGTGCTGCTCATTCAAACCGTTAGAAGTTGTGATATGAATGACAAGGATTCCCCACAACTTTTATTTCTGTTATTCTGTTTGAAACCTATGCTAAGGTGCTAAACATATATAATTTAAATATGAACTCCAGTGAGTAAGCAGCATATCCTGATGTGGAATGACACATTACTTTGACTTTCTTTCCTTCTCTCTCTACCAGGTTTTGATGAATAACCCCTTGTTTGCTGGAAACCCACAGCTGCAAGAACAGTTCAGATCTCAGCTGCCCATCTTTCTGCAGCAGGTACTACACACACTTCAACTGCTTAAGTCAGTCCTAGCTTTTTATGTTTTTTTTTCTAATAAGGCACAACGATAAATAGCCATAGTGACATAAAGAATTGTACTGGTTGGCCCACAGGGGGCAGTATACTGCAACAAGCCATAATCCAGGTATTGTGAACTATAGCACAGATATGTATTTGCACATGCTGAACATTTTTGTCTTGAGGATTATACATATCTGCCTATCTGGCTACCAGTTTAGATTTTTAGATAAGCCTCAGCCCAGGTCAAAAGGCAACTACATTGTGTGCCTTTGCCTGTGTTAATTATCTTTCAGTAAAATTAAAGTACATTAGATTGACTATTTATTGATTGATTGGTTAATTTATTGCTACTCGGTCTGTTTGGTTGCAGATGCAGAACCCAGAAGCCCTGTCAGTGATGACCAACCCCCGGGCCATGCAAGCCCTAATGCAGATCCAACAGGGCTTACAGACACTGCAGACAGAAGCTCCAGGCCTCATGCCAAGGTACGCTCACGCTGACAAATACACTCATGAGTTGCATTTTCATACTTAGCTTTTATTTTTAATAACTCTTTTTTTCTTCTTCTGACCTAGTTTGATGACAGGTGGAATTCCCGGCGTGCCCACAGGAGGGGGAATGCCCACAGAGAACCCTGCCTCCCCACCTAGCAGTGCAGGAACACCGCCAAACGCCGCCCAGCAGCAGCTGATGCAACAGATGCTTCAGATGTTTGCTGGAGGAGGTGGAGGAGGAGGAAGTGCACCGGTACACACATACACACATGCACAGGGATTACATATTTCACACCTGTATGATTTCTTTTTTTAAGTTACATTTATTTTCTCCCTGTAGAGCCAGACCCCAGAGGTTAGGTTCCAGTCCCAGCTGGACCAGCTGAGCGCTATGGGCTTCATCAACCGCGAGGCCAACCTGCAGGCCCTCATCGCTACTGGAGGAGACATCAATGCCGCTATCGAGAGACTGCTGGGCTCACAGCCCTCGTAAAGACATACAGTACATAATGACACACAGACACGTGCATACATACATACTTAACTCATAAACACACCCTGCATCTACAGAGAACCAAGAGAAATTTAAATGTATCGTCCCAAACTTTACAGACGAAACTTGGGCAGGATCTGTAAGACCCTCATTCTACATTTGTTCTCAGATCATTCCCTATCCCCATACTTTCTCTTTTTGGCGTCATCCACCCAGATCTCTGTCCCAGAGTGCTGCTGTAGAGCCGGACTGAACCACTCTCATCTTGAGGGGTGTTCTGGTGCAGAGAAGGAACGAAAACCTCTCCTGAAAAGGGATTCCCAACAATTTTCTTCATTTATTGTGTTCTTCATATAAAACTGGTGTCGAGGGTGGCAGACGAGCATTTACATAATACAGATTAAACCCATGTGATGTGATTGGCTGTTGGCTCTGTTCCGCACGTGCCCGTTAGGAGGCAGTTTGTTAGCATTTATCAAGCAAACTGTGAGTGAAGATCTTCTGGTATACAGACAGTAACACAGTACAAGAGCAGAAAGATATTTTGTCCATACATACATTACACCTCAACCTCATTCCTCCCTCTTTCCCCTGTTCTTGAGATTCTACATAAATAGCTGTTTTTGCCCAACAACTTTCACTATTTATTGCAAACGCTTAAGAAATGACGCCCTCCACACTTCCCTAAACTTGCAATTTGTCATTCCAGATTAAAGTGCCCACTCACGGGGCGCACAGTGTCTTTTCTTTCTGAGGCACCACTGCTGTGCCTTCTGTCCTCCCCTGCCCTAAAAGAGCATTGTCGGCAAATTAACACCCCCCCCCCACTCAGCAGGTTGATTAGAAGCCTCCATTGGGGGTCCTGAATAAATTCCACACATCAACATCTAGAACTTTTAACCATAATCAAATATCACATTGCAGCAGCGCCGAAGCAGAGGACGCTGTTAGAATAAATATGAATGAAACAAACAGGCTTTCCTTTCATTTTAATCTGATTCTTCATTTTCTTCTCTTTTTTTCTTTTTTTGAGGTGCATTTAGTACCTAGAGATAATTATGATTTGACTCGCATTAAATAAACATGGAAATCAAGTGAGTAAAAAAAAAAAAATGGAAAGGCTTTAAAAACAATTCTGGTATGGTGGCACCATACATTTCTAAAATCAAGATCTAGGTTGTCTTATTTTTTTTCCTTTTGGAAATCTCAGCATTGTAGTTGTGGTAACCTTGGCAACTGCTTCTATAGCTTTGCTTTGTGTGTTGACCTCAGCTGAAAAAAATCCATCTCCCAATTGAACATGTTGAAACTAACTTTTAACAGTACTGTACTAAAAAAATAAAACATGGTCAAAAAACAGACTAAGGCCTGTGTCAGTTGATTATAGCCTTGTGATGGTGTAGAGGGGATGGTGCAAGATGACGTCTGTAGCATGCCATCCATTTAAATTTTCTGGCCTTGAAGTTCCCATAAAATAATTAAAGTCCCCCTCCACTCAAAACTGTGTTTTGCTTATTGCTACTTCAGTTGGATGTTTGACCTTCACTGAGCAGAATGATGTATGTTCAGAGTTCAACACCAGAAGGCGGTTTTGACATTCAGCTGCTGAAAGTGTCTCTGTGCTAACCAAAAAACTAAGTTAAAGAGTGTCCCTTTGAGCAAGATTTGTGACATCACAACTAGTTTGAAGCCAATTCTGGTCAAGTAAACAAATAATACAAGTGTGATGTGGAAACTTCCACACACAATGAGAATGGACATTACAGCGAAGAAGGAGACGGCTTGTATCCAGCATTTAAAATTTTTTTTAAAAATTAGCATATTCATAGATTCTGATATTTTTAGTGAAGGAGAAGAAGTAGATGTCAGTTTACGGAATTTAACGAGACACCATTATTCAAAGTAGAGTATTTTATTTACATCTTAAAAGATGTCTGGAGGGGATCTTTAATAATAATTTGATGCTTTTATCTGTTTAATATGAAAATGTTGCATATTGAAATGTAAGATAAAATAATCTGCTTTTGGGTGTTTTTGGGGGAACAAATGTCACACTGAGGTATGTAAGTACAGTTTCTTTGGTATTATTATGGGTAACACTGTTTCAGAATCTGTTTTATTAGCAAAGTATGGAAGCATACAAAGAATGTGACTTGGCGTTTGGTCCCACAAATGCAACAGAGAAGAATAAAAATAGAACAAAAGTAAGGTAATAATGAAATAAACAAAATAATCATTAAAATTAAAATCTATATACTGAATGGAATCATCATAGTTTTGAAATGGTATATTGACTGTACAAAGGAAATATGGACTGTGCTATTGTCAAAGAAATTGTAGTGTATGAAATAGATGAATGTGACAAGTGATAAAATTAAATGTGACATTTTTTGGGTCCCATAGTTCTCAATATTTTCAGAGAAACAAACTGATGTAACCAGAAAGGACATAAAGGTAATTTTTCCAGTGTAACCCAGAGTCTTGGTCAGCTGACACATGCACTACTAAAATGTGTCAACAGGGGAACACAAAATAAAATCAAATTTGAAGTGACGTTTCCAATGATGAATGAACATTTACTTTGGTTTAAATTGACCAGTTCTTGTAGGAAAATTCCGCTGAAAATCAAACAACTGACCCTCAAAATTGTGGACTTGTAAAATAAAGCATTTCCAAATTAAAACCCTCAATATTTTAAATATAACCATTATAATTTCCTGGTTTCAGCCGGGTGTAAAATGGCGACGTGTCCGAGTACACAGATCCACCTGTTAGGTGAGGTTTATTGTCAAACAATAAACAGAAGGGTTGAGTGAAAGAAGAGCATAAGAGAGGGTGGAGTCTGTTCCTGATGACTACCTGCAAGTGGTTGTACCTGTTCCACCTGCTCTCCTCCCCCCAGCACTCCCTTAGGTGTCAGCTGATGAAGGATCGGCAGGCCACAGGACTCCTGCCTGCCTGCCTGCCCTCAATCGGGATCTACCCTTATCCACAGATAAAGAAGGAAGCTGGTGGGTGCAGCTGAACCTGTTTTCTTTTTCTCTTCCATTTTCACCTTTACTCTCTCTCTCCAGTGTGGAGAGAGAGAAAAAGGAGTGTGGTTGTCTTTTTTTCTCTTTTCTTTGGGATCCAACACTGAAAGTGGCTTCAGAAGATTTAAACAGGAGCCCTCGCAACTGAACGCAGCATGGGGTCTGATGAGTCATACAACTTTGTCTTTAAAGGTGAGTTGTGTTTACTTTACTTGTGATTGTGTATGGAAATACTGTATGAAGCCTATAGTGTACATTGCCTCTAGACGTTAAAGCTGTCATGTGCAGCTCTGCTGCTCAGCTGCCTGCTCTGATTTCCGAGGAAAACTGGGAATGACGGAAAGGAGGAAGTGATAGCCTTCTTTCCATTTGACTGTAAAAACATTTGACCTTTGACCTTTTCATCGTCTTACATTAACATAAATCAGTTTCCTGCTTTCATAATGGACTGCTTTGTGGTTTGTACGCTTATTTCCCTGCTTGAAATAAACCGCCTGTTCCATTCATTCCACAGTAAAGTCAGCCACAGGGTATCTGCCACGTTTATGTGATGTCACTCTGTCTGGTGTCCCATAACGGTGACAGAAAGTCTACATGTGTTAGAGGAGATAAAGAATATCTGAAAGTAGTTATTTTGACCGATTAAAAGTTATATTTTTGGACTTCATGTGTAATAAAACAGTCATAGGAATTCTTTGCAATTAATGAATTTCTACTTCTTATGTGCCTGTGCAGTGGTTTTAATAGGAGAGTCTGGAGTAGGAAAGAGCAACCTTCTGAATCGCTTCACCAAGAATGAGTTCAATCACGACAGTCGCACCACCATTGGTGTGGAGTTCAGCACGCGGACTGTTCAGCTGGACAACTTTATCATCAAAGCTCAAATCTGGGACACAGCGGGGCTGGAGCGCTACAGGGCTATTACCTCAGCGTGGGTACACACACTCACACACACGCTGTATATTCACATAAGTAATAGACACATGATTAAGAGGTGAGAATTATCACATCAGTGTCGGCTCACGCATGTGTGCCAGTTTAAGTAACAAGGATTTTAGTGTGTGCATTAAAAGTCACACCACCTTCACACATTTTACAATATCACTACCAGCTTCCAGTTTGAGTGTTAAGATCCAACCCATGTCTGTTTGGTCTTTGTGGGCTCAGGTATTACAGGGGAGCAGTCGGAGCCCTGTTGGTCTATGACATTACCAAGCACCTAACCTATGAAAGCGCAGAGCGATGGTTGAAAGAACTGTACGACCATGCAGACCCTCACATGGTGGTCATGCTGGTAGGAAACAAGACAGACCTGGAGAGCCTCAGGACGGTGCCCACGGATGAGGCCAAAGACTTTGCAGGTCTGTTATGTAGTAATGTCTATGTTTTCACCACAAGATGTCTTATTGGCAGCTTTTCTCTTGCTTATATTTATCTGTAACTTTCTGTAAGTTGGCTTTGTGCTTGTTTTTTATTAATTCTTGTGATCATGAAACATGTATTAAATGCTCAGTACTGAATATTTTGCTCCCAAAACATGTCAGTGTTTGTTAATTGTGATGTTCATGATGAATCCAGAGAAGAAAGGTCTTATGTTCATGGAGACATCAGCGTTGGACTCCACCAATGTCGAAGCTGCTTTCAATGAAGTTCTCACAGGTACAGGAGTTCAGTCACTTGTGTCCAAACACACATCCTCACTTCAATGCATTTCTTTGACGTATTGATGCAAACATTGGGTCTGTGCCTCCATTATCTCCAGCGATCCATAAGAAGGTGGCCAGCAGAGAAGTGACCCGTGGCTCCATCAGTGCTGTGACCCTGTCCAGTCCCATCGGACCCACCAGCGAGGTGCAGGAGGAGCGCAGAGGCTGCTGCAATAGCTCCTAACACAGTGCTGTCTCTGTACATCTCGTCCTGGAACCAGCATCTCGCTTATCTGTCATCCAGCCTTAAGCACAATTTCATTCACACACAATTTGAAGAGCGAGGTACTCGTGTGACACCTAGGCAGTCATTGTTCAAACCTTTTCATATATAAAGGCAATACAGCATATCATTCAAAAACAATTTAAGATGCAGGACAGAGCTGCACATTTTGATGAAATCCATATTCTTGTTTTGGTGGCTAATGGGGGCTTTCTATTATAGATGTTTTTTTTCTTTTTAATCTCATCTTCATGTTTTTAAAGTGAAGTTGTAAAGTTGTATTGCTTTTATAAAGAAATGCACTGGGATCAACTTGGAATAAATTATTTATGTTATCCTGTTTGCGTGTAATTAACACACAGAAACATAAATTTATTATCTGCATAAGACAGATAATCTAAACAAGATGAGGGAATAGGAAAGAGGGCTGATGTGAAAAAAGGTTGGGGTGGAAGAAATACTCGGATCCTTTACTGAGGTAAAAATAGTAATATTGTAGAAATACTTAAAAGTATTTCAAGCTTCAAGTAAAATTTCACTTAAATAAAAGTTCTGAAGTGTTATCAGTTAAATATACTGAGTATCAAAGTATCAAAAGTAAAAGTATTCATTATGCAAACTGTGTTGTATTATTGAGATGTTATTATTGATGATTTACCACGTAAGCAGTATTTAATGTTGTAGCTGGTCTAGATGGGGCAAATCAAATTTGAACTAATTCATATGCTTCTGGGCAATTTAATCTAAAAAAATGTATCATATACATCTAGATCTATAAAGTAACCAACAACAACAGCTGTCAAAAAGATTAGTGGAGTAAAAAGTACAACGTTTTCCTCTTAAATATACTGGAGTTGAAGTAGAAAGTACCATAAAATGGAAATACACAAGTAAAGTACAAGTACCTCAAAATTGTCCTTACATACAGTAATCGACTATGTACTTAGTTACTTTCCACCACTGAATAAGCACAATTTGTCTGATAGAGTCATACAGTACACAGCAGTGGTTGTCATCCTGGTAACTGACACAACAGTCGGGAGATGATTAATGGGATGGAAAAAAAGAAAAACTAAAATTCTGCCACACTGTTATTATGTATAGTTTTCTTGTATTTTGTTTGTTTTAGTGAATACTGCATAGTTTTACCTCTAAAAATTATCCAGAGGTCTGAGAGGACTCTTTTAAATGCTGCAAAACTCATAGATGTGAGGTGGATTTGCTAGTAGACATTACTTCTTATTAAGGAATCACACTCAAAAAATGAACCACTGGTTCTTGCGTGTTTATTTTCCACATTTCCCAATATGCAAACAATAGGACAGGATATTGAGGAACATTCATTATCACCTGTAAAACATCAATTATCTCAGTCCAGCTTTCTACCATTGCACAGAACCACAGTAAATGCATGAGTGTGCCAATCCTACCACAGCCATGCCAGCACCATTCAGACGCATTTGAGTCCTTTTTTGACTTATGTGGCCTAATATAAGCCCTATGTATGACCGTCAATTGGATAATTTTATATCTCACACAGCTGGACATAGATGTTGAATGCTTCAATATTGATTCGCAGTGAGGGGTGAACCAATGTCTCGTTCCCATTGTAATTTGGTGGGGAAAGTGCTTTCAGGGAGGGAATAACTTGTACATAGCTGAGACAGTTCCTCTGCCAGTAGCAGCATCCCTCAGTTTGCCATTAAGGACACCTTTCGATCCCAGTATGAGTCCATTGGATGTGAAATTTTTAAAGATACATCTCAGCTGTAAGTGTTGTAGAAATGCAGAATCATTCAGGCCAAACTGCATTTCAGCTCATGGAATGGTGTATTACCTCCATCCCTTGTAACCTGTCAGATCTGAGTGATATTTTGGTGTTGCCAAGTGCTCTTCGCCAGTGTTGTACTGCCTGCAGTTAACAGTGGATTATTCTATATTGGACGAGATGGTAGAGACACGCCATTAACAAACAAATCATTTGTGTACTGCCTTTGCAATATCACAAGAAAAATCAATTAGTGGATTATCTATTTTAGCATAATATTTGGGGTGGTACCATAATGACGTTAAATATGACCTTCTCCTCCAGCCAAATACTTACTGCATATTGATTCTTATCTATGTATGCTAAATAGTAAAGATGAACATCAGGAACACCCAGACCACCCTTGTTTCTGGGCATGACCGATTTTTATGGTTGTTTCTAGGCTTCTTGTCCATAGGAAACTTGAAAATAATTTGTCAATTTCCTTAAACCATTGCTAGGGAAACTTTAGAGCTATGGGTGAGTCTGGATTGAAAGTTCATCTTTATCACCTCTGCTCTGCCTCAACAGCAATAAAGTTAGGACTGTCCATTTCCTTATATCCTCTCTAATTACTTTTAAATTGCTAGTGCCATATAAGTTGAATAATTGGAGATCTGATATTTATTCTGAGGTACTTCATTCCTTGAGGTTTCCAGACAAAGGGTGCAGAGCCAAGGTGGGCTGCAAAGGTGGTTAAGAGGGATAGCCTCACTTTTACTGTAGTTGATTTTGTATTCAGAAAATCGATCAAATGCTTCTATAAGTTTTAACAAGTGTGGTATTGAGACAGTTGGGTTGGATAATGTTGATAAAATGTCATCAGCATAAAGACTGTCTTTGAAATAATATCCAATCCACTATATTTTGATTGGCTCGAATGGCACAAGCCAGCGGTTCTAGTGCTAAAATGAGAACGGTTGGTGAGGCTGGACCGCTCTGCCATGTGGATCTGAAAGTTGGAGGGGATGAGATATTATACCATTAGTTTTAACATAAGCAGTTAGTTCATGATATAGTGCCTTGATCCACTGCATACGTATTTTCCCAGAACCAAATTTGGACAGTACATGAAATAAAAAAGGCTACTTTATTCTATCAGAAACTTTTTCAGCACCCAGTGATATTGCTTCTGCTGGATGCTTAAAAGCAGAGGCTCTTGACATCACATAAAGGAATCTCCTCATATGGTTAGAGGCAAGGAGGCCTTGAATGAAGCCCACCTGGTCCAGATGTACTAAAGAGTGCATTACCTTCTCCAGGCGCATCACAAGGATCTTGGCAAACAATTTATAATCATTGTTTAAAAGACTTAATGGTCGGGAAATGCTCATTTGCATGTCATCCTTTCCCAGTTTTGGCATTAGAGAAATGATAACAGATCGCATAGTTATTGGCATCGACTGTTTGGAGATAATATCATTGTAAATCAAAGTGAGGAGTGGCGCCAATATGTCCTGGAAGCTTTTATAAAATTTTATGCTCTAACCATCATCAACTGGTGTTTTCCCAGTTGAGAGAACTTTAATGGCAGATTTTACTGCACAAGATAGTGTCACACTAGCCTTTCTCTCTCTAAAGAGGACAATACTTATGAGCTGGAAAATCCGTAAACCAGACTGTTATAATAAACATAACTGGCTGAAGGACTTCTTGGACTTATTATCCATGGAGAGTGCAGCCTCAACCCTTAAGGACTATGATAATAGGCCAGGTGCCCCATAGACTCTCATTAGAAAATACATGAATAATAGAATAATAACCTGACTCAGTAGTATGTGTGTATGTGTGCATGTGTAGCTGATGTAAGGTATAACCTACGGTCTTGACTCGGATGATGATGTTAGAGTGGCATGTTGGCCGTGGCAGATTAGTGGTGACTGGAAAGCTGCCTCGGCATCATCATCCCCAATGTTATCCCGTACCAGCCATCCCCCCTGCACCTCCTACTCTATGGGACTGGCTCTCCCTGGGGGCACTGGGCGCCTGGCGTGCTCTGTGCTACCACGGAAGAACGAGTCCTCCTTTCCCTTTCTTAATGTGTGTGTCATAACAACATTTTCAATGTGTCTTGTGGATTATGATGTTGTCATTATCTTTTTTGTCCTCTGGAAAACTAAAAATTATATATTTACAAAAAAAAAAGAACCACAGGGAGATAGTCATGACTTGAAGATGTTGTGTCTCCTGTCAGCCTGTAGATGGCAGTGCTGATGTTGAAAGTTGAATTGGAAGCTAGTACTCAGCAGTGCAGTGCATTTGTTCCATCTCTAATTTCCTTATTAACTCCAGTATGTCTCATACTGCTATCACATTCCTTACTGTTCCTTCCATTAACAATCATGATATTAAGCTCATGTGGTGCTGCAGTATTGTTGCCATGGTAGCAACCTCTGATTTCCTCTTGACAAGCTGATCAACGTTCCAGTGAAGAAAGGAATTAATTTTCTAGTTCCCACCACAAATAGTAAATGAATTCACAGACTTTGTGTTTTATGTCGATGTGTGTGTATATTTGTGCGTATGCAGATAATCTGCAGACTATGGATATAATTGGACGGGCTCATATGGTATGACTGAAAGAGCATAAATCTACAGCAGTGGTAGTTAATGACATTCTGGACAGATAGTGCTCTATCTCTGGCTCACAGATGTGCATAAGGAGCCTTTACTGTGGTGCGAGTGCGTGTGCATGTGTGTGTCTGTCCCTGAGCAAGATCTCTCTGCCGGAGATCATTTTGCTACAGTGAAATGACCACAAATGCTTTTTTAAAGTTTCTCATATGAAAATATGATAGGGAAAGCTCTGCACCAGGCAGTAAATGTTTAATTATTTCCTGTGATTGAAGATATTTTTATGAACTGAGTAAAAGCATCTGGTGTAATAATCCACGCAGGCTGCACAGGTTGAAAGCCTGGTCATGAAATCTGTTAATCTCCCTCTGCCCTGAGTACCCCCTCCTAGAGGTAAGGGGGTCATGTTTGCAAAAATCAAGAAATCAAAAATCTACGACCCTTTTGTTCTTTGTTAGGATGAGACGACTGAATGGTTTTCTTCTACCACTTCACAGATTCTTGCACATTCCTCCTGGTTTGTGTGTGGGTCAATTTCTGGCCTCACCTTAAAGGTAAAGCTCTCGGAGTGGTTGGAAAGAATTGGATTTAGCACATACATATGGTGGCTATTACCCACATGCTACTAGACATATGTAGCCTGTAAAAACAGTGTCTAAAAACAGGGCTCATACATGCTAAAGTGATGAGTGTTATGGCACCTTTGAGCCCAACATGGAGCTGTTTATCTCCCATTTACGATTCCTGTTCCCGCAGCATTTTGCCTTCTTGTGCTTTACAGTTGCAGCATCACATCTGTACGGGTTTTATTGTGACTTTTGTGTTCTTATGACCTTTGACCTCATGGAGCATGGATGGATCGTCTCTAAAACCCATACATATGGAGCCTATCATTTCGCTTGTCTTTCTGTATTTCTCTCTTCTCCTGCTTTCTGACAGACTTCCTGACTTGTTCTGACTTGGCTTCACAGATTTGTTTTTTCCTGTTTATTTTTGCTTCCTGTGTTTGTTTGTCTGTTTATATGCGTGGCTAACAGACTGGCATAAGGCTCACACACGAAAGAAACTTCCATTACCATGCACACAAGAGCTCAAAAAACATTTGTACTCTTGTCTTTTATTCATCTGTTTCTCTCTCTTTCTCTCTCTCTCTCTCACACACACACACACACTAAAACATTTTTGGGTATTTTGTTTGTATATTATAAGATTACGTTAAAATACAGAGGTCTTGAACCTGCACCTGTCATTAGCAGTTTGCAGCTGGACTTATGATTTGTTACTGCTGTGTCAGATCAGATGATGTGCCATACGTGGGCGTAATCATGTCTGCATGTGTGCTTGTTCCTGCATCTATGCACGCATAAACACACACTCACACAAACAAACCAAAGTCCAGACACAAACAGTGTTTGACAGCCTACATTCCTCCATCATGCTGCATCTGTCAGAGCACATCAGCAGCGTCAGAGAGCACAGATTTGAGATTTTCACGTCAGCTGACATCATCGCATAAACGGAATCAAAGTCGATGCACGCTGATTACCATGGTGATGTTGTTATGGCGACCAATCAAAGGGAGAGGTGAGCTGATAGGTGGATGTGTGTTCAGACTCTCTACTGCCCAAAATGCGCAGTGGAGAGAGAGAGAGAGAGATAGAGAGAGAGATAGAGAGAGAGAGAGAGAGAGAGAGAGAGAGAGAGAGAGAGAGAGAGAGAGAGAGAGAGAGAGAGAGAGAGAGAGAGAGAGAGAGAGAGAGAGAGAGAGAGAGAGCGAGAGCTGAAAACAAGCTGAGAGGTGGATTATTGCCTAGAAGTGATCTCAGGGAAAAGCTGTAATACTTGCACTGTTTAGTCTCAACTCAGCTTGTTGTGAGATTATGAGTCTAAAAACCAGTTTCAGTAGCTCTGTGTGTGTGTGTTTGTGTATCACCTCCCCATATACTCCAGTCAATTAACTCCTTTGAAAGCCTCTAATTTCATAACGGAGCCTGTTGTGCTTGGCTATCCGTATTTGAGGCCCAGCTGGGGTCACAAGATTCCTTTCCGGCATGCAATTAAACAGGTTGCCAGTGACAAACAGAGCCGAGAGCCTCAGCATCGGTCCACTTAACATATTACATACCTCAGTTGCCATGACAGCCACAGTGTTTGTCTGTGAGTCCACAATACCAAAACAGCTGCAGGTGTAAAGTGATGCACTGAACAATTATTGGAGTGCTGTTCTCAGCTGAAACCTGACAGACCGACAGAAACGGTGTAAAACAGGATTGTCATTAACATATTATCTTCTGTGTGACAGGTGATCTCTCTGCTGAGCTTGCATTTGTGCTCTCAAGTAATGACATCTGGACACTGGGAAGCAGATCATGTTTGCAGCTTTTTCAGTCACATTAATAGATTATGTGACATAATGTGTTGAGTCACTTTAGTATATTAGGTACTTTTATCCACAGTCATAGCATGGCTTTCCCCCGGTTTCATGTTGCTGCCTTAACCACAAATCCACTGACCCAGAAATTTCCAACAGCTGACCCAACATTTTACCCATCAGAACCAAGTTTCACACTGCTTCAAAAGCGATTTCATAACTTGGCATAACTCTCACACTCGAAGAGGAAAGACACCTGGCTAAGACTCAACCTTGAGCTTCCAAATGTGTGACTTTGAGACAAAGCTTTCCTCCAAGGCAAGCGAAAACTTTTCAGCTGTTCCTTCAAGGTAGGGGAAAAAAAGGCAATAATACCACCCAGCCCCTAAAAGTACTCTGCTCTTTCTCACAGGAACACAAAACGTCTGGCAATACAGTGAGTGACAAAAGGGGCGTTAAATTGAGTGAATGAGTAGATATTTCCATGTGTGTATTTTTCTCCTGCTCAGCTTTTGTTCTCTGGAGTGCATGGATGGAGGTACAGTCCAGATTAAACCAAGAGATACTCCCTGAGCATGAAGATACCACGATTGTTCTTATAAATGCACTTCACATACCATTTTGTTCCACTGAATCAACACATCTTCATTTCAATGAATGAATGCAGCTTATCTGAGTGCCAGGCTTTTCTCAGTTCACTTTATGGTTTTGTCGTGCAGGTCCTTGAGGTGACGGCTGCACTTTCTAATTATAATTAAATATGTTCCCCTTTTATGCGCATCTGTAATTAAAAGACTTGATAGTTCAAGCTCATGAGCGCAAAGAGGTGGTGTGTTTGCATTTTGAGGACAACAGTTGTTGACTTGATGGCCCTGGAGCTTTGGATTGTGAGAGAACACATGTTGGTGGAGGGGGGGGGGGGGTTAACACGCTCAGGCTTGAGGACAACGAAGTTAAATCAAGGTCACTCTGCCATGAGATACATCAGAACTCTCTAGGGTTGTGTGTGTGTGTGAAGATGCAAGACAGAGAGCCAGAAATGAACATACTAGAGTCCTTTTAAGTGCAAGTGAGTACATGCATATATGCATAAGGCTGCATAAAAGCATGTGTGCATGCACGCCTGACAGCTTGTGATGTTTTTAGCTGGACTGTGCATCATGTGTGCGTCCTGTGTAGTTTCCTCTGTGCACGGTGAAAGCTCCGGGATGAATCTAAAAATACCATGGGCTTGAGAGGAAATAGGAGCGAGGATGGGAAACCATTTAAGAAGCATAAGAACATGGGGCTGCTTCCAAAAGACAGCAGCCTGAGAGGGAAACCTGCAGACAGGAGTCACACTGCGGCCTCGGAGGGGAAGGATTCCCCCTCATTCTTTAAACCTGTAGTTTTGTGTTTAATAGCAGCTCTGAAAGCTGAATTAGTTGCTTTGATAAAGATGGGTTCCTCTTGTTTCTGTTTTGTGGTGTTATATTGAGTTACACGCTTAATCAAATGTACCTCTTGCTCTGTGTTTGTTGGCATTGAGGGTTGCTCTAATCCAGGATGGCACTGTACACTCATTAAGGTAATTTCCGTCTGTTTACCGAATAAAAACAGATTTCTGGGAGATGTTGATACCAGGACAGACTTGTACACGAATCGTGAGGAGATGAGGAGGAGGAAGAAGAGGATGAGGAGGAGGAGGAGGAGGAGGAGGGGGAGGGGGAGGAGGGGGCGGGTAGTTAGGAGGAGGGAATCCAGATGGGAAGGAGCAGCGTCGGCGCCGCAGGAGAGAGATAGAGAGGAGAGAGACTGTAGAGGAGAAGACTCAAGCCTAATCTCTGCCTGGAGATGAGAGACACTTCTATCAAACACTGAACAACCGGATATCTGTCGGTGCCGCCATGTATTTCGGTATGTAAACGACGCTTTATGCTTTTGATCCCATAAGAGTGTTTATTTTGTTGATCATAACGCGGCGGACACACTTGTTGCTATGTTGAAATGGTTGTAAGCTTTGTGAAGTCAGTCATCTGCACTGTAGAAAAGAATGAGGCAGTGATAGTACAGATAATTTAATGCATTTCGTAATTTTAAGAATTAACTGATATGGTCTATATATTTGTTTTAGTTTTTAGCCTTTTATCTGTGCCAGTTTTCCTCATGAAATAGCGCACAGGGCAAATTCTTCAATGACATGGGAGACACTTTATAAATATAATTGGGAAAAAAACTTATAAAGGATAGAAAAGAAAAATATTATAGTATAATTCTCATGTACATGCTATAAATATATATATATTGCCTCACTAAAACCCAAATTATTATTGCTTTAGATTATTGGATGCAAGTTATGGGAGTCCCAATTAGTGGTGACCAGCCTCATTTCAATATTCATTAAAGATCATTTCAGGTTAAGTGTGTGTGTCCACTTTACAGTCTCTCCACGGGTTTCTTGCAGCCTATCTCATTCTTTCAAGCCATTTCTTACCAAAGCAAACACTCAGGTCAAACGCAACATGACGTGCGTGCGCGCACACACACATGGCTTATGCTTGTTAAATGCAATCAGACTAATGGCAGAGCGGATGGGTGTGTTGTGATTTCTGATGATGATGATGATTACACATGCGGGTTGGTCCTGAATCAAACCGTAATCAAGCTCAGAGAACATGCAAACTAGAAAACAAGCCTCCTTAATCAGCGCTCAACAACACAAACAGGCTGTTTATCACACAACACTTACTAATGGCCTCACTGAACCACAACTATGTGTGTGTGTGACAGGTTACAAGTGTGTGCATGTTTGAGTGACTGTGTGTTAACATGTTTTGCGGCTAAACATTTGATTTTGATATAATAATATATTATATGTTGTGGGTGATTGCTTCCAGCCTGTGTGTGTGTCTGCACATGCACATGCTTGCTGCTCATATTAGTTTGGCACCTGTGTAGAGTATTTGATTACCCTTCAGTACCCCTCTGTGTGTGTGTGTGTGTGTGTGTGTGTGTCTGTCTGTGTGTAAAAGCCCATTTGGCCTTGGTACACCACAGACAGCCTGACGGTCCTATTTTAAGAAAGCTAATACTTAACGGCATGTCAAATATGACAAGCTTTCATATTAAGTAAACATCTTCATGTTCATTCAGAAAAAAACAGATGTAGATGCTTATTATGGGTTCAACAGCTTCACATCAATTAATCAATTAGTCGATAGACAAAAAATGAACATAAGAATTTTAATAATCTATTCATTATTGAGATCATTTTTAAAGACAAAAGTGTCAAAAAATGACATCAGCTTTTCTAATGTGAATATTTAGTGACTTTTTTCATCCTATAACTGAATGTCCCTCCGTTTTGGACTGTTGGTTGGACAAAACAGACTTGATTGAGATTTCATGTGAGCACATGAGACTCTTGACAATATTTTTTAGACATTCTATAGACAGAATTGTTAAATTATCAGCACTTAATTAAACAAATCATTAGTTACACCCCTAATGAGTTCTGCTTTAAATTTTAGAAAGATTTTGGAAGAATTGATACATTTATACATAGCATAATTATACACATATATCAGCGGTGGAAGAGGAAAAGTGTAATTACAGAAGGATTATGAGCAAAATGGACTTGAATATTAGAAGTAGAAGCAGAGATTGTATATACATTATACTATGATTGATGCATTAATGTGTAAGCAACATGTTAATGTAGCTGGTGAAAGTGGATGTAATTGTAACTACTTTATATAATGCGGTATACAATTAGACTGTATCATATATTATAAAATGCTCACATGTTCACATGCTCAAAGAATATTCATCTCTCAAATGTAGGGAAGGTGACACATGTAGGAAAAAACAGAAATATCTCAGATTTGTTCTTCAGTGCAGTACTTTCTCTCCATATCTTCTAGTCATTCAAGTTCCATATTTTGTGTCATTGTCAGTGTAGATTTCAATCAGTAAAGGTGAGTGAAACTCAAATAAGACAAAGGTTCCCGGAGATAAAACATCATTTTAGTTTTTCCACTGAGGATTTGTCTAATATGTCTATGAGGCTCTATAATATGTTTTGCTGATTTGATCTATTAGCTTTCATCAGCATCATAATGAGAGATCACATCATGTCTATTGAGTCATTCCTCCATATGTTTATCTCTCTACCTGTCTCCTCCCTGCCATGCTGTCTCCTAGGCAATGTGTGTCACAGTGTTCTGCCACCGCTGGCTCGAACCACGCTGGGCAGGACTCAGCCCTCCCCAGACCCGAAACCCCTCCTCCCCTTCCACCTGCTGCCTGGATTCACTGACGTGAGTACTGTCAGTCATCATAGTTGTCATAGTAACACAACATCACACCTACTGCACTCTCCTGCCTTTTTTATCTCTAACCCCGATCATTCACGCACAACGCTTTTTCCTGCGAGTGGAGGAGTTTATTTCATGGAGTAATCTGTTTGCGTGGACTTACTTTCAATACACAGGTGTATGAACGTGCTGCCTACACCTTTCCAAATATATCACCTCTGATGCAGAGAGCTGTGACATTTCTACACAACGTGGTGGGGTGGAGCTGATTCCTTGGTATTCTTCACGCAGAGCTTTTCTTAGAGCTGTCTGCCCCTGTGTTTGTGAAGGGTGAAGGTGGAGAGAGCTAAAGCTGGCGGAGTCCAAGCCCCAAGGAGAGTTGATGTGTCAGGCAGGGCTGACGTCTTTGTGCTATATGTCTTAATATACTCGCTGTTTAGATGTGTGTGTGTGTGTGTGTGTGTGTGTGTGTGTATGTGTGTCATTTTTTCTGGCTTGTATCTGTGTAGTATGCAGAAAGTAATCCACAAGACTTCATAGCTGAGACGTGGCCTATTCACAGACAATTTCCAACACCTCAGCACTAGAAGTGTCTTCTTTTGTGTGTGTTTTTAGAGCCAAGAAAACATGATGTGTGTTTTTGTCCTGCACTTTTGCTTATACCAAATCCAGCTCAAAATCTTAACTCGAGATGAAGTAAGAGGCTGAGAGCCACTCATAAGCCCATTACCGTGTCTGGCCCACTCTGAATCAAAATTGACAATTTTCCTTTTGTTCCTCCCTTCTCTTTACTTGCATCTCATCTCTAAACCATAGTGTGCTCTTAGATGTTTAGAGGAGGGATATAGAGAAGACAAATTGAGGGTTTAGAAGAGAGGATTGTGTGTGTGTAGGACTATGTGTCTGCTTAATGTGTGTGCAGTCTCTTTTATTCTGTGTGTGATGTCTTTGTCGTTGTCAAAACAGCCATTCTGCCACCTGAGGAGAAATAAGAAGTCCGTCGAGGTCTCAGCCTCCTCCTTTTCCATTTCACCTCGCTCTCCTCTCTCCAGCTGTCTCATCCATCCCTTCCACTTTCTTGCGTTGCTCTTGCTCCATCGCCCTCTTCACTTCAGCTCTCTCTTCCTCTCCTGTGGTCATCTTCCTCATCCTTCACCTGCTCATGCGCTTCATCTTGCTCTCAGAGTTTCATTCACTCCGTCGCTCTCTCCACTGGCCCTCCTCTTCCTTTACCACAAACAATCAACATATAAATGTTACAGATTTTGATAAAATTATTAAAACTTCCTTATGGCGGATGACCTTCCCGCTCAAGTCAGAAAAGCTGTCTCACTCTTAACGTGACACAGGTTGAAAAGCAAAAAAAAAAAAATTTTTCAAATCTCATATCACCCTCTCCTTGCTGAGTCACATCCCCTCTCACCTATTTGTAAGTGCTGTCTCTCTCCTTTATTTCATTTTTTTCCATTTCTGCCATTGCATATTGTCAGCCCTCTAAAAAGTTACTCACCTTTTAATGCTTGCCTTTGGTTTGGTGTAATTTTGGAGATGCCAGGCTTATTCTACTTGATGAAGCTGGAAAAAGACCAAAAACCCCTACTGCCAACTCTTTAGACTGTGTATTTAATAAATGACACCGCTTATGTTAGGATAACATATTCCCTGGTTGATTTTGAGGCGTTACTTCAAATGTTGTTTAAAGGAAACTTTACGTAATAGAACATAATGAACCACTTTCTCAAGTATATATTGTCTGCAAACTGGAAAGCACAGCATAGTGTAGAGGGAATCTTCTCCCTCCTCTGATCTGAACCTGTGGGTGTTAAATAAGTGGGTACACAGCTGAACTGGCTCCATTTTCTGCGGGAGTGTGTGTTTTTATGTGCGTGGGTTTTTTCTTTTTTGGTGTGTGTATAAGCTTGCATTCTCTTGTGAACGTAGATGCTACAGTACGTGTGTTGGCAAATGCCTCTGTAAAGCACTGCCCGGGAGTTTGTTTAGTGCCCACATGTTGGTTGTCCTAGTTACAGGCTTGCATGCGTGTGTGTGTGTGTGTGTGAGTGTCTGTGGATGTTTGTCGTAAGCCAGAGATCCAGGACTTCACACTGGGGCTTCACTGGTTAGTTTGGCTCATAGTTTGACAGTGCTTTTTTATAGAGACAAAAATGTGATATTGTTTCCAAGCAAATAATCACTTAAATGACAAAGAACCAAAAAGCAGCAGCTCATTCATCATAACCCGCCTTTCTTTTTTGGGGTGCTTGACGTCATGCGCTCACACGTAGCTATTGCACTGGTACACAGTGTTAATCCAGGAACATTCATCATTATAAATGTTGAGGCTCTTGACTGCGCTCCAGGTAAAAGTCTGCTTTACTTCACTTGGCCATATGTTTGAGCCATAACTCCTTCCCTGGAGTTGAGTATGTCTGTGTGAAGAGGTTTATAGAGAGAATGTTCTGATTATAATTGATACTCTTAGGTGGATGTCATGTATTTATTTATTTATTTACTGCATTACCCACTGAATTCACTGCAACAGTTTTTATTGGTTTTGATGTCAGAGTAAGAAGAGAGGGCATGTTTCTGCAGGTGATGTGGTTTATATTGTGTACAGGAGCAAGAAAGTAAAAGGGCTGAGTAAGAAGGGCAAACTGACTTTGCCCACAGGTGCTCGTCCATCGTGGTGAGCGGAGTGGGAGTGAAGGGTAAAGAGAGTGAGTCCACGGAGAGACAGGAAGGTGACTTTGATCCGGCGGCGAAGAAAGGAGAGGCAGAGAGTTCAGAGGGGAGCAGATGGAGGGGTGAAGTGAGGAATGTGTGATGGAAGGTCAGATGGTGATACAGGAGCGTTGGGCTGAGGGAGGGAGAGAGACAAGCTTTTACTGTATTAAAATGTTCTGTTTGATTCAGATTAGCATAATAGCACATTCTCGTAAATGTTTAACATAAAAATGTCCATGCCTATTTCCATGTTATAGAAAAATTTACATGACATTTCTTAATTTTTAGGATATCATGATTTCTAGTTTGCACACAATACACAAAAGAACTGTATGTATTTATATGTGTTCGTTTGAGTTTTACATACACAAACAGCTGCAGGGAAACAGCAGAGATAAGAGACCCGCGACTGCAGAGATGCATTCCAGTGCAGCTGCCTCGAGTGATGATCAAAGAAAATGAGCGAGAACACACGCGCACACAGGCACGCACACACGGATTCTGTTGCGTTTTTGACATTTGAAGAGCGAGGAATTCATCTTTGGCACTAAAGAAACTAGCTTAATATCCAGTGCGGTGCTATATATGTTCCCAGAGCTTACAGAACTAGTTGGCTGACCAACAAAAACACATAAATTTCAACATCACCTCCAGACAGATTTCCATAAAGCCTCCCTGGTTGTGGCTGGTTATATGGCTCTCTACATTTCATCATAGGTAATAGGTTTGTTTTGCTCCACAAAGGCCAGTTGGGTTTTATGGCACTGAGTATATGTGCTCATTAAACCTTCCAGTAGGCAATGTCCAGAGGTGCAGAGCGCTGTGTGGTCAGATGCTGGTATAGTTATTGCACACACACACACACATATGCAAAGATATGGGTAGGTTTACTACCTGTGTTTCCACTCATAAAGAAAAGTAGCTCAAGGGGTGAAACGTCCTTAATTTTATCTTTAGTTAGTTGTTCATGTTGAGGGCAACATGAACAACACAACACTTAGTTTGTAAATTAAAGATGATGACACTTTTTAAAACTCTACCTTCATTTCTAACTGTTTGGGTGGAAAGACCATTCGCAGGTTCGGTCTTCCTGGAACAGGACTGGGTGAGGAAATATTCTTGGAAAATTGAAAGGTGGCTGTAAAATGTTTGGAGTTTGTCCATTATGAAGAACAAACAGAGGCTGTGGTGAACCTGGCTTCATGTTGGTCACAACAGATTCAAATATGCAGAAAAAAAAAGATAAGAATCTGATGCTCTGCTGCATTATCTACTTCTTCGCTGTCAATCCGCTTCAATATTTTACTATTCAGCTATGCTGCAATTTATTTACAGAGTGCAGCATCAGGTTAGCCAATGAGTGAGCTTGGATTGAGTGGTTTTTACAGGTGGAAGAGCAGGAAGCTTTAAGAAGTACATAAACCAATGCTTGTGAGCTTGACAGAGAACTATAATGAAGTTTTTTAGGCATATTTAGGAATTTAAAATATAGGAATTTAGAACACACTGAGCACACTGATGGACAGAGAAGAACTGGAATATGTTGCAGCAGTAGTTTGACAAGTTTCTACAAACATTTTAATACTTTTGTCTGCCAAGAAAATAATTAGAATAAATTATCCGCTGAAAGCTTAAGTCAAGCTGACCACATCTTCTGCACGATGAAGCAAACTCCAAGCCTTTCAAGCTTACAAGGGTTGAGTGGCTCATGGTCAAAAGAAACATTTTGGGTGGAGTATTACTTCACACTGATTGAGGTTAGGCCTGGTCTGGCCTCTAGAGCACAGGGCTTGTCATTTACATGCTCATGTATCTTCAGCAAATGATAGTAAATGTTGCTGTGTGTATGTGAACATGTGTGTGTGTCACATGTGTTGCAGCAGCTGTGTGTATGCTGTTGGGTTCATGCATGACTGGGCGCCAGACTAAAGTACTCCCCCAACCCCACCTTTGACCTGAGACGTTATAAATCTCTGTATCCCTGAGAGGAGTGTTTAGCATCCAGATAGCTTGTCATTTACACCTCAGGTGATCACTTTCACTACCTACTCAGTCTTTCACAGTCCTAAACCAGTTGTGACCTTTTAATGTTATGCTTCTCCTTTGTTGCAGATGGATCATGTCCATAAAGCTCTGATTGGCCCAGGATTCAGGCTAAGCTCACCGCTGAAGAGGAAGCCCAGTTCCTGTGGAGTCTGCCGACTGAGGTTCAACTCTGAGGTGGGTGGTGTCTTGCGGGAACTCTCCCTCTATGTTGTTTTTTCTTTGAGGGTGCTTTTATTTCTCACACACACCCTCGTATGGCAGTTGAACAGCTGAGGAGACCTGCCCATGTGTTTGGCTGTTTTACTGGTTCTAAAGGAGTTAGAGCTGTCTCATAATTAGGTGAAATGTGCACAGCTATTTGACCTTTAGAGAGCCTTCATTATTTATTGTGCTTATTATAAAACTATTCATAAGCAAGAACTATAATTTGTTGAGTTGCGACACATTGTCACAAATCTTATTTATTAGAAAGTGCAGAGCAGGAATCATGGTGAGAAGAAATAAATGGAAAACAAAGAATATTTAAAAATAGCATGTAGGAAAAAAAGCCAATTTTTTCAAAAACTTGGCAAAACAGACACATTTTTTACCGTAATGATTTCAGAAGTTTGACCTAATCTAAATTAAATGAAAAACCTAATCTAATTGAAATTAAACATCAGTATTTTGTGAACTCATCTGATGTAAATGTAAAATAAAAGAAAGAATTACCAAAAAATGTACTCATGTATTGAAAAATGCCACTGATGTGAGCAAGCCTTTTACATCAGGAACATTTAACATTTTGATTTAGAAGCTTTTGTACATTTATTTATTAGTGATAGCAAACTCTAAAACTTAACCACTGGAACTACATTTTTATTCACATTCAATTCATGTCTTGTGGCTTAAAATAAAAACACTGTTGGGTTTACATAATCAAATCATTCTGTGCAGCTAGTTTATACCCTCTTGTCTGCTGTTGTGCACACAGGCACAGGCTTCTTCCCATTATAGTGGCACCAAACATGCGAAAAGGCTGAAATCTCTGGATGCTCCAGATTCTAAGATCAGGACCTCTGAACCGGTCACCAAGGAAACCACATCTCAAATCCTCTCATCACCCTGCTCACAGCCCTCCAGCTTTGACACAACATCAGGAGGTGTGTGTCTCTGCAGGCACGCATGCTTCCCCTGCCGTGTGTGTGTGTGTGTGTGTGTGTGTGTGTGCAGACATCAAATGTATGACAGCGTTAGATATAGGAATGTGCGGCTCAAACCTTCTTTTCCCAGTCACGACTTTAACTCTTTTATGTGATAAAGCTCCCGCTGCTTTGGGTTTCACAGTAAAGAGATTAAAGGTTGAGCATTATCCCCTGCTCCTTCTTCATGTCTACATTTACTGACCTCATTCAGTGGCCTCCTGAGATCAAAAACACACGGAAAATGCTTTGAATATGATCTGTGGGTAACCGTAGAGTGTGTGTGTGCAAGCATGTACAATACATGTGTATAAATGTGGAGGTGTGTCAACGCATTTGTCAACTGCTTTCCAACCTGCATTAGCATATATATATATGTGTGTGCTGGTCCTGATGTGCTACTTCTGCATGTGTGTGGGCAATAAGGAATGAAAATAATACATTTTGCTGCAAGCTAAAGACCAAAGAGATTGGAGAATTGTACTTGACAAAGCTGATATGCAAATGTTTTTGTAAGAGAAAAAGAATGAGTGCTCATTTCCAGTTTGGATTTAGTTTCAGGTAAGTGGATGAGACAGCAGGAGTGCTCTCTGAAGATTACATCAGCAAACAGCCTCAGCGGCCTCTAAAAGTGGGGAATCAATGGTAACAAACAGGCACCCACTCAGCAAGGCAGAGCTAATCATTGTTATTAGCAGCGACTGAATCCTTAAATCAGCACACCCTCCTCCAGGGAAACTCTACAAGTCAGTCTCACGAAAGATAATAGAGCCAAATCATCTCAATACAGAACTGTTCGTTTTAGTGCTGGGAGGCAGATCCTAGGGGAAATCATTGATTATTAGAGTGATTATAGATGTTGATAGAGCTCATAAATCACCTGTAGCCTGGTGAGTTTTTGTCTCTGAGCAAGTCATGAAATGGGCTTATTGTAAGAGTTCAGGAATTTCATAGAAGTGGAAAAAATTTCCAGTTTCTCTCCATGTTGTCTTTCTCTCCATCTCACTGTTTTGCAGTCACAGACTTGCTTTCTGTAATATTTTTGCTTTTTCATCATCATTTCATGATGACTTCATTTCAGAGCCCTCAGCCCCAAACCCTACCTCAGAGGCGGCACCGTCAAGCGGCGGACCCAATGAAACTGTGAAAGTGCCGTCCAACCCCTCCCTGTCACCCTGCCCAAGTATGACAGAGAAAGAAACACCAAAAGACGGAGACGTAGAGGTGGCTCCAGAGGAGACGGAAGAAGAAAAAGCTATACGCCTTCTCTACTGCTCACTCTGTAAAGTGGCTGTCAACTCCGCCTCCCAGCTCCAAGCCCACAACAGTGGTAAGACACGTGGTGGATTTAACAGCTTGTACTGTTTCAATACTCTATTAATATGAATTTATGGTTGCTCAGGCACTAAACACAAGACAATGTTGGAGGCGAGAAGTGGTGACGGAGCCATCAAGTCCTTTCCGAGGACGGGAGTCAAGGCCAAGTTGGCTGCGCCGTCTGAGTTGTCAACTGGACTCCAGAATAAAACTTTCCACTGTGAGATCTGTGATGTGCATGTCAACTCTGAGACTCAACTCAAACAGGTTAGTTTCTGTAAATGTCTTGTCAAAAACAAGGCTCAGACAGATTAGTTGTTATACTTATTAACACAGAGACACATTTCACACGCTACAGTTGTAATAGTCCATTACTGAGCGCTTTGCTCGTTTCTGGGAGTTGAACCCATGTTGGCCATCAGTGGTGATATGAGATGGGAACCTTCAAACTGGCTTTGGAACAGACTTGATGGATATGCCTGCTCACTGTAAAGATCTTGAACTGGAACATTTCGCATGGACATCCCTGAATTAGTGAGGTGAAATCTTTATTTGTGTATGATTCATTTCTAGTTAATTTTTCAAAACAGTCAACATTGTAACATTTGTGGTGCTCAGCAAAAATCGGTGGTCTGTTGATGATTGGTACACACCTAAAATATGAACATACTCTCATGAGAAGCAACTACAGTGTAGAACTTTAGAATTTAATGCAGAATTTAACCAAACGTCACAGATCGCTGTGTGCAGAGTTATGTTCAGGTACATTACAGGAAGGTTTAATCTCCCTGAAGAGAAAAGGCTTCGTTTGTTTTGTGATTTAGGTGAGATTGAAGACAATTTTTTCCATTTTAATGAGCATTATTTAAGGGCTATACTTTGTAGTAAAACATCCTGAGTTGCCATTGTTGTTGCCATATTAATGGTAGATTTTATTTGTATAGCTTGGAACAGAAAAGTCTTTGTTTACGTTGTAATGACATAGAAGAAGTTATGTTCTTTTCTGATGAATGTTTCACCTCTGCAATGGTATTTTTTAGAGTCTTACATGTCCAGGAATGCTGGGCACTTGTATGCATTATTAGGATGTTGTTAGGACATTGTTAGGAGGTTTCCTGTGTTACCTAACCAGAACACTGGTTAGGTAACACAAGAAACTTCCTCATCACATTTCTCAGTGGTTAGTTCCTCTTATGCATCAAAAACTATAAAAAGGTCAGCTGTCACACACATTTGCCGCTCACACCGTTGAGCCAGTCAAAGGCATCAACAGAGCCATCATCAGTTTATCCATCACACATTGCAGACAGAGCCATGCATATTTTATTTCAAATCACAGTGTGAACACCTCACACCTGTCGCTCCAGGTGAGTTAAAAATCACAGATCCCTCAAGATAATGAGCACAAAGCTGCTAAGCCTAGCCTGTTTTCAGTGAGCAGCTGAATGTGAGGTTAGCTTCTCTGTTCGTGATACGACTGCAAATTGTTGGTCTTCATAACCGACTGCCTAAAAGTTAACTTTGGCCAGGTGCTCATGCATATTTAGCAGTTCACTGCTGATTGTGTGCCGCACTGGCTGTAGCCATCTGTTTGTGCTTGTCAATCAAATCAAAAAGATTTTCAAACCCGCCCCTCATGAATATTTTGATACTCAAAACCAGAGCCAACAAAATATCAACATTATGCATGAGTAGTGAAAATAGGAACTTTGATTAGGCGTCCTTTAATTTCCTCTTCTCTGATTATTCAGATTTCCAAGAAAATGCCACGTTGTCTCTTCGTCTGCTCAGTCTTTATGCTGCTGCCTGTGTCTGTCTGGATTTATTTTTGTGTGTGTGTGTGTGTGTGTGTTTGTCTGTCTCTCTCCAATACTCCAGCACATTAGCAGTAGGAGACACAAGGACAGAGCAGCAGGTAAACCAGCCAAGCCTAAGTTCAGCCCCTACACTCCCACCCAGCGTCACCAGAGTTTCCAGGCAGTGAGTACTTTGGTGTTGCTTGATTTACTTTCAGCCGTCATCATTGTGTTTGTGTACATGAGTTAATTCTCAAGAGCCTCTTCCAGGAAGCGCCCCTCATTACTGCAAATGTAACAATACATCAGAGATATGAGTTGAAGAATCTTGTATTTGTGTTTTACTTTTAGGATGTTTGGAGAGGAACAAAAGGGCAGATTACATTAGAAAGGAGAGCAGATTCTTTACTAATTTGTTTGGCAGTAACTTGGAAAGCTTTTACTTCAATGTGCCGACTACCTACTAAGATGTTATCTCCTGTGTTTTCCTCTGGTTTCCTACTTAAACTGCCTTCCTTCTCTATCTAAACTTCCTTTTTAGAGAAAAAGGAAAGAAAACCCCTTGATAGCAGTTTGTTTTTCTGTGTTTCTTTCGCAGATTCGTCTGGCTCTACAGAAGAGCCAAGACCTGACCAAACCTCTGGCCTCGTGTGTCCTACAACGTCAGCTTTCTGTTGTCACCGCCGCCGCCATGGCAACGCTACCCCCTTTCCCTGTCAGGCCCGCCTCAAGCTCGAGCCCCGCCCTATTTCACAGTCAGCCCCTCCCCCAGGCCCTGCTGCATCCGGCCCCTGGGCCCATCTGTTCAACACACTCGCCGGTTCTGTTTTCCCCCTACTGACCCAGTCTGCATCTCAATCAGCTAAAAGCAGAACTGAGGCCTGAACAAGATGTGATATAAGACAGTGCTGACTGTACTCCACATGCCAGCAGATACTGTGGGTGTCAGGGGCCAGGACTGAAGACTATTTGCTGGGGCCAAAACCATAAAGCATCAGTTAGGTTGGGATGGAGGATGTACACAGCTGCAAATGAGTAAAAACAGAGTATTTTATGATATGTGAGAGTGTGTGTGTGTGTGTGTGTGTGTGTGCAAGTGCATGCACAGATATAGACATCAGAGAGGTACAACTTTTTACAGCTCCATTCCATTAAGTTTTATAAATGGTGATAATCTGTAAAATATTCTTAAAATGGACTGCGGTTTAATTCAGTGAATTTTAAGAAAGATGCAGAATGTTGAGCTTCCATGATGATTATAACTGTGTGTGTTTGTGTGTGCAGATATGCATATCAGTATGAATGTCAACCAGAGCATGCTTGACTCAAGATGTTTATTATTTTCCAATAAACAATACTCATGTTCGATCTTGGTTGCGTTTCTGAATATGACTCCAAACACCAATTTAATACTCCAAAATGTCCATTTTATTCAATAAATGAGTGCAATATCATTTCAACATCATATGCCGTTTTAACAGATCTTTGCTCCAACAGATTTATAAAATAAAATGCATTTACAGGAACAAATCAATCTTTTCAGCTCCATGCATACGTGTTACCCAGACACCGCCAGACATGTAAACACATCAAAACGCAGTCAGGCATCACCTCCTCCCAAAACCATAACTCTCTCTATTCTGTCTCTGACCTAAACCCATTTCATCCTCCCTTGCTACTGAGCAGCACGTAAAAATAATCTTTCCTTGGTCTGTATTCAGGTATTTATATAAATAAATTTATAATGGAAGCAGACACATCCACAGACTTTATTTGGCTTCAGGAGACTTTTGTCTAACTATTTATTACTTAAGAGTACAGGTAAACCTTTGCCCCACTGTGCAACCCCTCCAGCTTCATCCTCTGTGATAAATCAAAGCAGGAATGTTCTGTCTGACTTTATTGTCTGTCTTTCTGATGAGGTTTACTGCACTGAAGCCTCAGGCAATGTGTAACTCATTTTGGTAAGCTTATGTTATGAAGGAAGGTTTTTAGAAGCCTACAGGTATTGAGCGAGTGTGTACTGCTGCTACAATACATTGCAGACACTGATTGGAGACGCAGCAGGGCAGGTTTATGGATTAGACACCTTACACCTCAGGCTTTCGTATTTTGTCCAAGAGTTGTTTTTTGTCTCTCATTTTTGCACAGTTGGCTTATATGCAAATGAAACAATTGTAAATCATTTTAATGTGGTCTAAATGTTATGATAACACTGATAAAACTTCACGTTGACATTATCTCAATGATGGTTTTAACCTTTCTCAGAGTTTGAAGTCTGGCCATCCAGAGGCTGTGTGAGTACTGCTTTTCAACTTTCTACAACCTCTCAGACTATCTGTTTCTTCATTTGGTCTTTCATTAGCCAACTAACACCAAACTGGATTAATTAGTCAGATATTTTTGCTTCTGCCTCCTGCAGCCACTCCAAAGCAAACAATTCTATAGGCCAATTCAAAGAATTATCATCCAATCAATCACAGCCCCCTGATTTCCCTTGCTGTCACAGCAGCAGTAGTTATTATTATTATTATTAATTGTCTGGGGCATGATTGTGAACATCTGTGTGTGGGATGCTTAATTCGCCTCCTGCAGCCGCTCCAAAGTAAATAATTCTACAGGCCAATTCAGAGAACTATCATCCAATCAATCATGGCCTTCTGATTTCCCCTGTTGTCACAGCAGCAGTCATTATTATGTGTTTGGTCGTGTGTGTCCGTGTGTGTATCTGTCCGTCGCTAATCTCACATACTACTGGACCCATCAGCCTTATATTTTTTGTGCACATTTATGACTGTATGCTGAAGGACCTCTCGTGGATGCAGTGATTCACTATTGTTGAAAAACCTGTTTTATAATGTGTTTTATGCCGCCATTGACTGCTGACTCCTCACTCCTCTTAACTGGCCAGTGGTAGCTGCAAGTGATCAACAACTGTAGCAAAAGGCATTTCCCTGCAATCGGCTAAGCTAATACAAGGGGAAAAGTCTATCTGCAGTCTTACAGACCTACACAACACACCCCTGACCCTTAACCCTGACCATCCCCCCTCCTCATGCCTAAACCTAACAAGTGGGTGTGTCATGTAGATACTGTGAGTCCACAGATAGACCACATTTTGGCCTTTGTCGTGCCTCAAAAACTGATATCCATAGAAAAGTTTGGACTCATCTTGAACCAGAGCATCTGCAGATTAATTCCGTATCTGCGGACCCACTTTACTACATGACACACCCACTTGCTTAGGTTTTGGCATGAGCAGTGAGATGGTTAAGGTTAGGGGTCAAAGGTGTGTGTCATGGAGCAAGCTGTTAGGGTGACAACATCGAGGGGGTGCATCATGTAGTAAAGTGGGTGCGTTGCATAGGTCTGCAACACTGCAGATACACTCTTCTCTTTTTGTTAGCTTCCCTGCCATCTTGGCTGTACGGGTGCCAGGAGGGACAATTGAGTGAGATCCATGTCTTTGTTTAGGAGGGGAGAGGGAGGTAGGGAGGGGTTTTATTTTGTGTGGTTTATGTTTAATTTGAAAGGTTTGGACTTATCGCCCCATTTATTGTTACCTTATTAAGTTTATACAGTTATGCGAACCCAGGAGGCTGCTTGGTTATTGGCTACCATTACACTATTCTCTGCATCTTAAAAGAAAACTGAGACTACACATGTCCCCAGACACACCTGGCGGATATCTGCACTCTACTCAGTGCACTCCTCTAGTTATTATTATTAATCGTCTGGGGTGATGATTGTGAACATCTGTGTGGGATGCTCAATTCTCCACAGGCTGTCAGAATTCATACCTCCCCTGGCCCCTTAACTCCCTGGCTCCTTCCCTCTCCAGCCTTCACTGGATTTTCTCCTGTATTTGTCATCTTTATTTCGTTATCTCACGATACATTCACGGCTACTCTCTCCACTCGCTCACTCCTCTACCAAATTCACGCACACGTACATGCACACATAAACATATGTTAGCATTACGAAAGCCTGACATCCAGGGAATTTTTCATTCTCTGCTACCTGGAGAGAGTACAAAGGTACAAAGCTGAGCCGTACATGCCATGCAAGGGCAGCTTTGCTTGCTGTTCACGCAATAATCTCTTGGCATGAGGATGCAGCATTTTAACTTCTGCACATTGCACATTCATTCATTTCAAATTATAAAACAAAGGTGGTCACGGGTAAGTACAATAAGACTATAACCAACAGAAATTAGGGATGGAAAAAAGGATTTTATGAAACCAAACTGGAAAAGTTTACAACGTATTTCACAAAGTCTGCATTCAAATAAGTGCTGTCAAATAAAAATAAAAACTGAGGGGAATCCTGAGGCTATAAATTGTATCATGAAGTTAACTGAAGAAGTAATTAGTGGAGAACAGATTAAAATAATAGTAGAGTGAGCTTTAGTGTTGCTGGTAGGTGGATTTTGTTACCTTTAGACAGAACCAGGCTATCTGTTTCCATTCTTTATGCTAAGCTAAGCTAACCATTCGCACAGCTGTACAGATGTGAGAGTGGTATTGATGTTCCCATCTGACTCTCAGCAAAAAACAAAAGTTGAAAGTTCAGAAACAGCCATCAATTCCAGTCCACAGCACAGACAGACAGGATTTGTTTAGTTCCTGTGAGGCTTTCCGGTCCTGTTGAGGCAATGCAGCGGTATGGCATTGAGCAACAGATCAGTAAACAGAGGGGAGGTGGGCTGTGAAGTAAATGGCTCAGCAGGGTGTTCAAGAGCAGGCTGTAAGGCATAATGACCAAGCTGCATCCCACAGAGAGTCGATTGTGTGTCTGTGGCTCAGTGCTGCTATCGTCTGGGTTCAAAAGGATGTGATGGTAAAGGACTGCTCCTGAAGTTTGGTTTGTTAGCAGTGCAGTCAGACATTGGCTTTCCACACATCCAAAGTGGGGAAAAAACACATCACTTGAGAGCCCTTCTGTAATGTTGAAATATACTGTAGGATGTTCTAGTTAGAGTAATCACATTCAAACACACACTGTATATTGAATTAAAAGAGTGGAAATAAGTGCTATTTTAAGTATAAACTGGGCTGACACTCGTTCTGTGTTTTAAGTATGACTCACTTTTAATTAAGGGATTAATCGTCACATAACGCCGGTTTGAGAGGGCATTTGAAGCTCAAATCTATCACTGATTGTCAACACAATGAAGATTAAGATCCATTAAATAAACTTCTAGTTTCCTGAGCTGGCCCTGTCTTAAAGTTTGCTTTGGGGCTGATTACACAACCTGTGTTATGATTTCATTATCATAAATTGTGAGTATGGCACCGTAAGCACATTTTCCATATTAAAAAAGTAGGGCTGTGTATTTTTTTTCCCCAGTGGAGGCGAGTGCACAGATTAGAGCTAATACTTTTCATCTGGAAGGAAAGCAGATGATCTTTTCATTGGCCAGTCAGACAGTCTGGAGAGGGATAGGTGAGCTAGACATCTGACTGGACAGTAGTTTGTCAGCTCTTAATAATGATATCAGTGCATCACATCAGTCGATAAATAGACTGCTGATAGCTACTGTTTCACAAAAAAAGGCAATGTGTTCATCTGTTTTGACGTTCATGGTCATCTTTTCATCGCATTTTTATTATGGCCAAATTTTTCTAGCTGCCACAGCACTGACTCTGTTTTATTTTAATCAGTCCTTCCTATTCCGTCCTTTTCCTGTACCTGTGATAATAAGTTTCTCTCCAGGAATCTGACAAGTGGATAGTTAGGGGTGGGATGAAATGACTGTGTGATAAATTTGTTCATTAAAGCATGGTGTCCCTGTGGCTGTCTATCTGTCTTACTTTGTTTCTCTCCCTTCCTCTCTGTTTCTTTTTAATACAGACTGACAAAAACGCTCACGCACAACACACCACTCACTCTTTCCAATACTGTGAGGCAACAGCTGTAACATTTACTTACTTTTAGCAAGAATAATACATCTTTTAGGTAAACAGAAAATATCTTATTATTAAAACTGAGTCATTAGTAGTAATAGAGCCCATGCTAAAAATGCACACTCGCTACTAAAAAGACTTATGGTGTTGGCAGCGGTGATAACATTTAATTTATATGTCTTTGTAATAAAATTTAACTGCTACATGTCCTTACATAAGCAAAATAGAAATAACTAGGAACTGAGTGTATACTTTACCGGAGGGTCTTGCACCAAAGTACAGGCCTGTTACACAACTGAGGCACCCTGCTTAAGTCATTTGTTTTCAATGGGTAATACTGACAACACCAAGCGCCTTCTGTAGCCTCAATATGCCATTCAGTAGGCTGTCATGGACACTTTCTTGGATCTCCACTGACAGAAGGTTCAAATGGATGTTACTTTAGCTGCAGTGCCATGCAGAAAAGGGGTAAGTCTATTCAGTGCGCTCTGCCAAGTAAGACATACCCTGTTTGACTTTGACTAGGGAAAGCAAATGAGATCATGAGTAGGTATTCAGTGTAATTCAATATTTATGGAACATTTAAAGCGAAAAACCTGAGCTGGGTAGTAATGGCCTCTTATGGCATGGAAGTAGGGCGACTTTAAGCAAGTTGTGTGTATGTGGAGCATGTGTGTGTATATCAGGCCCTATATAAAATAGCAAGAGAATAGGAGGCTGGACACTGGCACTTGAGCAAAATGTCAAAAGTTAAACTTAATAGCTCAAATTAAAATTTGCATTCATCCAATAATTGACTTGCTTTCTGAGTGACTGTGTAATCTTCATTTGAAAGAGCCGCGAGAGTTTCAGAAAACCCACAAGGAATATAACTCAAACACTGCCTGTCAGTGGACTTATAGATTAACACAATTATCAGCTCTATCCACATGCAGCAGAGCACTTTACAGAGCACCACTCAAGCTCTTATCTCCAGCAGTCAATTATAAATACTCAATTAGTCATTTTGGAAGAGCTGAATGAGCCTGACCCTTGATGAGCATGAATCTCATTTACATTTTTAAAGACGTTTTCTATACCTCCTCCTCCATTTCCCAGTGGTGCATGTTTTCCACTTTGCCTTGTTTGTTTCCGACAGACAGACAGACAGGAAAAAAAATGAAAAGAGGCTGATTGAAACGCAAAGAATCATAATTCGACAGTTTGTGTGTGCCGTGTGTTATTCTACGGCTTACTCTCAGAGGACCAGAAGATGCAGACGAATATTGAATACCAAATCAGTTTCATCTCCTCTGCAAGGAAATGTTTATTTCCTACTTTACATTAGCGCCACCTAGCGAACCGCCCATCTACATAGAGGAAGTGACGCAGTCGAATTCCAACCAATCAGTGATCGCGGCTCACAATTCGAACGTCAACTCGCTCAGAGAGACAGAGAAAGAGTCGGATATTTCATGATAAAATGGCTTATTTCGCTGCCTAAATAAGTCACAAACGCATGTTGTTGAAACGATATACAAACCAAATTGCCTGGACGTATCCACATGCCGGTAGGTTAAATTTTCACGTTGCTTTCAAATATAACGGCAGCTATTGAAGATAGCCTGTGGGAGTAACTAACGTTACGTAGTGTGCTAACTAGTTTAGCGTAGCACGTTAGCGTACTCTTTTGTTTTGGTAAAGATTTAGCATCATTATTCGCTAAACTGTGAACTAATCTAAGAGACTGAGCCATGGTGAAAGAACGGGCCCAGAAGAAGTCTTTCCAGCAGAGTCTGGAGGACATCAAGGACAGGATGAAGGAGAAGAGGAACAAACGGCTGGCTAGTGCCTCGGCTCCCCGCAGAGGACGGTCCAGGATGATAAACAAAAGCAGTGGTAAGGAAACCTGAGCTTATCTTGCACGGCAACTATCAGTTTGATTTACATTTAGGACTTATTCCACAATTATCGTAACTTAAATCATCAAGTATAGTATAATAATGTTGACTTAAAGGATGTATTTGTACTTTCCTAATCCATGACACAGACAGATTCAGAAGTGCAGAAGATGTGATTTTTGCCTCAAACAAATCAATCAATGACATCCCTCTTATGTTTTCTCCTAGTAACTAACTCCACACACACCATCCTGAAGGATGTCCAACTGAACAACAAGGCGCTGGCCGTAGCTCTGCAAGCTGAAAAGGAAAAAGTGAGGCAGTCTAATGTTGTGATCCTGCAACTGAAAAGGGAGCAACAGGCCCTGTTCCTGCACCTGCTTCTGCTCAAGAGGAAGCTCAAAGAGCAGGAAGCGCTGGCAGCGAGTGCTTCAGAGGTAATATTAGGAGACCTGTGGTCTGTTCTTGTTCTGGATTTTGTTCATCAGAGTAATCCAGATAACTCAGTAAACTGACTTTCTGGAATAGACGCTTGGATGTGGAGAGATTTAAAACAGAGCAGTGAAAATTTTTCTCATACTGATTTCACACTTAATGGGTCTATGCTGGGAAAGTATATTTTTCCTTGTTCCCCTCTATAGACAGATGATAACTCCTGTGTCAGCTGTCAAGCAGGGTACTTACTTACTAAACCTGGCTAACATGTAAATGATTTTGAAGTTCTGTTTGCCATTATAAAAATATTTGATTTATTTGTGTCTTGATTTAGACTAAACCTACAAACATCCTTGTTGAGCCCCAACGCAATGTGGATTCATCAAGGTGATTTTTTTTTTTTTTTTTTTTTTTTTTTTTTTTTTTTTTTTTTATAATTAACAATTCACATAATATATAATGACATCCTTTATGCCTTGTTTGACTGTTAAGATCTGTTGCCTCTCATTCTATAGGAGAAAGCGAAGCGGCCAGAAACTTGATGAGCCCAATGCATGTGAAATCTCGCCAATTTGTGCAGGTATACACACACACACACACACACACACACTCTCTAATATTTCAGGTTAGTATTAGGTATTAGCCCATACAGTTAACATATTGTCACCTGAAATATTTTATTACCATTGACTTGCAGCTATGGTCATTTGATTACTACAGTATGGCAAAGTGCATTTTGGGATATAAACACACATCACTAATGTGTCATTATTTACTTAAAACATATAATCAGGAGGAAATTGAAATAATAAATGAAACTAAGGTTGAACACAAGAACAAACTAGAAATACACCTTTTTTTCTAAGTACACCTTTTCAATTGAGGTTATTCCTCAATTGAAAAGTATCCCTCCTGATTGATGAGCATCCTGTCCAGGCCATGATTTATATAGATAGCCAGGAAAGTTATTCTTTGACCAATCCACACTCAAATTTGAATATAGGCAGTTCTTCTGACCATCTAGTGTTTACCGGTATCTTCACAGTATTTTATTAAAACATTGCATTCATCCTACAAAATTGAACTATTGTAATAATAATGTTGATTTTGTCTTTTTCCTCACAGACCCTCAGCCCTCTAAAATGAATGGACAACGTGAATGCAACAAGCAGGTTACTTTGCCATCTACAGTGGGTGTGAGGCGCCGACATGCCGATAGAAGGAGCACAAGAAGGTCTGAACGTGTGCGAGACCAGAGGTCGTTTAGTGAGGGTGACCCTGTTGCTGGTTTGGGGGCTTTAATAGCAAGTCCTATTCGCAGTGACAGTAAAAACCAAAATCAAACACAGCAAGTAGCAGAACCAGAAATTGTGGATCCAGTTGACAATGAAGAGTTTCAGCACTCTACCCCTGAACCTGTCCCACCCAAAAAAACCAACCAGCAGCAGACTAGCAGGAAACAAGCCCAGCAGCAACCCTGCACCAAACCAGAACCAGTTGCACGAAAACCCGAGAGAGGTCGCAAACCAGAGCGTGCCCCATTAAAGAAACCTTGGGAAAACCCCAAACCAAGAGCCCGCTCCAAGAGTCGGGACCGGTCCGCCACACGGGCCAAAACGGCAGCTTGTCCAACACAGGGAAATAAACTCAACACCTCGCTGGGATTTAACGACACGTTTGACTTCGACTGTGAAGAGACTGTCCACATCACACCATTCAGGGCCAAGGCTGAAGGCAATCAGCCAGCCACACCCATCAGCGAAGAGCCTCCACAGGCCCAAAAAGAATCTTCACCTGTGGTTTTCAAAAATAATGAATTAAGTTCATCATCACCATCTTCTGAGTCAGAGGACAGCCTTTATGTCCCACAGAAGACCAGGAGGAGACAGACCTCCCCTGAAAAGACAAAGACAATCACCACTCGAAGAGGTCGGCCCTCTAAAGTAGCCAGGCAGAAAGAAAACATCCCTCCAAAACAGGAGATCTCTGGTGAGCATTTTGATTTGTCATTTTGACCTCCAACTTCATGTTTTATTCCAATGGGATAAGATTACATACATGTAACTGGTTATAATGAAACAATTTCTTTCACTGTTTTTGTTTTTTAGTCTATAGAGATGATGAGTCGAGCCCTAACACTGCAGAGCCTGAAAAGGAAGAAGTTCATCTCGACCAGTCCCCTGACTCTAGCTTCTCTAACAGCCCTGACCCTGCGAGGTTAGGACAGGAAAATCAACACGGTGAGTAAATGCTCAGGAACATGTTGAGTTTGTGTCTCCTATGTTACCATAGAGACTGTAAAGAACTGTGAAGAAAACATGGTACTACGCATGCGTATTCATATTGTATCTTCATCATGTCTGTGAGTATTTAAGCAGTTGTAGTGGGCAACAAATTTCACTTTATTCACAACTTTGTCCATTACTTTTTATTATTGTCCTTCCTTCCACTGTGGATTAATGCACTTGTTCTGACAGGACATTCATTTTCAGCAAATTGAGTATTTGTTGGAATTCCCAAAGCTACATTATGAAAATATTAATGACTAACAATGAATCTAAAATTATGTCCCATAGAGGTGGTGATAAGATGAAATGCTATTAGGCCTTCAGGCCTTTTGCATTGTGATGTCAATAGATACTTTCTAAACATCCATCTGTTGGCAAGAGTTGTCAGCCACGAGGGTTTTAGTCTGTCTGTCACATTGCTGTTGAATATCTTTCGGTCTGCATTGCAAAAAATCAAAACTCTTTGCACATTTCATTAGTAGCGCTGCTCAGAAAGTTTCTCTGTTTTCTCATCTTGTCCTATGATGACCTTTTAAAAACTTTGAATGGACTGAAGATGGTTATGTGTGTTTGTGCTGGTTTTCCAGAGCCTCACAGAGAGGAAATTGAGGAGGACTGTTTGCCGCCTGTCAGCCCTCTGGTTGAAGCTGAGATGATGAGAATAGACAACGTCCTGTCCAATTTTGGAGATTCCTCTTGTGAAGCTCCGTCTCTTTTACCCAACCAAACGCCAAAGAGAGTTAAGACATGCAAGAAGCGTAAGTCTATGTCTTTTCCAAAAAAAAAGGCTCGTCCACATGAAATATCACAATATTACTGATAAAATATCATCGTCTTCCTGTCATGAGCCACCAACGTCTTTAAGCACTGATCACGTTTTCCTTGTATTGTCACTTCTCCGTGCATCGGCTTCATTGCATTCTGTGTTAAAGCTGTTCACTGGTGTACTCATATGAAGATGCACAACTCTGATTTCTTTTTTTCTTGCTTTTGGATCACATCTATCTTCACGTTTCTGTAGGTGGGCTTGGTGTAAGGACAGCAGGGCGGGGCTTGAGTCTGTGTGATGTGACCAATATGTCCCCTGCAGCCTATCGCAAGTTCTCCTGTGGTGGATCACGCCCCTCTGATGCCCGATGCTCAACCCCTGTTCCTGCTCGCAAGCGGCGCTGCACCATGGTGGTGGACTACAAGGAACCCTCATTACACGCGTGAGTTTACACATAGATGCTGATGTTACTGTGAATGCTTTCAGATACTGTATTATTATTATATGAATGGTTGACAATTATATTCTCATTTTGACAGGAAACTTCGGCGAGGAGACAAATTTACAGACTTGCAGTTCCTCCGCTCTCCTGTTTTCAAACAGAAGTCTGGTAGGCGGTCTGTGCAGAAATCAAGGAAGTCTACGAACGACCAGCAGCCATTTGAGAAATACAATGAGTCATTTGTTGGATGTCGCTGAAAGCAGATACTCTGTTTGTCCTCACTGAACTCTGAGTGTTTACTGGCATTATCAGTTTTAATGTGATTTCTTAGAGTTTTGACAGTTGATCATTCTGTACTTCACTCTCAATTTTGAATTTCTTCATATGATGAAGAACAACTGTGATCAATTGTAGATTTTATTTTGTTCCCTTATTTGCAGAGCTTTATCCTTTTTATCTTCTCTCTCTTCTTCATTTTCTTCTTTATCTTTAGGTAAATGTAGTAATGGCTTATATCTGATTGTGGCCACATTTTCCTTTTCTGTAAGTCGTCATCATACTTTTAGGCTGTATGGTTTTATTATGAGATCCTAAATACGAGTATTTATGTCATCTAATGGATTCCCATTTGTATCTTCTTTAATCTTACCTTGTGCTGTATGATATGACAATAAACTTTATTGCTTCATTTACTCTATTGCTTCATACAAGTTTGTATATATTAATGGCTGTGTCAGAGTGAGAATTAAATTAAATATTATATGTGCTAATTGGAGAGGAGGTTAGTCATCCTGACAGCCTAACATCAAAGTTCAGAAGAAAGTCATCTGTTTTCTTCTAATTAAAATCTTTCGCAAAAGAGTCTTGACAATGCCAAAACTTCAGTGTAGCGCAATTATAATTCGAAGGGTTTGACATGGTTTTCCTAATTGGACCTGAACGTCTCCTATTAAAGGCACATAAAAAGCTTTGTTCTGTCATTTTGTCACTGTGTTTGGCGGAGACTATGAAAATAACACATTTTTACTACACCGAAGAACTATAAGTCAACAAGCAACATGTTGAAATTGAGTTCAAAATTTTGAGTTACAATCTCAATGCATATTAAATTTTTATCAAAAATCAGATGGTTCCTTTCATTTGTATGTGTTTGAAGATGGAAAACTACAGACACACTAAATTAGCCTCACTTCGGTTTTATTCAGTCTATAAAATAGGCTAATACCATGTCATTAAAACCAATTGTACAAAGAGCATGAAAGAATTTTTCCAGACATTACAAAATGTATTTTTTCCCTAAAGTTTGAAAAGTACAAACACCTTTTTACAAAACAGCAAAACTACATAGTATTGCACAATCTTTTCATTTATCTCCAAAGTATAAAGTTATCAATCTCCATCTGCAGGACAAAAATAAGAAAGAATAAATTAAGACTTTGTCTTAAGCATATTTCCTTTTAAATTACAGCACATAAATAAGAATAAACTCTAGATAATTAAATTAGTCCTTAGTCAACAGCAGTAATTTATATGTAAAACAAATTCTGGGGAAAAGAAGATGCTCTTATATATGTTAACTAATAGTTGGAAAAATAAAAGTGCATTTTGATAGTCAAACTGTCCTACGTGGCTTATTGAGAAAAAAAAGATTACTTTTTTTAGTTCTGAAACAGAAAATATATGTTATATACACATTTAAAATATACAGTGGGTATAAGTGCTTTAAAATAATTAAAATCTGTACAAATTTAAAGTATGTATTCCTCTTTTGGCAGGATGAACTCATCACAGACAAACTTTGACCTCATCAACGCTGTTCACGCTCACAGGCGCTGTTCAGCACAGAACAGAGTTAAACAGACAGGAAAACCTGATCTCTCAGTCACATTCCTCACAGGTAACACTTGTTTACTGACTCCATACACTGTAGATGTGATTACTGCTCATGACATCTCTACCTGAGTCAACTGAGAGGAAGAGGCAGGGGATGAAAGTATGAAAAGAAAGGAGGGAAGAAGATGGAGAGAGGCAAAGTAAGGTGAGGTGAATCTCCAATCATCTGTCTTTGTGTTTTGCCTTTTAATGTCTAGCACAGTAAAATAACGGAAGCTTTCTGCCTTGTTTAATATCCATTAGTATTATACCTCTCACTGTCCTCTCTTTCCATGGGACCCTGGGATATGTGATGAAATACGAAGACACCGTGCTTCTTTAGTTTCATACTGGCAACAGTCTCGCAGGTCTTCAAAGAGGCCTTCCCTCGTGGCCTAACTTTCAGTGTAAATATCAGTCTCAGCTACTGATTCAGGATCTGGCCCGGCATGCATCAAACATTAAAAGACCGCTGATCTGAGACCCCTTTCATACTAAGATATGTTTCTGAAACCTTACTGCTCCAGAATCAGTAGTCCTATTCTTAGCTTGCCCATACACACAACTGTCATTTGCATTACTCACAACCTAACCATAACAGTTTACAGTCTGAGGGCCATCTCATCCTTTGTTAAGGTAAGGAGCAACTTCTTCTTCTTCTTCTTCTTCTATTTCTCGATGAGGCCTGCTTCTTTGATCTTGGTGTAGAAGAATTTCTCCAGTAAGTTGGCACACTTGTAGTACTCGCTCTCTGGTGGGTTGTATTCACGACAGTTGGTGAAGATGCGCTGCATGTCGGCCATGAACAACTTCCGCGTCGTGTAGTACCTGCTCTTCAGACGCTCACTCATTGTCTTAAGATCTGTGTGGAAAAAAAACACCCTTGCATGACTTATGTAGTTGATACTGCTTTTAAAGTGTGATACACTGTCAAAGGTTGAATATGTATGCTACATCAAACCAAGAGCTCTTTCGCTTATCCAGAAAGGACATTGTTCATTTTGGTGAAAACCCCTGGAATGAGCTAAAACTGATGTTGGACGACAACTTTTTACTCCAAATGATCCTCACTGAAACATCTAAAGCTACAAAACAAAAACAAACTAATGCAAGTGCTTTTAAAATGAATTGAAAAATCCAGAGCACAGTAAGCAGGGACTACTAGGAAGGTTTAGCGCCTCTTGTTAGAGAGACCCTAAGGCAAGGCCTCAGGGTGCAGACGCACCAAATCTGGCGATGACGCATCTGGACGCAACAGACCACTGAATGCTCTGGCTGGTGGTGACGTACTGCGAGTTGGGTGGTGCTTGGTTTTTGCTCTGCCGTTTTCAACATGGTGGCCACGTCACAAACTTTCTCATTTTACAGCTAAACAGTACACTAAAGTATGTTTCTGAAAACATTTGAGGTGTAAAATAGGCAATGAGGTAACAGAATCTTGATTCACAGTTTTAGTTGAGTTTCTCAAGCCAGCTACGTTGGATGGACCTCATTTGCATAAAGTTGAGGTTGAGTCTCAATTATGCAAATTCAGATTCGGCGGTTGGTCCGTCAACTCGCTGTGCCGTATCCATCATGCACCGTGTGGTCAGATCTCCTGCTCTCCATAAAAAATGAATGGGATCCGTCAGCAATATGCATCCTCACTACTGAGCTGTCCTTGCTTGAGCCTTAACTGCAATGTTTTAATCCTCACTTCCTTACTTTTCCAAGTAAGTTTTACCGAATCAGATAACTGTGGTTCTGTGCATACATACCCATGGGGAAGCGAATGACTTGGTAGTACCCAGGTGCCTCGGTTTTTTTCACAGGCTCCATGAACGGCCAGGCGTTCTGGTGACTCTAAGATATAAAGACCATATTGGTAAGAATCAAATGTGTGTTAGCGGGAATGTTTGTGTATACAGTTTGTGTCTCCCTCTCACCTTCACATGTTGGAGGATGGTCTTCAGAGTGCTGTACAGTTGATCTGGGTCCTTCAGTTCCTTCCTGGCAAAGCAGAAATAACAGAGAACATATTGTTAACAAACTGAGGTATTCAGGTGAAGAGGGCAGTATTCAAATCGTCTGAAGTGCTGTTTTTAATTTGACATGTCCAGGTCCAAGATATGTTATTTTGCCCCATCCTTGGACTTAGTCCTCCTTGCCAAATTGGGCAATACTAGTTAAGTCACTGGGTGAAGGCACTCTGCTTTGAGTCCAAGTTCATATCTCTTACAGTAGGGTCACACTTACCCTTTGCCTATGGGTTTCCAGCCAGTTTCACCTGTTAGTTAAAAAACTAAACTTAGTCTCATATATAATGCACAAATGTGTAAATATGAGATACTGTTGGAGAGAGACATGCAGTATAGTATACAGTGGGAATTCATGAGTAACGTACGTATGCCAGGAATGCTCTCAATGGGAATCTGCCGTACTCCTTCCTTAAAACAGGAAAGCCCCGGATAGACTTTTCTGATCTGAGCCTGCTTCCTCTCTATCAGCTTCTTGATGATCTGAGGAGGATAAATGATTATGGTTTAAAAGAGAAAGGAGTGGAGGGACAGAAAGCACTTAAAATTTAAAGATTTAAACACACACACACACACACACACACACACACACACACACACACACACCTCCTTCTGTTTCTTAATGATAACAGAGAACTCTGTGTAGGGGATGCTGGGGTTGAGTTCACAGCCCATCAGTGTGGCTCCCTCGTAGTCCTTGATGTAGCCAACATATTTGGCCTTGGGAACCTTGATGTCCTTCGAGAAACCCTGAAAGAGAGGAGGCGAGATCTGTTTTTTTACTGGTGTACATCAAATGCCGTGCAATGACTACAAAATTCCTATCTCTAACTGTATCTTTTGATTTATTTTCATTGTCTGAATTTGCTGCATTTGGGGTGCAATACAGACATCTGTAGAAATATGAGTATCGTAAAACAAAGGAGATAAGAATAGCACCGTTGAAAGCAATTCCTAAACAAGTTGATTTACGATAGGAATAAGTGAAATCATCTTCGCTTTAGGCAGTTGTTTTTACTTGTTTTATTACAGATCTTTTTTTTTTTTAGGTCATGTGAATTTTATTATGTTTACACAGAAGAGTCAAGAAGAGAGAGTATTGCATCATATGACCAAAGTAACCGTTTGACAGACATATTACCTGTTTCTTGAAGTAGCCAATGGCATACTCATCAGCATAAGTGAGGAAGTTGAGGATTTCGTGCTTAATGTGGTATTCCTTCAGGTGGTTCATCAAGTGCGTTCCATAACCCTACAACCACACAAAGGTTAAAACTGACCAATAAGATAAATAGTAGTTTGAATTTATAAGGACCCACCAAGCTGAGAGGCAGGGAGCACTCTCACCTTGACCTGTTCATTGGAGGTGACAGCACAGAAGACAATTTCTGTAAAGCCCTGTGAGGGAAACATCCGGAAGCAGATCCCTCCGATCACACGACCATCCTTGATCAGTGACAGCGTCTTGTGCTTCCTGTGAAAAAAATAAAAAACAGATAGTCAGAATGAGCTTTCACTATAGCTGTCTCTCTAAATGTGACAGATGATGATGAAGTCAGGGTACACTTACGGATCAAAGACCAGCCGTGTGATGTACTCTTTGGGCATGCGGGGCAGCTGATGGGAGAACACATTCTGGAGGCCGACGAGCCACATCAAGATCCTCTTATTTGGCTTCTGGTTTAGGGAGTTACCGATGACATGGAATTCAATCACGCCCCTGCGCTCCTCTAGACGCGCAGCTTCGTCACGTGCTGAGTGGGCTGACAGCAGACTGGTCTGCGTACAATGGAAGGCATTAAGTCATTATCACTTTTATTTCCATAATTAAAACCCTCATGAGAAAAATAAATACTGTTTACAAACTTCATTTGATTGTAACAAACATACAAAATTATCATTCAAAAGTGGTAGTTTTTTGCTAAGTTTTATGCTAAAAATCAGTTTGATGTAGATAAATATAGTTTCTATACCAGACTCTTAACTGTAGCCAATTAGACAAAGTTTATATTATTTCTTACGTGGTTTCTGCCCTAACTGGTTACCTCGGGAATGGCGGCAGGGTCAGTGATGGTTGCCATGACTTCATTGATGAGCTCCATGGGGATGTCACCCACCACCCTGGGTCTCTTGTTTTCCTCATGAGGAAGGGGTTCTGAGGGTTTACGCTTCTCACCAACTACAAGAAAGCATGGACACAGAGGAAAATACTTGTCATTGTCACCTGTCTCTTTTATACTTTTATACTACTATTTATTTGTTTTACAGTAATATTGGGGTTTCTTTCATTGTTAATGCTAACCACGGTTACCCAGCATTTAAGATCAGCTGGCTGTGGATTCATCTCCAATTGTTAACTATGCATGGTGGCAAAACTCACTTACTTTCAGTATGTCAGTAGTAGTTCTTGGTTGTGTTTCACTTCTGTTTCCTCACACAGCTTTAAAGCCAATATTCAACCACTCATAAGCATGGTTAAAATATGAAACACACCACTAACTTCACCCTTGTTCTCACTGTTTAATGTCAGATGTTAATAATGTCAGGGTACTGACAGGTTTGACTGTAATACCTGGGTTTGGCTCGAGTACAGAAACTGTTTTCCCAGCAGGACTGATGCTGCCACAGCTGGTTGGGTCCACTGACACAGGACTTGTGCTGTAGTACAAGGGCCTGGCCACAGGAGGTGCACTGATAACTACAGAGCAACAGAAAGTAAAATTAAATATAAGAACATTCTTATTCATGAGTGACATTTAGAATAAAAAGAAACAGTTGAATGATTCAAGAGGCACGTTGAAGGGTGTGTCTGTAAGGGTGTGTGGCTCTGTTGATTCCGTGAAGGTGTGGTGTTACCTGTGTGGATAGGAATCTGCCCTCCTGAGGCTCCTGCCAAGAAGTCTTGGCTCCAGATCGGAGAACTGTGGCTGTACACCTCCTCCTCCAGCATAGACAAGAACCTGAGCCAAAAACATGACAATAATAATTTAACTACATTACAAAAGGTTGTTAGTCATGCATACACAGCTACTGTGTGGTTTCATATTGAGAATGCACATGAATGAACATGCTATGTATGAGTGAGTGTGTCTGCATGTGGCTAATTGTTTGTTAGTCTGAAAATATATCAAGTTTTGTGTTTGACTTCTCTGTGTACAATCTCAGAGCTTCTGTATCTTTGTTCCTCTTACTTGGGAAAGTGTGTGAGAATGAGTGTTCGTTTCTCAGGTGGCAGCTTGTCCTTCTCTTGTCTGGCCTGCTCCAGCAACTGTTTCCTCATCACAGTGAAAACTGAACGCAACAGTGTCCTGCCGAAGATCTGGGTAGTTTCGTACCGGGGCAGACTGTCACAGAACTGAGGTACATTGCAGTAGCACAGCCATCTGTAGTGACCACAACACAGAACTAACTTTAACAAACAATTGTACAATATCTTCATCTACTGCAAGTTTACAGGATATCTGCTATTGCGGCTTACCTGGTGTAGTTGGCTTTGTATCCAGCTGCGTCATCATTGGGCACCCGCTGGCGCCTCTGGGAGGGCGTCTCCAGCTGCCAGTAGTTGATCTGGTTTAGAAACATCTTGGCCAACTCCATGATGGTTTGACGTTCTTTAGATGGCAGGTGGCTGAATTTGTACTGGACAAAATTGTTAACCCCCTATTTGGGAAACACAGGGAAAGAGAAAATAAGTACCAACATGAATATGGACTGTTGAAGTATTGCTTCTGTATTGCAGCTGAAAAACCCATGTGATTACCTGCTCAATGCTGGGTTTTTCAAACGGAGGACTCTCCTGTGCTTCTAACATTGGTTTACCCATCTGTAGGATGGATTTCCTCAGCAGCTGAGAAATAAACAGAACAGTAGTATGAATGCTTTGTTTGTCATCACACAACATACAACAAATACATTTAATGATAGCCTTATTACACACTTCAAGTATAGAACATTTTGATAATCAATTGATATTCCTGTGTGTTAGATTATATTTTGTTTATAAAAGCAAAAACTCACTTTGAAGAGGGAAAAGTAGACCTGTTTAGTGTCAGCATCCTCCTCTTTGTGAACACATGTGTAGAGATACTCTACATCCAGGACAATGCCTAGAAGTCTGTTCATTTCCTCCTCCGAAACATTTTCTAGATGGGTCACATGATCACCTGGGACAGAGAAAGAGAGAGAGAAGTGTGTAACACAGAAGGTAATTCCCTGTCATTATCACAATGAGAGAGATTTTCATCCATCATTACAGTTTGCAGACAAGCTGACATACCCAAAGTGTGAGAACAGCTCCGGCAGGGCTCCTGCAGGTTGACTGCGTTGGACTGCTGGTCAGTTCGTGGAGGTGTAGGTGGGGGGTTCTGACTCTTCCAGCCATTACACTTACATGCTCCTTCAGCCTACAAAAAGCAGAGTCTAAATGAGTACAAGCAGGAACAAAGACATGGATAAATCAACCATATATCAAATGAACTATGTAACATTCCAAATTGACTGTCACAGTTAGCAGCAACAAACTGGCACGGATTTGATCTTTTAAGGAGAAATAAGAATACATTAATTATGTTCTAAAAAATTAAATTCATTACTGTTATTATTAAACTTTGACAATTTACTTGCCCTTCCTGATCTGTGCATAAAAATATATAAAACAGCTAACACCCCGATAGTAATATATTATCTTATTATAAATGGGCCACAACAGCATACATACATCTTAAAACATCACAGGCCGCTCATATAAACACAGTTTAATTAAAACTTTGGTCAGTATCAGGAGGTGGGGTGAGGAGGCCTGTCACCATCAGCTGGAGCTGCTGCACTGAGCCTGCGCATTGAAACAACAACAAACTCCGCCCCGCCAGCAGCTGTCACCCTGTCAAAACAAAGACCCCGTCCCTCTCTGCGGATGATACACTGCATAAACCCAATAAACCCTTTCTATTTACCACCGTGCGTTGACAGACGGCACGGGGACACCGTGAAATTTCCCGTGGAAAACACACACAGCGCACAAACACACATACACACACACACTGGGGGCTGCAGCCCTTCTGCACACAGGCAGCTATTCCCAAGAAGCAGCGCCAAGCCAATGTTTACGTTCACCAACCCCCCACCTAGACAGAAACATTGCAAAATTCAGAGGACAGCTTGCAGCTGGAGGGCCCTGTTACAAGTGCAAATAATAATAACAATTTAATAAACTGCATTTTTAATATCCCTTTTTCAATAATTGGTTCATGTATGCAAAATGAAAAAAATGAAGTGCGGCAATGGCTTCCTTTGCTGCGCTTGCATTTTGTAAACTATTGCAACCGAGCCCAGAAAATACCATTTATTATGAATACTCAAATCAATTGTTTTAAAAACTCGGCTTTCAGCAAATATCGCATACTTTGCAGGATGAATACACTCCGAGTTTTTCCAGTTTCTTCGGCCGAGGTGAAGAGCGGAGTTGCGCCTTCTTCACGGCGATTCGTGCGGATCCTCCAGCAGCGCCGGAGCCCTCCGTCCCCCCGGCTCCAGGAGCGGCTGGAACCAAGCCCGCAGCTCCGATGGCCGGCGAACCTTGCTGAATCCCAGCGGTGTCGGCCATGATTCGCACCGAACCCCGAGCGGACCCCCGGCCCGGGAAATATTCGCTCTGCCGTCCGCTCTATTCCACAAGCGGAGGATCAGACATGGCGCTCATCATTATTTTCAATTTCTCACTGTAGGCCCATTTTCCTCCGCTAGGGGACTCAAATGGGATAGGCCAATTCCAGTACAATTCAAGAGAGGAGAGGTCAAAAAATGCAACCATTTGTAGCAGAATTTCAAGGTCAATGTAACAGAAGAAGACTGGCTTGCTATACGGAGCTATTTCTGAGCACATTGTGACTATTGAATCATGGTTAATTCATGCAATTTAAAGGAATTGTTGGGATTAATACAAATAACTATTATTTTACAGACTATATTATGATTAATGTCACATTTAAAATATATAAAATATATATAAAAAAGTTGAAACCCCTAGGAGGACATGGTATCTCACCAAATTAAAAGAAAATTATTGCTCTTCAGATCTTTGACTCATACAGAACATTTGTCAGGTTAAAGGTCAGAGATGACAAAATAATAAAACGATTTTATCAGTGTCACGTTGAGAGGAGAGGGGCAGTACAACTGTAACTCCTATAAAATACCAAACATAAATCAGTTGAGATAAAACATAATTGCTTTCTGTGGGCAAATACCATCAAAAGTCCATGCACACACACACATACACACACACACAGCCTGATTACAATAATAAATGATCAAATTTATTTCGGTATTTATTTGGTCATTACATAACAGTACTGTAAAATGCTTGCATTTAAATGTTTTCGGCTGCAATTAAGTGTTCACGGCAAAAAAACAAAAAACAAAAAACCAAACATACAATTTACATCCCTATTATGTGTTAATTCATTTATTGATGAATCACCATCGTGCCAGCTGATAGTTGTTACACTGTTCCTACAATATCTTCACAATGTTACTGAGATGTTATGGAGAGGCAGATAATTGGTTAATCAAACTATTTTGCATTCTGTCTGTGTCCTCTGGAGCTTTTACAACCAGTGTCTCTGGAAGTTCAGATCTACTTACAGGAAGCAGCACTGGACAAGGCATCATCGCCTGATGCCACTAAAAAAAAGAATTAGTGAGATGCAAGATAGAGAGAATGTTAAAAAATAAAAACCAAAATGTTTGATTTTTTTTTTCCGTTGAGAAAAAGGTACAAGACAGACCACTAAACAAATGCAATTTCATTTCTTTTGTTAATAACACTACATACATTTATAAAGACCACCACTGATTATAATTTAACCATTTGTGTGAAAAAAAGGAACTGCAACAAAACTCCAAACCCAGATTGTAGCTTTTTTTTCTGCTAACTGTACAGTTTTTTTTCTGATTATCTAGACAACGCCTTAGCAAGCATTAGTCCTGTCACTGGTAAATTGAAAAAAGGTAGACTACACTGCAACACCCTATTTACAGTATATTATTTATATATTTATATTTATATATATATATTTATATCACACTGGCTGTAATTATGACAAGATATATTCATGAGCATCATTAGTGCAAGGCATGAGTAAGACAGACCTGTAAAAAGAGTTATTGACCAGATGTACTGTATGTGTGTGTGTGTGTGTGTATGTAACAATGTATGGTGGGGTGTAAGTATGGGGGGCAAAAAAATCACAAGTGTGTGCACGACATAGGTGAGGGAGAGAGGTGTAACAGACTGTGTGCATGTGTGCTTATGTACAATGACGTTCAGAGGGAAGAAGTCGTGTGAGTGTGTGAGTGTGTGTGTGTGTATGTGTGTGTGTGTGTTCATGTGCAAATGTGTGTCCAAACATACACACATAAATGGGCACGTGTGAGTGAGTCTATGGATGTAATCTGTCACCAGCCAGCCAGCCCAGGCCTAGTTTGTACACACTGACACACAACGGTGTCTAAAGCACTTCCTAATCAAGAGAAGATGACAAATAATTATGATTTAAAAAGGTGATTATGAAGCAACCTTAACATATTGCAACTCCCCACTTTCTACCATCACTTTTGTTTTTAACCCGGTGCAAAACCCAGCAGCGGTCCAGCAACACTAACACAATGGAAAAGGTCATCTGCATAAAATAAATCATCCAAAGGCAGAAACCAAAGAGACCCAAGTATAACCACAAAGCGACGGTCAACACAAGATTTATGAAAGGACGCTGCATCAGGAGATGGGGAGGCGGTGACACTGGTGAGTGCACCTCAGGGACCCCTGCGCATTGCTGTGGTGAAAGCTGGGTGGAGCAGGGGGCTTTTGCTGTGCTGCATTGGTCCTTGCAGACACTCAAGTCACAGTGTAAATACTGTGAAACATTGCACAATGCCACTAGGGACAGCTAGAAGCAGGCATGGCCCTGGGATGAAGCCTTGGGATGGATGAAGAGAATGAACACTAGTGCTACTTTGGGTTTAGTGGGGGAAAGAACATGGAGAGCAGTGGGCAGGCAGAGAGAAAGAATCTTAAGGACTACAGTCCACAACAAATGTTTTTAAACTTTCAGATAAAAAGATCCCAGTGAAAAGGGGAGTGGAGCTTAGGGTTCCTCTCTTTCTCTCGCTCCTCCCCCCCCGCCTTTCAGATTTACAAGAATATGCTCCTCTTCTCTAATAGACTTTTTTTGTGCTACTGCTGATAAAAAGGTAAAACACAGTTTTCTTTTTCTCTATTTTAGGCCTTGTAAATATACAGGTATGTGCATCCATAATTTTGACAAAATTATAGCAAACAATAATTAACAAAATTATCAAAAACAAAAAACAGAAGACTAGAAATGCAGTAGTTAAGTCTTAAGCTATCCCAGAAAAGGGGAAGTGAGCACTTCCTCTAAATGAAACCCATATCTACACGTTAGAAGGAAGATGATGGAAGGCAAGGTGCACTAATGTCTGTAGTATCTGCTATCATTTATCTATCAATAATAATTGATAGATGTAACAAGCTAGATGACAGAGAGTAAGAAAGACTGGTTAGGAGGCTTCACCAGGTAGCAGCAGAACCATGATGGAGGAAAAGAGGCAGAGCCATGTGGAGAGATCAGTATAATGGCAATGACTTTGCTACTGCAAAAAAGAAGGGCGTGGGCACAGGCCATCTTATCTTGTTTTTAAGATAAGAGAATTGGAGAAAAGAGTACAACACATTGCATTAGTAACTGCAGTGGCATTTGGGACATCAGCCGCATTAGTTACTGCTATACAGGTTGGTTGGGAGGAAGGCGTTCTTCATGTTAGTTACTGCAGCATGGAGCCTTGGCTGGCTGGGCAGCTTCTGTCAGATCCACTCCTCGGTTCCGCCCGCTGTTAGCTCCTGCAGCCTGAGGCTCACTCTTCGGCAATCTCTTTGCTGAGGGGCAAAAAAACAAACAAATTAAAGAATATAAAATAACAGAAACTGCGACTGTTCATTTGCAAGGTGTCTAGTTAATCAGAATAAATACTATGAACAAGTATCAGTGGGATTAATTTGGCTCTGATTACCACTCTGTTACAAATGCATAGGGAATATATGAATAAAGTGTCATGAGTTACCCACCAATAGCCATAAATATCTCATTCACATTCATAGATGTTTTGGCCGATGTTTCCATGAAGAGTAAGCTGTTGTCATCTGCGTAGGACTGGGCATCCTGTCAACACAATGCAAACACCACGGGTTTCAATACCTCCTCGCACACACACACACGCAAAACAAAACCACAGTTATCTAATAGATTTTCTCATTCAAGTGAGTGGGTAGGTGTTTCGAAACTTTTGGCTGGTACTGTATCTATTAGACGTACCACGTACACGTACCAGAACCTAAGAAAATAATAAGACTGACTATCATGACATAAGTTTGATTTTTTTTTTTGTCTGACCTGGAAGTCGACAGCTCTCTTGTTGGCTAGATCAGCCTTGTTGCCTGACAGAGCGATGACTATGTTAGGGCTAGCTTGTCTTTGAAGCTCCTTCACCCAGTTCTTTGCCCGTGCAAAGGACTCCTGCAAACAGAAGAAATAGTGCAGTTTGTCAATACCTTCATACTATCAGTAGCTTCAAAATTTTCACAACATTTTCATATAAGCCACCGACTGTATTTGAACTACAACTTGTACACTGAATGTGGCCAGTATCATGTGTACAACTTCAAGTCAATGCTGTGAAAATTGCATGAACAACTTTATCATGGATAGATGAACGTGCCTCGTTTGTGATGTCATAGACCACGATGGCGGCCTGCGCTCCTCTGTAATACATGGGTGCCAAACTGTGGTAACGCTCCTGACCTGCAGTGTCCCAGATTTCAAACTTCACTGTTGTGTCATCAAGACACACTGTCTGAGTGAGAAAGGCCGCTGTGGAGGGATAGGATAAGGAGAGGGTTGAGTCATCATAAAATAATCAATATCTACACCAAAACAATGCTCAAAACAAATTGTTTTGATTTTTCATTTTTATTTTGTGACAATAGTAAAGCACCTAATAGAAGGAAGAAAGTACGCCTGTCCTAAATTAGCTATGACTCTACACATGAGTAATAATAGTGATGTTATATCTCTTAAAAACACGGTAATTGAAGGCATCGCTAATCCTGTAAGGGAGACACTGACAGGTTGACGAGACTAGCAGACAAAGGGATACTTTTTGGATTTGTGAGATGAATGTCACTCTATACCCTGCCCTCATATTTCACCTTTTTTGTGAAATGAACTAGGTGTTGATTTCTGCCATCCCCTTTTCTTATGTTATCCCATTGTTTCATTTGCTTTTATTTTTCAGTTATTTTTGTTTTTTTTCAGTTCAGGTTCATCTGGTATTGTTGGTTCAATATTATTTACCGGTATAGGTGGAATATGGCTTCAAGAGAATCCATTTGCATACATGTCGTCATTACTACATGCTTTATTTACTATGATCTGTGACAGTGTTAACTTATTAAGTACAGGTGTAAAGAGGGAGCCAGATATGGTTGTGAAAATTCTCATGTGTGTGATTGAAACTTGTACTTAATTCACTTGCCTGAGTATGTGACAGTTTGACCCTGAGGAATATGAATACATGTATATTCATGTAGCCACTACAATGAAGGCTTTTCAACTTTTGTGCCTTGACCTTTGCAGGAATTCATTCCCCTTCATATTTATGACTGTTTGAATAAAGGCAAAATTGGGTTAATTCAGACACGAATACAGTATATTCCTGCGATAGCAACACTCCACCCATCTGATCTACAACCAACTGGAAGCTTGTGAGATATAGCCTGTTCTGTTGATATGAAGCTCACCTCCTATTGTGCTCTCCTGGAATTCATGGAACTGGCCCTTGACGAAGCGGAGCACTAAGCTGGACTTCCCCACGGCTGACTCTCCCAACAGCACCAGCTTAAACTGACAGATCTTGTTCCCTGCATTGGGTCCATTGGGTCTCGTAGCTCCTCCCCGATTGGCCATGACCTAGTCAGATCCCCCGGTGGCCTGAGTGTAAATCCTCACTATCAGGACTTCTGCTGCAAGAAGTGGGAGAAGAAACTTTCGGGTTTACTGACTCACCAACAAAGTAATAAACATGTATTAAACTCTGAGGAGCATCACAGCTCAGAACAAATATAATAAAAGATCTTCTAATAATTTCCCCTCTAAAATTTGTGTGATACCAAAATACTAATAGCAACAGTTTCAACAGCAACCATTTTGTTTTAGAGCTTTCATCTGTTACTCCAATAAGCTTATTTTTCTGTTTTGAGTCAATGAGGGACTCTACAGCGCTAAAAATAGAACAAAATATTTGGTTTCCGTGATGACACACTTATGAGAGACATACAGTATTACTATGTGCAAAGAGTGGAAGTAACAGTGATATGACAATAATAAATTTGTGTGGGCTGTTAGTGGTGGTTTTAAGTAACAGCTAATATAAAATGAATTGGATATATAGCACTTGATCTGTCTAAAGGTCACATTTATAAGAATGCACAAAAAATACTTGGAAACGCTGGGGGAAAAAAAAGAGTCTCATCAATCATCAGTGTGAGCTAAACCTGTGCAGACTGCAGTACTCCAACTGTGCAAAAAACAGGTCTAAGCTTTCTACTTTTTTCACTGTTTTGTCCTAATTAACGGGCCCCTGTGGAGTTTTCTTGTTAAACGAAAGTTATGTTTACATTGTGTGTGACTCACCAAAATGCATTGTGTGTAACCTTGAGGTCTAACAAGAGTGTTGAATGCATTTCCTTCCTCACAAAATATTTGCAAAGTGAACTTTTAAAGAATTTCAAACCCTGAATTGTTTTTACATCCATGTTTAATTCTAAATAATTTAGAGAGGACAGGATACATTTGCCTATCTGATGCAGTTTAACAACACTAAAAGTGCAGCAGAATAGTTAACTAGTTTACACATGTAATTTTACATGTAAGCAGATATTCAAACTAAGATCAAGCAACAAAGTCAGATGACTTGCCAAGGCCAATGATATAATTAGCATTACGTTAGCTAAGTGATTATTCATGTACTGTATATATTTACAGTCAGCATATCTAATGATTTGATTAATATATTGTTAATGTGCAGTATCTGTATGATGGAGGATCATAAAAATCCTTAATGGCCACCTTTACTGTGGTTGGTTGTTCTCCCATCTCAACTATTAATACATTCTGATTGGCTTGTCAGGTTGCATCTACTCTAACTGACAATCAAGTACACTCAAAATAGAGTCAGCACACTCATAGTGATCCAGTTCACACCCATTTTTTCAAATGCAAAAAATAAGTGTATGCCTCATAGTGTTGCACTTCTCTATATTGTGCAACCATATTCAATTAAACAACAGGCTTCTAAGACAAACTCCAACGACAACTCAGCAGTCTTTGCAGTAGCTGGGACATCATTTCAGTCATCTGAGAAAGGAGACAATGTGTGTCAAATGATAAACTTCACCTTTAAATAAAATGAATGAATTTCAATTTTATGCACTGAACAAGCTGTGATTAAAAACGTAAATAAATTCTCCTTTAAATGTCTGCAAAAATTAAGTTATAAGTAAATGAATTTGTACATTCATTTGCCAAATTATCTTTTAAAGTCCTACATACAATTGATGAACTTCATTTTCTGATGTAGCACTGTGGCTGAAAAAGCATCGTATAGACGTCATTGTGCACAAAAGTTTTTCTTAGCTTGGGGGAATTTATAGCTGCAGCTACAAACACAAGGAGGCATATCTCGCCCACAGCGCCTTCATGAATTTATGAATGACATTCTTAAAGAGGCAAAGAAAGCAGACCACAACCACAACAGTAAAAAAGCAAAGGAGGCCATGACATGAACCACAAGCTAAGAGTTTTATCCACTCACATTACTCGAGCATGTTACAACTGTGAGAACCTTTGTATGGATACATACCATGCATTCATGCATTGCTTAGTAACTTCTTTAGGATAGATCCGCTGACTAATTTGTATATAACAAATGGCTGTTGTCAGGCGATAATCACAGTCTATGTTAAATTTTGCAGAGAGAATCTGTCCTGAGTAAGATTTCTGGATTCTTATCCTTTACCACAAAACTTACTATAATAAGTTTCACAGTGCAACCCCCTCCATCTCCCTTATCCAGGAGGCAGATATTACACTTAGTGACAAAAATACTGGACATCTTACTATACTAACATATGCTCTCTAATGCGATTACATACAATGGCTCTGCAAAAAAGTTGACCAGTGAGACATATTGTTTACAGTTTTGATTATATTATTCTTAGAGACCTATTGATGGCCTCTATGGTGAAATTTGAGGCCACAGTACTGCATATTGTATTATATTGTACATAATGCCATCCAATACCGACACCACACCATTTTTGTTTCAAGGTTTGTTGTCTATAATTGTATTAGAATGTACAGGTGCTTATTATAGTATGTTTAACTGCTATACTATTGAGGAGATAGCTATATTTATATTCAAAACAAGGCTGCAAAGACAGATCAAATCACCTGTGTTATTGCATCAGTCATGCAGTTCATGGCTGCTGAAATTATGTCAGTCATAAATACTGTACATCAAAATATAACCTCTTGAGTACATATTAGGAGATTAAATTGCGTATAACTTTAGTTTAACAAGTCTATAAGTGAGACAACTACAACAACTTTATGTAATATGCTGAAAAAGAAAAAGTGAGGAAACCCCTGAATTATACATATTTGTGTAAACCCATGTCGCACTAAGAAAGGATCTGCTAAGTTGAAAACTAAATAGAAGGCTTACAAAGAACATTCCTATGCTTATCCTTTACATCAAGCAGGAAGAAAACGAGTACGCATACAAGAAGAAGCTGCAGCGACAAAGCAGTCACTGCGTTTCTTCAGACTCATGACAGGGACTGTCAACAAACGCGCCGCGCTGCAAAATGCTCACTAAGTATTTGGATTCTGCTGTCATAAGTTGACTGTAAACACGCTTGCTCATGTCAGCTGTACTCATTGCATCTGTTTTGATTTTAGAGTGGGAGGCCATCTTCTAAATTGTTTTTGTTGTCAAGCTAGTCAGCTCACTTTCAGTTAGCAAACATTATCTAGCTTTCTAACTGGCCAGTAGCCTCCCTACCAGCTGAACCACAGCATATCGAAACGACACGGTAAACTACATATAACAAAAGGCAGCGACAACAACAAGCTAGTAGTTGTACTGCTAGATAACATTATTAAATTACTTTGTTGTGCTGGTTGACTAATGTTATTTAGCGAGGAGTAGCCTCAACCCCCAAATCAACAAATATAACGTTAGCTTGCTAGCACCGTTAGCCTTCCACCCACTGACCTGAATCCACCCATTTTAGCTGCTAGCTATCGCAAAGTCAACTGTCATACTGCTACTTGCTATACCGGACACCATTTAGCCGCTTGCTAATGGTACCACATCGACACCAAAGAGGTCAGATGGTGTCATTAATACGTGACAAAGGCCTGCATTCCCTTAGCTATGAAACATCACCGACATTAGCTAACGTTAGTCCCCGATGACAAACGTTAGCCAGCTGGGAACCACAACTTGTCGATTCATGTCAAGTGCGCTAATGTTACCTGAGAACCAGACGATGTTTTGAACTTTAAACACCACCGCTGTAGTCTTTAACACACGGAACCAGGGACACTATGGTGAGGTGGTGTCGGAGAACCAAGAAAATTATTTCAACGATCCCGTCACGTCTCCTCCTTTCTTTCTTCTCGCAACTTCCCCTTAGAACCAAAACACAAACAAGCTCTTCCGCCCCCCGTGCCACGTCACACTGCACGTCTGCACACCACAGTCTCTGGGCTTCAGGATCCAAACAAGGACCTCTGTTACCCGGTTCCGAATCCAGCTGATACTCCTGTGGGTCAGATATGCTTTTTGTCTGCCGAAAATAACAACAGAGGTATACGTGGTTTACTTCAAGGTGATGCTGTCTCTGTGCCCTATGTTGTTACTTACTGAAACAGTTTGCAAAATACCTTAATTAGAAAAATATATTTGGAATTTACCCTTTAAGCACTGATTGACTAATAAAATAAATTATAAAGTAATAATAACATTTTTACGATAAAATATTTGTATGAATGAATAATGTCCTCTGGTTTTGTATATGTACAATGTGCCCTGCCATTTTATTTATCTTGTTTATTTTATTGTGATTGACTTATTGAATGTTCTCTGTATTCAATTTTGTATGAGAAACAATGTTAAAAAAAATCTATGAGCTTCAGGACCCCTGTAATATTTTATTAATACCAATAAAACCAAAGAAGTTTTGATGGTAGTAATAATTTATGCTATAATACTTTTCCATAAATTATTTTTAACCAGTAATGGGACTTATATATTATATGTACATTATCCTTGGTGTAATAGTTAGAGCTGCAACAATTAGTTGACTAACCGACAAGTAAATCGTCTGCAAATCAATTGTCAAATATTTTGATGATCAATTATTGTTTAGAGTCATTTTTTAAGTAAAAATGTCTCCGAAAAAGTTCTCTGATTCAAATGTGAATATTTTCTGGTTACCTTAGTCCTTCATGATAATAAACTGAATATCTTTGGGTTGTGGACTGTTGGTCAGGACAGAAAATGACATTTGAGGACGTCACCTTGGGCTTTTGGAAACCATAATTGACATTTATCACCATTTTGGAATATTTCATAGACCAAACTGACAAATTAATCAACAAGAAAAAAATATTAGTTGCAGGCATAGTAATATATGCATTTATATTATGTATCTTTATGTTTTATAATTTTGCATAGTTTAATATGCTTGTTACTTTTTTTTTTTTAAAACAATCTTAGGAACCTCATACATTCCTTTAAGTAATTTGAGGAAAAGACAACTTGAGAGCATATCCTCAGTAATATTGTTTAATGATATATCTGTGTGTGTATCTGTGTATTCTGTTTCTGAGTGTTTGTTGCACTGATGCGGAGTCTATTAATTTCTGTCATTGTGTTACTTATGGATGGTGAATATAAATAAAGTGAAAATAAATGATTCCCCTTCTTGCTGGGGACTCCTTGGTACTCTCTCAATGACTACTGTGGGTTCCCAGACCCCACTTTGAGAATCACTGGTTTAAGGCCCTGCTTGAAAGTTATCATATGGTTTGAATAAAGCAAATAGTAAAAATGAATGAGTGCACACTTATGACATCACTTTAACAATAATGTTAGGTATTTCATGACTGAAACGGCTCTCCATATTACAGTATGTTTATAGCTGCTATGAAAGAGTAGCACTGTTACAATAACCAGCCAGCAGATGGCGCTATGACAACTTCAACAGTGAGAGCACAAGCGAAGAAGAAGAAAACTCTGCCTGGCTCTTCCGGTTAAAGGCTGTATCAGCACGTTTTATTATTGTGGACTATATCTTTTATCTCTTGTCAGTGATGTGGGCATATTTTATAACAGAGGCGTCATAGCTTATAGTGTTTGTAATATCTGTCAGTTTCATGTAGCTCGTAAAGATTAATTGAACAGACTGAGCAGCCGCATCCAGTCATGGAGGAGGGGATAGTAGAGACACCGGAGGAGCTGTTGGCTAAACAGCACCGCAAGGAGAAAAAGGACCTGCAAGGTAGCAAACCTCAACTGTCTCCACTCATTATCAAACAACATTTGCTGTCAGTTACTAGTTCACAGCAAGTGTGTTGTTTTATTTCCTGGAATTGAGCTCATTGTAGTCACTAGCAACAGGCCATGTACCAGTCATTTCACAGGAGACAATCCTGAGCAAAATGTAGGATCCATAAATATTGTAATAAAGTTATAATTCTTAGGTATTTACCAGTCAATGTGTGCAGTTTGTTTTTCACCAGATGTTCACAATGATTGTAGCTTTAGGGTAAAACCTATAGCTCTAAAAGTTGGACGTTCAAGATTCAAGAGGTTTTATTGTCACGTACACAGCAACACAGCAGATGGCAACATTAAAGGCAGTAACATTTGGCTTCTTCGAGCTCTAGTTACAGTTATATCATAAAATATTATTTTATTGCAGCCATACTCCAATCATTGATGTCAAAATATGCTTTCCATCAGCTGTCAAATTAAAATACAAACAGTGACATCACAGATTGGGCTGTGGTCAGAAGAGAAATAGGTTTGAAAGTTTTAATCATAGACTCTATGCAATGGTAGGTATATATTAGTCTAACTCATAGAGAGTGGTGCAGCAGCTCATAAACATCAAGGTGCATTAAAATCATCATGAATTCGGTCATCTTACCCATCTCATTTATTTCTTACTTTAACTTTTTTCACTATCATTCAGCATTACCTGAGAGGAGCTTTATGAAAGTAGTGTTTGGTCTGACGGTCTCCTCTTTTGTTACGTTTCCAGCTAAAATCCAGAGCATGAAAAATGCAGTCCCCAAAAATGACAAGAAAAGGAGGAAACAGTTGACAGAAGAGATTGCCAAACTAGAGACGGACCTCAGCCAGAAACATGAGGAGGAATTAAGGCAGCTCAAAGCTACAACTGACACAAAGGTAAATGCCTGCATTCAGATGATTGTCAAATGTTGCTGCTATGCATTAGAAATATCCTGAGGCTTTAAGAGGCTTTAAAAGAATACAACATAACCAAAGCTCCTCCCACTCAATCTGACTAGGTGGAAGAGGCGATAAATGGAGTGGAGACCATGAAGGTGGAGGATGGAAACCAAGAAGAGGTCAAACAACCACGTATAACCAAAGCCCAGAAGAGAAGGGTGAGCTACTGGTTCCTTCTAAAATAGCACAGTTTTAGGTTTTGTTAGCATGTTAGTTTGTCATATATTGACATTGTCCATGTACAAACAAAGTACACTTCATGCGATCATCCTTATTTACTAGATTTACAATGCAAACAAAGACAACATTCTGAATAATATACAAATGTCAGTATCTTAGACAGCAGTATGGTTATTAGTTATGCCTTGGCATTTCATTTATAATTGATTGTTTAATCCACCATCTGTGTTTGCTGTCCTTTTTAAATTCACTTCAGACATGGCTCCAAGTACTAATGGAATGCATTTTATTTGAATCATCCTCTCCAGGATAAGAAGGCTGCTCAGGAGAAAGATAGAGAGAGCAGGATAGCAGAGGCTGAGGTGGAGAACCTGCAGGGTGTGAGACACCAGGAGGGTTTGAAGTTGGCTCAGAAACTCTCCCAGCAACAGCTTCAGATAAAGGAGATTTCTTCTGATGGCCACTGCATGTACCGTGCCATCGAAGACCAGCTGGCACAGAGAGCAAAGGTACACCGTGTAGTAGGACTATTATAGCTGTAGAGGGAGAGCTGTCTTGTCCATTCTCTAGTTTTGAATTGCTAATTAAAAATGTGATATACAAGCGTGTACAGTTGCTGCAGTTCTTGTACAAAATGGCACTATGCTTCTATGACAAACTGTCATTGAATTGATACACAATACTTTGGTTAAGACGCTGAAAAACTGCACACATGAGTATATACACTATCTTTTTCTGTTTTATTCTAGCCGGCATTAACCATGAGTGTGAAAGAACTGCGGTGCCGCACTGCTGAGTACATGAGAAACCATGCTGATGACTTCCTGCCTTTCCTCACCAACCCCAACACTGGTGACATGTACACAACAGGTAACAGCTCACTGTAGATAACTTTGTTTTGGTTTTCAGAAACAATCTACTTTAGCAATATTTTTTTTATAAAAGGCTGAAAAAGCTAACTGGTATTATCATGTGATAGAACAATTGAATAAGCCGACTATACATGCTTATTCAAATGTGTCTGTGTATGTTTGCTTCCAGATGAGTTTGAGAAATACTGCAGTGATGTGGAGCACACAGCAGCTTGGGGAGGGCAACTGGAAGTGAGTCCACTCTAATATTGTTGTCATAGATACACAATGGTATATTTTATTGTACTTTGAAATAATAATATTAATAATATTTTTTTTTCTTTCCACAGCTGCAAGCTTTGACCCAGGTCCTTCACTTGCCAATAGAAGTGATCCAGGCTGATTCTCCAACTATAAAAATTGGGGAGGAATATGATAGTAAAGCCATCACTCTTGTGTAAGAACATGTGTACATGTTTTTATGTTTGTTTGGGGTACAAGTCGCATTAGCGAAATTGTTAAAATTTATACAATTTGTCAATTATAAAATGTATAAGGATATGTGGAGTTTAAACCATTTTACTTTTAGATAGTACTTATTAGATAGTACAGTTGGATTTACGTTTGTTACATGCTGTGACAAACAAGCCAAGGCATTTATTACAGTGTTTGCCTACTGCAACTTAAAATGTAATCTATAATTATGTAAAGTAAGCCTTCATGATAGGCTCAACAAAAGACTTCTCTCATACAGGGTGCTCTTGCTCTCACCAGTCTAGATCAGTGTCTGCTTGAGTTATTGATATTGCAGCTGTGTACTTTACTTCAGAGCCAGGATATGACAGTTTTGGATCTACATGTAACTGCATGTAAATATTAAGCTCTTGATAACGCCGTAGCTATCATACAGCAGACTAAAGCAGCAGCAGACATACAATGAATAACTAATATTTGCATAAAGTGTTACCTTTTTATATTTTAAATGACAGATTCCTTCTTTGCTTAAACTCACAGAATATGTTTTCCTCATTGTTTGCAGCTATATGCGTCATGCTTATGGACTTGGAGAGCATTACAATTCTGTGGAGCGGATAAAGGACCCAGCCAATGCGGAGGACAGCTGAGAGACAGTTCAGTCTTGGTGTGATGTAAACCAATGCAGAGAGTGTCCAGACCTCTCACACCAGGGCCCTTAAATACAAATGTATTTGGGGCGGTGACCCCTTTGATGGAGAAGTTTGTCGAACTGAAATTAACAGAGAATGTTACTGTTTTCAGATTTGGTTATTAAACAGTGAATGGTACATATCTGTTAAGTAATGAAAAGATAGCGGTAAGGAGAATGAAATCTAATAGATTTAATCTGTTCTGAAACAAGTATGATTGTGGTAATAAAAAAATAAAAAAAAACCTGTTAGGAAATTAAATTATTTTTATTTTTACACTGGCTCCTCTTTGAGAAGCACTGGTGTAACGTACAGTACTCACTTTTTAACCAAATCCATTTGGGCTGGAGAGGATTTAAGAGCTGTTCATCATGCATGTCACTCAACCAAATGTCAACAGAGTCATTGAGTGATTGTTGAACTTTTGCAGTGTTCTTGGAATGAACTGAATTGTGGAACTTGTAAATCATATCCATGTTACATAAAATACTAAAAGAGCACAGGTGTGTCACGGTGTTATTTTGTATATTTCAATGAGGAAAATACTGTTAGTTGTACTTAAAAGTGATGCTCTGTTCAACATGAGACTGAGAAATTTAATTTCTTTTAATTCAAGGTAATCACACACACATACAAGCTCCATAAATTCTCTGCAGGTGCTTGGAAATAATTACTTGTAAAAAAAAAAAAAAAAAAAAGAGAAAAACACCCCCACACTCCTGTCTCATTCCCAATTCAATTGTATGTGGACATGACGTTTCCAGCACAGATGCCCTTCCTCGGGTTTAATTCAAGGTGACTGTGTCATACAGTAAAACAGTTTAAACATCTGTGTCCATGATAAACTGTACACACACACACACACTGGAGGCCTATATCTATGTATAATTTATTTTTTTATTATTTTTATGAGCAGCCTTGCATTTTTTATCGCTAACAATGTTGTTAAATGTTATGCAGGGAGAGTTAGGATATTAAAATTAAAACATTTACCCAGAAACTAAAATGAGACATGAGACATGCTCTACTTACCTGCCACCACTGGAAGTCGCCCCCGCGCAGAAACAAACCCCAGCATCTTGTCACCATGGGAACAAGACAGGAAAGGAAAACAAATGGCTGAGTCAGTGATACGAGCTTTATATGGCAGATCATCTTCTTTAAATTTGAGTTCTAAGAAAATAAGCGACGTCCCTAAGTGTGTTTCTAGGTTAACAAAGCTGTCAGTCCTCTTGTTGAACAACAACTCCATCACCGCGCTTCCTGTTGAGCTGCTCTCTCTGCAACACGTGAGTCTTCTTGGTTTGCTCCGCGAGCTCATCTGTCTGCTGGAAAATTGCCAAGATAACACTTTAAATGTTTTACACAGCACGCAGGTTTGTCATTAAATACTTTTCCCTTTGCAATGTCTGCAAGCTGGCTGAGCTGAATTTGGGGAATAATGCCTTGAAGGAGGTTCCTGCTGTTTTGAGCCATCTGGAGTCATTGAAAAAACTGTATCTGTTCAGCAACCAAATTACAGTGGTGCCACCTGAGGTGATGGGTAGGTTTCTCACTGTTCTGTATGATTTGCACCTCGGTAGATTTGTTAAAAAGACAAAGCTGGAATTAACTTCTTTATTGTCATGCTTTACAGGTGGTTTACCAAACCTTGTGGTGCTCAATCTGAACCACAACCAGATTCAAAGACTCCCACCGGAGATTAGAAGGTAAATTTATAGCATCAAGACCTCCAAAAGTCCCATATATTGTACCTGGAATAATAAATTCTGAAGATAATTAGATTTAATATTTCTGCATGGAAGGCAAAATTAACTCATTTATTTGGTTGGTTGGTCACACAACGTCTTTTCACGATAAAACAAATGCAAACCTGTTTCTCCTCAGCTTGAGTAAACTTCAACACCTCAGTGTGCTGGACAATAAACTAGAAGAGGTGCCTGTTGAGCTCTGTCATCTCACTAAGTTGACTGAGATAAACTTTACTTCCAACGAGTTGTCTCAGCTACCTCAACAGCTGTACCACTGTAAAGAACTGACCAAGTTGTATGTAGCCAGAAACAAGCTGATCAACCTACCAGAGGTGGGTATTCAGTTCAATCATGTGATTTTCAACTTTTCAGGAAGTGAATTTTGTTCCCAGCAAGCCTGCGTATACCTGATAGAAACATTTCTACACAATACACAGTTTTCTTTGTCTTTCTTGTTTCTTTATTTTTCTCTATTTATATTCAGTAATGCAATTTGAATCCTCTATGCTGATGAAAATCAATAATGTGGTCACTTCAAGTTAATCCACCACCCTTTCCTCAAACCTACTGAACAAATGGAATCACAGTAGCGTATGTACTTAAATGAGGTACCTTTTAAGATACTATCTGTATGCTATTGTAGCCATGTTCTAACTTCAGCTCTTCCTTTTAGTTGTACAATTGATTGGCTACTTAACCAAACACTTGCCTGACATTTCACCCAGGGAATCAGGGCACTGGCAAAACTCCAAGTTCTTGATGTGGCTGGGAACAAGTTGTCCATGTTTCCTGTTGAGGTACAGTATGTACAGTATTATCTATCTAAAATTATGGAATAACATTCTCACGTTCTATGTTTGATAACACTGTCCAGTTTCACCTGCTGCACCTGAAGGAGCTCTACTGTGAAGGTAACAGGTTTGTGCGATGTGAGCCAATGCCGTCGGTGCAGGACTTGGAGGTGCTTGCATTAAAGGTAACTGAATTATAACACATTATATAATATATGTTACACAATACAGCTTTATGATGTTCCCCAGAATATATCAATGGTGTATTTGCAACTCATCGCATTTACAGTCTGTCTTCCTTGTGTCCCCATAGGAGCTGGTTGCCAGGTTTGTGTTGAGGGAGGACAGAAGCAGGTCCTCTCTGGTCCACAGGATGCTTCCCTACTACCCATGCCTCACTGCCCTGTTGGCTAACGGCAGCTGTTGTGCAGTGTGTTTAGGGCCCTTCCTCACCACCTGGCTGGAGTGTGTGCAGTTCATCAGTCTGAGGAAGGTTGGTTTAATGTTTTAAAGCATATTTTTGCATTACATAGTACTGTGAAAAATATTCTTAAAAAACTGTGAATAAAACAATATGATATCATGACACCCGGTAAAGCATATATGACTTCTATAGTACCACTAAATGTGTAGCACCACATGTAATCTGACAAACATACATGTGTTTATGTTTACATATGTGTATTTCAGAACATGAAAATGAAGAGTCTCTTGACCATCCCAGTGCGCGTGCTTCTCTGCTCATACAAGTGCTTTAACACGGATGGACACTCGTACTACGGTGTTGCTTCAAGAAAAATACAAGTTCATTAAAAAAGGTAAAGTTTATGATCTCAATAACTATCTCTTCTCATCGTTTTTGGCTAAAACAGTGAACAAACATATATATAGCCTATTTTGAGTTGAACACTCAATATTCACAACTATATTAATATGCCGCTATGATTTCCAGTGACTCAAATATTTCATAGATGTCATGTGACTGTTGTCACTAGGTGGCAGCAAATGAACATTAAAAGTTGTACATGTACTGTAGTTGTACCCAGTTTCAGTGTTCAACACAGGCTTCAGTTGATAGCATGTTGTCAACTACAGCTGTCATAAAGTTCACAAAAATAGAAAAAAACATTACAACAGCTAGATGTCATGTCTGTACATGGTGACTTTGCAAAAATATGTGGTTTACACAAACTTTATTCACACAAAAGCTTTTTATGTAAATACCTTGTTTTACTACAGATTGGTGGGTCAGTGCAGGTCTGTAATATATAACTGGCAACCCTGTAGATACTTTGACCATGTTTGTTCAACAAAAACTGTTATGAAGCCTCAACTATTTCATTTAAATTTTATTTTTAAATATAGATCCAGTATATAGTCACACACTGGCAAAAAATGACTGAAAACTTTTTCACTAAAATATATCTCTCACACATATTTTGGGTGTGTAAATCTAGTGGGATTCAATTCCCTTGTCAGTGCTGATCAAGCTGCACTGAGTCTCGATAGCTGCCCCATCTCTATCTCCATCTCCAGCCAGTGGCATCTGTTCCAACCTGCCAGACAAGAGAGAGATAGAGAGAGAGGGAGAGAGAGAGGGAGAGAGAACTTCATTTCTAGTAAATTAATTTCCCATCCACGCCTCCAGAGCTTGCTAGGTCGTTCGCTAGCTGCTGCGGCCGCTGCTGCGTGTGTCTACTGAGCCTCATGCATAATGCATCAGGTTTAATTGCAAACCCAGAAACTAATGACTTTGGACTGGTTAACAGCAGGGGAGCCATACATCTCGAGCAAACTGAATGAAAAATCAGCTCACAGGAGAGAAAAAAAGGAGCCTAGCCCCTAATTGATGAATAATTGAAGCGGCGAGCTACAGGGCATAATTGTGACATTTTGTTTCAATCAATTTCCAAGTGGTGTGGGCGAAAGTGCACTTAAAGGGAAAAGGCAATGACAATGAATGAGAAAGAAAGAGAGAGATAGAGAGAGCAGTCGGTGATGGAAATGGACATTGGGTCTTCAGTCATTGCAATGACATTTGCCAGGGCAAAAGACTAGACTCATTCAAACACAAAATGACTTTTTTTCTCCATCTCCATCTCACTCTGTATGCTTTATGTCAAACTCCTGCTATGCCACTGTTGGGTCACTTTTTCATTCCAAGTCAATGGATCCATATCATTTTAAAGTGATTTCTTTTGTTCATTTTCACTTCCCTTATTTTTAAAAAAGTCAGCCTTTTCAAAGCTACAGTACTGTCCATTTACAGAATAGAAAAACCATAGTGACCATTTGCTTAAGTGCAGGCGTTTGTGTATTCAGCAAAGCCTAAATTTCTTTTGCAGTCAGATTGGTTAGTTTACTGTCAGTTATTTGAGTATGAGGGCAGCAGGCCAAGTCAGGCAATGTGGTGGAACTAAGCACCACACCAGTGTGTCTGTCTTGGCCTCGTTGGCGTGGACTGGACGAAGCCTGGGGGTCAGGCAGATAAAGAGAAGCAAATGGGGTCGCTGGGGCATAACATCATCAAAACTTATGCATTTTCCATCCCAGAAATTAGCCAATACATGGATTTTGGTTTATTTTTTTAATAGGTTTTAATAGGTTCAATGAATTATGACTAAACTATAATTTATGTTTGCAGTAAGCTCTTTTGCATCAATACATCAATGCTCTAGCAAAAAACAGAAATCAATTAATGCCTGACTGTATCGAGGTACAGAATGAAGACACTTTACACCCACAAGTGTTGAAAAGTTATAAAAATGTTATCCCTGAATAACTGAATTGGGTACCATCACATTATCCATTAAGTTCAACTCAGGTTTATTATGAATACACTGCACTTCACAGGGAAATTTTGCTAGGTTACATCACTACAGACTTTGCTCTCCTGCCTCCAGCACTGGAAGAGAGCTGTATGTTCACACGTCTACATTCAAACTTTTTAAAGACTTAATTACCATTACTAAGATTACACAGACGCTACTTTGTTCTGGGGTAAAATTTTTACCATAAATGATACATAACATCGCTAAATATTCAGTAGATTTCCATAATGGCATCACAATGGAAACTGAAAAAACAGTTTTTGAGGTGTGTATGTCCACATGGCTGATAAATAGGTCATTGCGTTCTGCTGGCACCACACTAATGGGTGAAAGGCCAACAGTATGTGCCTTCTTGCAGGCAGCAGATGTTGGGTCCTGAAGCAGTGGAGCAGCAGCAGCAGCAGCAGCAGCGCCACTAGCTCAGTGGCCTCGGGACTTGTCTGTTAGTCAGTCTGGTGTCTGGTGTCAAGCTTTCTACATGTATTCACACACACACACACACACACACACACACACACACACACACACACACACACACACACACACACACACACGCCTCTTTAACACACTGCAGAAAAGCAAATACAATCACTCCACCCACTCTGCATTGATGGCACATCATCAAGATAATCTTGCCCCCATCGCTTTGTTTTCATCATGTCGTTTCACAAGACACATAGTCGCACCCCCACATGTGCGCAGACACACTTTTTCCATATCACTGAGCTGTCCCTTATGATTGCCATATTCAGAGAGCCCTGTGTTTTTGTACAGAATATTTCTAAAAGCCACGCACAGCTTGATTGACGTCTATGGAAATGAGGAGGTTGCATCCTCAAAGGAGACACCATACGGATGGGAGCAGCACACTGACGAGAAGCATCTACAAAAGGCGCTTGTAAATTCCTGACATGCCTAGCATATGTTAATGAGCCATTCTCTCGCTCTGATATAATTACTGCGAGGGGATATTGCCTTTGGTGGAAATATCTGTCTCGTGTGGCATGGCTACCTCTTGGGGGTGAAAAAAGTAAAGAATGATAAAGCAGCAGGTGCATAAATTCTCATTTACCATGCTTGGAGGTAAAGAGAGTGATGTTGGCAAATTCACTCAGGATGATATATTGGAGAGAAGGCACGTTGGGTTCATTACATACCTCCTTTGTTAAAACGTTTTCTGCAGTCTTGTATCGTTTGTTGGGGGGTATTTAGTCTGTCTTGTCATTTGGAGCATTTGCTTAGGATGTCTTTAGAGGAGCCTATGGCTGCTTGAGCTCACATTGCATCTTGGGGCTGGCAAGACAAAGTGATATGTTGGCTAAAAACAGAAAATAGGATTCTAGATGTGAGCAATTATTGTAATGGATATGATGAAAATGTGTGTGTTTGCTGCTGAAGAACATATGAAACCATGCTTTGATTTCTCTGCATCATCAAGTCTCTACATTGTATGTTAAGGCTCAATATATCATTTGCATGGTTATCTGTAGTTGTCTACACCTCTTTACTGCAAATCTCATCCTACTAATTGTTCCTAATACTGTTTTACATGCATTAATGAATCCACACATTTAAGTTTTATAGTATTAAGCTTAAACAAGTATGTGCAACTGGTTCCAGTAACAAACACTGTCTAGCAAGACACCCCTACTGTAGCATGTTTAGTCATTTTCAGAAATCCCCCGCAGCCATGATTGCGGTCCTCACCTCAGAAGAATGATTTGACACCGGCTCACCCTGATTTCTCCCCTTCTCTGCTCGGGCTGCAGCAAAGGTGCTATTAAAATGAGTAGCATTGATTGCTGAATTAGGGGCTGTGTGAGTGTAGAGAGAGAGAGAGAGAGAAACAGCCATTTGATAGCAAGCGGTAGGCCAGTGTCATAGCCAGGAGTGTGCACCACTCCAATCAGTAGAATCTATTGTCTTGCATCGCTGCCCATGACAGATCTTGGTATCGAGCCACTGGCAGAGTACCAGGGTATTGTCTGGTTGACGACTGTACAATCAATTCTGTTGTGTCACTAATGACTCTGGGCACTAGGGGGCAGTATGATTCTCTGCTCCTGTGCAGATGGGGGCAGGAGATGCCCTGATGCACAGCACACTGAGATATATGCCTGATGGATCTAAGAGATAGAGCAGCTAATAAAAGCAAGAACAATGAGCTGTTATTGAAATTCAAAGTATAATTGAAATCTGAGCATCAGATCAGGGCGTCGTAACACATGTGTGACTTTTAAATCTAATAAGTGCAACCAAAATATGAGAAAAGGTGAAAGTCTCCATATACTCATTGATGCATATTAAGAGAAAAAGAGAAAAACACCAGGTGTCCAAGACAAAAACTGTACTATCTCATCATCAAAATCAACACTATAACAAAAAAGAAGTCTTAATGTAGATTAGAAGGTGCAGAAAGACTTGAGGTACATTAGACTATAAAATATTTGACTCTCAAACTGCAACAAAACAAAGCCATCCAGATATACCAGTCTAGTAATCCAGCTTCCTCCTAGTCTTTTTTCTTCTTTTTCACATATGATATATAAATACAATATATAAATAACAGTCTGAATAGTAGTGAGTTAACGGCCCATCCTTTGAGGTTACAAGGAAGCGATGCCATTACTGAGCCATTCCTCATTAGGGGAGTTTCAAGACAAGAGCCCGGCCATCAGGCCAGCAACCTCTCTCTGGCAGTTCTAGGTCAGCACCAACCACACTGCAAAAACACCATTACTACGCTGCATTTGTCGAGGAAATAAGACAAAAACACTGCTGCAACTTCAAAAGAACAAATAAATCTTTAATCTTGTGCATCTTTGAATCTCTTCGAAAGTTTCCTTGTGTTTGGCAATAATAGGGACGGTGGGGAGGGACGATAAATCTGTGTTTCTGTTTGTTTGGGAGAGAGTGTTTATTTATTTGGGAAACATAACTGGAGGGAAAAGAGGCTGAAATAGATGTAGATGCTGCATTATATTTTGATGTTACTTCTGATATTTCACACAGTAGGATGCCATGTCGTTTTGACGCTGTCATTTTCCCAAAATAGTCCTTTATTGTATTGGATATGAGTTTCTTTTATGCTAAGGTTTTGATATTACTCCTCGCGATGTTGTCGGCCTCTTATTTGAAATTTAGATCCTCCAATTCATATATGCATGAATGTTTTACACTATATAGCTACATTATTTGATTCATTATTTGAAACAATCTGGCATATTAATTCAGCCTGTCAGATACACAGTGGCAAACCTGCTGAGTCAACCCCACAACGTCTTTCAATTCCAGCTCCACTCCACTCTATCATCAGTATGATTGACGGCACGCCATCTCGAAACCCAGTTTGAGGTCATGTGATGGCCACTGGAGCATGCCCAGTATAGCGGAGCGGCAGGCGGGTGGGACACCAGGTAGCAGCATCTGGTCTCCGGGTTTTTCTAGAACACACACTGCCTTTGGCGCTGCAGGCTTGGCTGGCCGAACATCTGTCTGCGATGTGCAGGCCGGCTGGATGAGCAGACCCACAACCCAACCCACCCAGCCAAATGAACGTCCTGCACAAATGAAAGTCCTTCAGGAATATGTGGTTAATATCTCTGTTATCTCAATATGACTTTTTTCAATCCTGCTGTCATTATTTCCACTTACGTCTTGTGTAATCTCTCAAGATAAAAAACACATTGTTGCATGTTTAGTAATGCTTCATTTCTTTTTACAGCAAATGTTTTATTCCAGCACCAGAGTATTTACAGAGTAACTGTTGCCTACAGTGATAAAATGGAAACTAAAATCATACTTTGTGCATATTTCAACTGCATATTTGCCTTTGTTGTCAAAGTTGCCACATATGTCCTTCAGTTGTAACTTTAAATAATTTTGCACGGCTCTTAAAATAAAACAGACATTCATACAATCTTGTATATTGTAACATTTTCTTGTTTGCACTAAACACAAAGTACAGCATAGGCTGATGGGAAAGTTTTGCAGGTATTTGAGTATGAGATAAATTAAAATTTTGACCTGATGGAGGATCACCAAGTACAATTCACCCTGAGGGGAACATGAATGTCAAATTCTAGGGAATTCTATCAAATAGTTGTTGAAACATTCACTCAAAACCATGATGGTGCTAGAGGAAAGGTCAGGGAATCGCTAAAGTCATTAGGATTCATTGTCTGTGAACAATGAATGTCAACCTCTTGGGACCCTGAATGTCTGTACAAAATTTAATGGCAATCCATCCAATAATTTTTGAAATATTTCAGTCTGGACTAAAGTGGTGGACCGACGACAGACCGACAAAAACCTAAGTGAAAGCAGCCCTCAGCTCACTCCACATGTTTTAAATACCACAATCATTTTAATGGTTCTAACTCCCTCTGCATCTTTTACATATAATCTCAAAATTCATAGGTTACAGCAGCGTGGGTAGAGAAAAGAGTTTAGTATTTCTGTGTTCGTAATGACAAGAACCTGCTGAGAATCAAGAGGCAGCAATCGTAACCTTGCCAGGATAATTGAAGAAACTTTGCAGCCACTGTCATGTCAATCAAGCATTCATGTGCTGTCTCCCTGTGAAGAGGAGTAAACATTTCCGAGATAATTAGGAGAGAGTTCAATTTGACAAAAGGCAACCATTTGCATGTGGTTTAATGAATCCAAAACATTCTGTATGGGACGTTGCTTTTGTGTGATTAACACACACACATGTTGAATTTACTGGAAAAAAAAGGTGTTACCGGCCTCGAGAGAAGCTACAATTACTTGTTACAGTGTTGCCACAGCTACTTCTTCCTGTTGCTACGTTATTTTAGCCGAGTATCACCAGTGCGAGTGAGAACAACAAAAACACCATCACAACACTTCACACAGCTCAGACCAACAGAAAAGAGCAGCGTGATGCATTGTGCCCGCTTGCACCCTTCCAGTCCAGCCTTGCCGACAACAGATGGCCGTTTCTCCCACAATGCCACGCGGTCGCAGATGCCAACAGAAGAGGTGACAAACACTCTGCAGGTGTCTGTCCCTCTGCGGCCACAGTGTGTGCACGTTTGTGTGTGTGTGTGTGACAGGGGGGACAAAGAGCATCTTTCTTGCAGGGAGAGGAGAGTGTAATTGATAGCAGAGGACAACCTGCAGGAAGGAAGTGCCATCATATGCTAAATGGATGGGTTGGCACAGACTGGCACAAACTGTTGGGGACAGATGCAGGGGAATTCATATGAGTATGTTAAAAGTCTATTTTCCTAACAAATGATGAGTAGAGCATTATTTCCAAAAGCTCTGTGATCTGTCTGATGACTAATATTTGAAAATTAGCATCTAGTGTGCCATTCCTAATGTAATGCCTTCACATGAATCACATTCTTTGTAACTTTTGTAACACTTTACAGTACACTGAGCAGCAAATGTATCCTGTATCACTGTATTATTTCATGCTGCAATGTAGGGCTTCTTTTGACAGCGCTGTGCAATCTGTTCCCTTTCCCTGTGTGCTGGCCAGGCCAGGTGTGGTGGTTGGCAGGGGCTAGCAGAGCCAGGTGAGCAAGCTGCTGGCCAGGTGCCCTCCAGAGGCTTGCTAGACTGACCAGATACCAGATGGCTGTGGAGCACCAGCAGGCAGGCAACACACACACACACACACACACACACACACACACAGACACACACAGACACACACCCGTGCATACATGAGAACACACACACAGTTGCTCATGCAAGTGGACTTTTTCGCACATACTGTATACACACACACTCTCTCACACTCTCTGTTGTGTGCAATAAAAAGGAGAGCATCACGAAACATTGCAGCCCTCCAGTGAGTTTCGAAGTGAAATGCTTTATGTGTTTTTACTGTACGTCTCTCCCAGCGGCTGAGGTAGTAGAACTCATGCACAACCCAGCGATATACAACTCTCCCCACCTCAGCACTCACATAAATGTCACTCATAAAGTCTAGAGCTGGACTAGATCAGGATGAATTTTCGTGAGTTTATTGGACTCCAGTTTTGGCGCTAAAATAAATACTTCAGCATGTGAGTCAAGCTGCTAATGGAAACTGTTGCTTAGAGTTTGAAAAGATGCTACAAACAAGGGAATTATGTTCTTCTTAAAATGTGGGGTTGTCAACACTTGAGCCGTTGGTGTATAACCATACTATGACTGAATTTTTCATCAGGGTTTTTTTTTGTCATACCAAGAATAATCTATGGAAACTGCATCTTTCCAAGTTGCTTGAGCACTATTTTTTTAATTAATCTAAAAATTCACTGATTAAAGTTGCTTGAGAACAAGCATAATTTCATCCACTCTCTGGCCACAAGTCATGTTTTTTTACATCATATGAAAGTTCTTCAAGCATACTGTATTTAAAGGCATAGTATTTGCGTACCAGTAGTTCATCATAACTAGACTTGCAGCTCTACTGTTTCCACACAGCCGCCCACATCAGTAATAGACTGCTTTGGATCCAGGGGTTGCTAATCTAGAGCTTTGAATTTCAGCCCAAACCCGATTAGTCTGACTCTTTGGGTTTGGCTTGATTCAGGATCTAATTCCCTCTTGAATAAGGTCAGGTTTAATTTTATTCATCATTTCCCCCCCTAAATTTGAGTACCACTTAGTCATTTGTATGAATTTGAAATTCAGTATATTGAGTATAAATATATTGAATTTATGAATCTAACATTATTCTTTATGTGATGTTCTGATTTTCACTATTTACATTTGTTTCTAATAAGCAGCTCTGCAGTTTTTTAAAATTTTATTTTATTTTATTGCCATTAACACACATTAGCAGGCAATTAACATTATAAAACAAAACCACTTTGAGATTGGGCTTCACTTGACATACATGCATATATAGATGAAATAACACCATACAGGGATCGAACACACACATCTGCCTAACTATATATATATGTACCTGAAAAAATTATACATCAAAACAATAAAGTACAAGATTTCTAACTAAGGTAGTCAATAATTGATCTCCTTTTAAAAATAGGCAGTTTTAGTTGTAACTAGGCAGTCATGTGGTCCATCATTTAACATGTTTGACTTTTTGTAACCATTGAACAATCATGGGAGGGTTAGGCTTCATCCGATTAATAGTAATTATTTTTCTTGCTACCATCAACAAAATATGCAGAGTATAACACTGGTCTGTGGTAAATAGGTGCTCAGGTGATACTTCCAATAAGAACAATAGCAGGTCCAGGGGAATGTCTGTCTCCAGAATTTTCTCATTTCTTTTTTGATGTTTTTCCAAAGTGTTTTTTTGGACAGTCCCAGTCACCGACCATACTACAGTTTCTCCAGAATTTGTTGGGAGAATTGCTTTTAAAGACACAAGCTGTCAGCGGGCTGCTAAAGAATCTCATTTTAACCTTCCAATCAAATTCTTTCCATGACTGGCTCACAACCCCCTTGTGACATCTAGAACATATGTTTTCCCAGGCGCCATCGTCCACTATTGTATTCAGCTCTGGTTCCCGTTGTCCTTTGATATGTAGAGTGTTATCTGATGTGTCTAGCCTTAGCTTATAAAAGCTTGCAAATATGGGATATTTGTTTTGTAGATGTATGAAATGGGTTTCTATATTGGTTGGTTCTCTTTTAATATTATCCCAGTCTGTGTTTTTTGTGATATAGTGTCTAATTTGTAGATATGTATATAAGTCACTCGAGGGTAAGGCTAACTTGTCTTGGAGTTGTGAAAAAGATTTAAATATATTCTCATCAAACAGTTGGTAATTGTACTCAGCCCACTTGCAGCCTATCTTTTATAAGCATTATCACACATGGATGGAAGAAACTCTATATTTCCTACTATGGGCATGGCCTGTGACAGAGCTATAGCTCCCCTCAGTCGCTAGCTCTGCAGTTATGATAGCAAGTCAAGTGAAACTTTAGATGTTAATAGGATTTGGTTCAGGTCGGGTTATATCAGGATCTACACCTGGTCAAATAGGGTTATTTCAGGGCAGAGTTTTTAAATGTTAATATATTCCATTTACTCATATCCACCATATCTGACAAGACCTGACATCATCTGAAACTAATATCACCGCAGTACCTTTACAGGTTAAAACAAGAATCTGTTTAGACTCAGAACTAATTCCATCCAGATTTATAATAGCAGCCACATTATCTGAGACATCTATATGCTTGATATCACATACATAACCAGTTATAAAATACATATATGTAGTGTATTATATCCAGCCTCAATACAGAAACAATGACAGCCATTTCTTCCACATTAACTGACGGTTCATTAATCACACTTGTGGGCCTGGCTGCGAGAAGACGGATCGGCCATCTGTAAATATTTATTCAGCATCTCTATAATTAAACAGAGCCAATGCATCATGTCAGGCATACATGTCTGATGACGACGGCTCACACACAGCGCTGAATAATACAGTGCGGAACAGCTTGGTCAAACATTTGTTGTAGATCTGAGAGAGAGAGACGAGACAGACGCAGAGAGCTATGAAGTGACGAAGGATAGATGAGTTCAACATGTTAGCATAGTAAAGGATGGATTGATAAATGTAAGACGTCATTTGACAAAGAGTGATAGCAGAAAAGAAATCAACAGATGAATTGATAAATACAAGATGTTACAGGAGAAAGAAGAAAGATGAGCAGCAAGGAAAGGTGAATCCAAGATGTCAGAGGAAAGAACACAGAGAAAGAGAGCGAAAGAGAGAGAGTGGGAAGGCCCGATGGAGGAAATAGTTTCATGATGGTCCGTCAGTGGCTGTTAGACTTAATGCAGCTCTGCATTTATGGAGTCCCACCTCTCAGTGAAGGAGATGAGCTGGAACCAGGATTAACTGGTGTTTAACCTACTTCATTCTCTGGATCTTGCTATTTGGGGGAAAGTTTAAGCTGTTTACTGATGGCATCTGAAGTGATGATCAAATTATTCTAGTATTCTGTATGGGTGTACGTGGCAGAGAGAGGAGACGAAAGGTTCTTTGACTTGGTGAGGACATTTTGCAAGTCTCATTAACAGTTGGTCAATTTATAGCTGGCCGAGTGATATAAAGAGTGACTGAGTGACTACGGTTAGACAAACAAATTAGACTGATATTAACCTTTTCTCTGATATCTGTGTCTTTGGTCAGTAATGAGAGAGGGGTTCTGCAGCTCCCATACAAGAAGTGACCATATTTTGCCCCTTGCTCTTATTATTATGTTGGATTCAGATCACTTTGTTAATTAAGCTAAGTCAACACTACACATCAACACAACAAAAACTTAACTATGTCACTTATCATATCAAAAAACTGACAAAGTGACTCTCAAATTTCTAATACAATGCAGGTTTATCTAAAAGGTTCTGTAACCAAACACTATAGTTAGGGTGGGTTTGACCTGCTAATGCTAACAGCATCTGTGCTAAACTCTATTTTAAAGCTCCATTATGTGACTTTTGAGCACTGCAAGGCAGAAAGTAGACTCCTTGATATATTAGCCAGATGTAGACATACAACACATGTATGTCTATATACTGTACATTTATAGTATATACTTATTGCATAGCATTTCTAAAAAGCATCACTACATACAAGCTACATTTCTTGTCAGCCCAATTATTTACAAAAATGTGGGAATCTGCAGCCTGTAAAAAAAACATACTGGTCAAACAGGCATGAGCTGGATGAGAAACATGACACAGTCTAATTGCAGGGATAGAGTTTAATGTGGTTCAGAGTATCTAAGTTTAAGTCTGCTGTATGTTTTGCTTGTTTATTTGTTTATGTGTTTGTTGTTCTTGATGTACATGCTTTGTGTCTCTGTCTGTCTGTAGTTTGTTTATTAGTATGCGGATTGTGTCGGGTTTTTAATCCATATGGGAACTGCCATTTCTGATCTGAGACATTTCTCGCAGATAGAACAACGTTGCAACCTCCCTCGGTCCCCTGACAACCAACCCCGGACAATCTTCATCCATCTTCCTTCTCTCCCACACCAATCAAATTTGTGTGCCATGGGAGAGTATAGAAGTCCCATGTATATTTCAACACTATATCTCAGCCAATCTGCATTGCAAAACTCTGAGAAATGTGACATTTAGAATGAAAAATTGATTTCACAAACAAGCCGTTCACCAATAAATAGCTTTTAATCAAGATGATGGCTTGACATTCCTGTGGTGCTTCTATCACATTTTAACATTTTTATTAATACATGTCTTTGGAATTCATTTATTCCATGTTGTCATCAGGGACGACTTCATGAAGAGCGCCACAATAAATATTCCATTGGCCCTGTCATGCTTTCTTCAACTCTCTTCAACTTATTAATATGAAAACTTTTTTAAGCAATCAGGACAAACATACCAAGTAGAATAACACATTGGAGAAGCATCTAGAACTCAGTAATGTTAGTATCGCTACTGTGAATGTGTTTCTTCTCAGGACAGCAGGAAACAACCAAGCAAGCCCTGAAAAAACTATTGGTAATTTTTGTAATATCTAACTGATAATCCAATACAGCAGTGTTGTATTCTTTCAGACAGATTCTTTTTTCATATTATATGAAACTACATGTTACCACTATGAACAAATGACCTTTTAATAGAGAGAACAAAACTAGGAGGAATTATTTATCTATGCAAGATGTTCCATCATTTAAAAACTACACAGATAGGTAAAAATGGAGAAAGGTCATAGCTGCTACATAACTTATCTGACCAAACACGGAAGTATGTAGCCTGATAATCAGACTGAATTGTTTCATTTCATTATTTGGATCACCAGAAAAATCAGAGATGTGCGTAGCAATTTAGAGATCTGGAACCACACCTGGAGGGATGATGTATCTTGGCATTGTGTTGTGGATTTTAAAAAATCCCTGACAGACTTTAAGAGAGTGTTGTCAAAATAAAGTAGGTTACAGAGTTTCTATATTCTAATGCCGTGTGCACCATTTCATTGGCCAAACATTTCCTGACTTATAAATCTTTGAACAGTGCTTATATGGTATTTGTAAGCAACAAATTACATGAAGTCATAGTACACATTGGGGACATTTGTTCAACTCTGGTGCTAATTTATTTTAAAAAATATGTTGAATTATATCTGCACATGCAGACTTTTTTAAATATAACAAACCCAACATAAACATTGCATTTTGAACCAAAAAATATTTGGGCATCAACCCAAAATTGACTGCATCCTGTGACGGAGATTGCATGTTTATTGTTCACTAACTTTTGCAACTGTGCTGATTAGACCTCTCAGATGGGGGGCTAAATTTTGGTCTCACACCTAAAACAGTTTTTTTTTTTTTTTTTTAATCATCTCTTGACAGAGCACCCTTGACAGTTATGACGTCCCCAACCCATGGCACTTACTTAAGATTACAGACCACTGTTAAAATTCATGGCCGGTGTAGCGGCACCAACCCAAAGTTATGTAATTTACTTATATCAACAACCCATCCATGTCCCTTTGCCTCTTAAAAGATCCTACAGTCCCAAAGTGTACACACACACACAAACACACACACACACACTCACACATACCTCACATGCTCCCTCAGAGAGATGGATGGCATGCATTCCCATCGCTCTCCTAGGCCAACATCCAGGTGCGCAACAGCTGGGGAAGCCAGGGGGAGGGTGTTGGATAAGGAGGGATGGGAGAGATGAGAGAAGTGGGGCCAAGGGGTGTAAAGGATGCACAGGAATAAGCTATAAATTTCCTCAGGAGTGCTCTGGGTGTCTTCTTCTCTGTCCGGACAGCAGTGCTAATCTATGGTGTTGCTGTTGAGGTGAGCCCAGTTGTATCCTGCTGTCACATCCAGCCTGATCAGGCACACATGGTCACTGTTACTCTTTTTACATCTGCTCAGAAATTCTACTCTGTCTTTTTACTGTCTCTTGATAGACAGGAATAGATGTTAGGGTGAAGAAAGAAAGCAGGATGTCAGCTGTAGACAGAAGAGAGAATAAAAAAGAACAAAAAGCTGGAGATTTAGAGAGTGTTGGGTTAAGAAAAAAGTAACTACTGAAGTAACTACGTGCCTGCCTTGGTGTTTCATTTAGGTTTGGAAACGATACAGGTACTAAATGCTCAGATACTCTCTGCATGTTCAATGTGGTGAACAGTGAGTGACGTTCACTTTTTGATATATGACTGTGATTTTGCCCAAAGTATGCAACTTATGTTTGATAGTGTATTCTATGTGCCTCCAACGCCGTGAAGAATGAGTTATTGGCTCAAAGGCCCATTTTCAAAGAAACACAACACCATCCTTTTTGTGTTACATAAATGGACAGGTTTATTTATTGCTGTTCAGAATGCAGACAGAAAGATTAAATGTAGTGAATAATGTCTAGAGCAAAAGAAAATACTTCTAGAGGTCACAGACAGTGAAAACAACCCACAACTGAACTTTCTTAATCTTTATCATGGCATATATTGATTATTTTCTGGACACAACTGATAATTCTGTAATAATAATAATAGTATTCACTCCAATTTATGTAGGGCATCTGAACAATATCATAATAATTTATGTTTGTGTACAATACAAAGTTTATCACTTGTACGTTTGACATCATGCACAAATATCTCAGTCAAGGTTAGGCTGCAAATACGTACTCATTAATCACTGATCAAACTAACCTGGAAGATAAAATACAATTTCCCGTCCATCCATATGTTGCTGGGTTTATACGAGGCCTCATGCAGTGTCTATAGGAGAAGTCTGCTTGATATTTGAATGGTATGGGATGGATCCACTGTGCAGGAAACAGTGGGGTTCGAGATGACTGATGGAGTGTGATGTCCCACTGCGTGTCATGGTAAACTGTTTTTGGATGTGATTTGGCTCGGTGGGTTTAAAGTGGAACAGAATGGCTTGTGAGAGAAAATACAACATGAGAGAAAAGCTCTAAAGTTACTGTAAGGATTGTAAAGAAAGCAGGCTAACGTCAGCGGTTTCCACGGTCAGAGTAAAATGTATTACCTGGTAAATGAAGGACATACTCATACACATATAAAGCAGTAATACCCGAAATATTTCCATATCAATATGCACGTCTTACACTAACACTTTCCACACATAGCAGTACATCCACATACTTATACTTGGAACACTATCATGTGTATGTGTTGGTCCGGTATCTCAGCGTGTCATCCATCATGTGGTAAAGCCACAGTAGGCAGTATGCAGTGTGTTTGGCCCCAACTCCTCATTCAGCCCTCATTAGCCATCAATCATCTCCTCTCCACTGGCTGCCTGCATGGGAAGAGACCTCCTGACTTCACGTCCTACCAAGATGTTCACCCACACCCAAACACACACACACACACACACACACACAGAGGTGAAAACATATACTTGCCCGTGCCATGAATTCAATGTCAAATACGGAGGTTGAGAGAAATACTTACTTACAGAGAGGTTAGTCGCTGTGAGATGCAGCACTGATTATTTGTGATTTGATGGTCTGCCAGTTCTTGTTTATCGTGTACAGTTTGATGAGAATTTGAAAATGTCAAGGGGAGTCCTTAGTCACCGCTATAAGCACCGCAAAAGGGCAGCATTTTCCGTTTTAAAATCATTTCAGAGCTGTAGTTCATCGTGAAATCTATCTGAGTTCAGAGGAGCAGGATTTATTGTTTGCTTTGTATGGGAAATTCTTCATATAATTTATGCCATATCTCTGAGAAAATGTACTTACATGTGAAAGTATGTTTGAGATCCAAATGTGATCTTAACTCACAGCCCTGTTGGAGGATTATTCCTCCAAATTGAACAAGCATGTGTGCGTGTGTGACCGTGTATGCTTGAATGTGCATTTCCATCAGTCTGAAACAACTGTGGCTGTTTCAACTAGAACAACTGCACGGTGGATTACAGGATGCCGCCAAGGCTAAGGGTGAGATTGGAGGAGGTGGGAGGGAGGGAGTGGAGTTTAAAAGAAAAAGGAAAGATTCCCCCCCCCCCCCCTGTTGAATCCTCTCGGTGAGTTTTCACTGTTCCCCAGGGGTGTAAGGAAATGTTGTGTATTTTTCTCTCCACTCACCTGCTGGGCCGTGTATGGAGGCCATTACTTGACATTGATAGCTGCATGGGATTTTGTCCTTGGCCTGTATATGTCAAAGCTGAATACAATGTGCAGTTGAGGAGACGTGAGGTTAGGGCATTTCCTCACATAGCAAGCTACAGAGTGTGTGTGTGTGTGCAGTAATTGAATGCTGTTATTGCATGGTATCCCATTCTGTTGATCTCTGCTGTATATTGACAAATAATGAAGATCTAACTAACTAACTACCCCTAATGCAACCTTCTTCAGATGAGTAGGGAATCAAAGTGGTTTAGTAGGTCACAATTCTCCATAAACAAGTGTTTGTCATGTGCTTTCACCTACTCATAAATCATTTTGAACTTTGATATTTGCGGCATTTTTTAACAAATGCTACTGCTACTGAAAAAAAGCATATATCCTTTACCCCTGACTTCTTCACTCTTTCGCTCCGTCTCCCCTTCCTTGCTGTCTCTCTCTCTCTCAGCCTGGTACTTATCTCTTCCTTCAGCTCTCCTCATCCATCTCTGCCCCCTCCCTGTGTCTTTTGCTGTTTTTCTTTTCCTCTCTACTGTTCCCTCTATGCGTGTGAGAGAGAGACGGATAGAGAGAGACAGAGAGAGGCCTGACACATGGGCCCAGTTCCTTAATAATGTCATTCGGTGTGAACGCTATTAGCAGATTACCCTTGGCCCAGGGCAGCCTAGCCATGTGCAGGAACTAGATAACCTTGTGTTCGGTAATTTAATATCAACACTTCCCCTCTTTTCTTACCACGCTTTACAACACACAAATAGGCTACCCTGCTTGTCCCCTCCGGTCCTATTTCTTGAAGAGAGAGAGGAAGAGAGAGAGAGAGAAAGAGAGAGAGAAAGAGAGAGTGAGAGAGAACGGATTACAAGATAGTGACTTCTTGAAGATTCCTTTCCTCCGCTGAGAAGTGTGGCAAATCGCCCCTTGTCCATGGATGTGAGAAAATACATAAACAGGCTTATAGTGAAAATTCCATCAGATTTAATGCAGTGAATTTAGCTCAGCGCAACATCAAAGGAGCCGCCCATCTTTTAAAAAGCTCTAGATGGGGTAATGTCATTTTCCCCCTCCTTCTAGTTTTCCTCCTTGCGGGCTATCATAGGCCTAACATTTACCACATATCAGGCCAATGTGAAAAGCGCAGAGGAAATTTTCCTGTCACACAGTTTGAGTTTGTAAGAGTGGATGGGAGAGAGAGAGAGAGAGAGAGAGAGAGAGAAAGAGAGAGAGAGAGATAGAGAGAGAGAGATCTACCACTTAAAGGAGCAAGCCGTTATGGAATCAGATCCCACGCTTTATCCCCCACAAGCTGAATCACAATCCTGCATTAGCTGCTATATCACACTTAGTCCTGCTGCTGCTCTTTCTCCCGTCGCCCGTGAGCCAAGCGGGAGCGAGAGGGCCAGACGGCACGGCCCTATCACTCACCGGCACTCTCTCACACCGGCATTACCACGCCTTTATCTCATCTCCTGCAGCCCGGCACGGCCGGCCGCCTCTCGGCCCTCCAGGCTACTTTACTAATAACCTATTCCTTATCAGTCACCGTGCACCTCTGCCTGTGATCAAAGAGCCAATTAATGGAGCGGGGAAAGGTGAAGCATTCAAATAATGGAGACAGCTGTTTTTCTCTGTTTGAGAAAATCCATTTTGTATTGTTATCGGCTCCAAGCAGCTCCCCCCCGACCAGCGCTTAATTCAAGTCGCTGTCTGCTTCTGCCTGGCTTGATAAGAGAGAGTGAGAAAAGACAGGGGAAGAGAGAGGGAGATGAGGGGGAGAAGAAAAGAGACCTGGTCACAATGAACTTTATGTAGAAGAATGTGGCAGGAATATCACAGCAGTCCAACTCATCCCTGAGCTTTATCAACTCCAAAGTGGTTCAACACAAAGATAAAGATGGGGGGAGGGGGTTATAAAAAGGCAGAGCTTCCAGAGCTGACAAGCTGCTTTATGGCTTCACTGTCATTCATTTTGAAAGGGGGCAGCTGATTGCAGCTCTTTGAGGTCCAACACAATCTTGTCAGGCAAAAACCTGAGGTTAGTTAGGAGGTTAATTGTACTGGTGTTGGAGCAGCATATAAATAGCTCCATCAGATGCTCACATCTGAACAGCTTTATTGTAATGTACTGTATATCACTCTCCTTCATTTTAACAATGCCTTTAACCTCGTCACTGTGCTTTGTGACATTTTAAGACATAGGGTAAGGTTGTTGCCCTAATCATCTTTCTAGGATTCTACTTGGAAATACAGTAGACTATCTCACATACTGCAGTCAGTAATGTTGAGTTGAGCTCATAGGACTTGGTTTTACAATCCCGTATTGTAATCAGCAATCATCTCTTGAGTGGGGGTAAGGGTAAACGCTTCACTGGGGTCATCAGGTGGGCACCCTCCTTCCTTGGTGTTTCACTGATAAGCCCACGCAGCAACAGAACTTCAAGACCATTTGTCAAGTCTGGGTTTCTTCTGTCAATGATTCAGTCTAGTTTATGCAGACTGTAAATCATCATCAGCAGCAACAGGTCTTCAGGAGGATCCATCAGGTCCAGGTTTCTTCTGTCAATGACTCAGTCTTGTTTATGCAGACTGTAAATCATAATCAGCAGCAACAGAACTTCAGGAGGATTCATCGAGTCCAGGTTTCTTCTGTCAATGATTCAGTCCTGTTTATGTGGACTGTAAATCATCACCAGTAGCAACAGAACTTCAGGAGGATCAGTCAAGTTCAGGTTTCTGCTGTCAATGATTCAGTCCTGTTTATGTGGACTGCAAATCATCACCAGTAGCAACTGAACTTCAGGAGGATCAGATGATTCGGCTTATTTGGTTCTGATATTAGTGAATTTATTAGTCATGCTTCTCCTGGAAACATATTAATGAAAAGACAATCACTGGCTACCTGTTGTTATTGTGCTGACCAGTTCAATACATCCCCACATCACTGTTGGGTCATGAGCCCACTCAGAGATGGACATACTATTTTAGAGACTAATGCATGTGACTTTAAATGGTCAATCAGACATGGTCATGAAGTTTAAAGATGTTCTGAAATGTGCTACTGTCTTATGCCACATTTATGTAACTCAAGAGTTAACCTAATTACCATTTTCCCACCATTTCACATCAACATTTAAGTCATAATTACAACTGGAAAATATAGACTTTTCTGAGAGCTCTGATTTATCTGACATTGCACTTAATAATACAGAAATACCTGAAAAAGCTAACACATATGAAGTCTTTGAGTCACCCATTCAAGGTAAATATGCCCAAACGTAACGGATATAGTGCTGTATTGTCAATGCACACTATTCTGAACCCTCACACAACCAACTCTGTAATATGAATACTCTCATGTTGTAAACACAGGAATCTTCTCCACTGCTACCTTTCACCTCACATGACTGATCTGTTTTTTATTATCTCTGAGGCTGATCTTTTTTATAAAATTTTAATAACTCAAAGTCCTTCCCTTATTCTTTTAGTATTTTCACATCTGTTTGGCAGGCTCACTTTTAACATTTTCCAAACTGGACCTTATCTTATAAATATGGCAAAGAATCAGTTTGTATAATGTCATCTCTGTCGGGATCAGTTCTGTGGACAGTGTGTGACAGGATGAGAGAAACAGGCAGTCTGTCACAGGGATTCAAGGAGTCATGGGAAGGAGAGAGAAGAAGTACATTTAAAGTCCACAATTATCCTGTTACAGTTTCACAGATTAAAAGCTCCTCTGTAACTACTGATGCATTTCAGATATTCTTCTTCGTCTACTTTTGACTGCTCCCATTAGGGGTCACCACAGCGGATCATCTGTGTCCATCTCTTCCTGTCCTCTGTGTCTTCCTCTGGTGTGCCATCGACCTGCATGTCTTCCCTCACCATATCCATAAACCTCCTCTTTGACCTTCCTCTCTTCCTCTTGCCTGGCAGCTCCATCCTTCTCCCAATATAACCAACATCTTGCCTCTGCACATGTCCAAACCATCTCAATCTCTCCTCTCTCACTTTGTCTCCAAACCGTCCACCCTGAGCTGTCCCTCAAATATACTCATTCTTATACTCATTCTTATACTAAATCTTAGCATCTTCAACTCTGCCACCTCCAGCCCTGCCTCCTGTCTTTTTGTCGGTGCCACTGCCACCAAACCATCCAACATAGCTGGTCCCACTACCTTCTTGTGAACCTTCCCTTTCACTCTTGCTGGTACCCTTCTGTTGCGAATCACTTCTGACACTCTTCTCCACCCCATCCACGCTGACTGCACTCTCTTCTTCACCTCTATTTTGCACTCTCCATTACTTTGAACAGTTTACCCCAAGTATTTAAACTCATCCACCTTTGCCACCTCTGTTCCTTGCATCCTCACAATACTGCTGTCCTCCCTCCCATCCATGCACATGTATTCCATCTTGCCCCTACTGACTTTCATTCCTCTTCACTCCAGTGCAGACCTCCACCTCTCCAGCCTCTCCTCAGTCTGCTCACCACTCTCACTACAGATCACAATGTCATCTGCAAACATCATAGTCCACGGAGACTCCTGCCTGATCTCGTCTGTCAACCTGTCCATCACCATTGCAAACAAGAAAGGGCTCAGAGCCGATCCTTGATGTAATCCCACCTCCACCTCGAACCCATCTGTCACTCCAACCTCACACCTCACCCCTGTCACACTGCCCTCATACATACCCTGCACCACTCTTACATATTTCTCTGCCACTCCTGACTTCCTCATTCAATACTACACCTCCTCTCTCGGCACCCTGTCAAATGCTTTCTCCAGATCCACAAACACACAATGCAACTCCTTCTGACCTTGTCTATACTTCTCCATCAACATTCTTAAAGCAAACATCGCATCTGTAGTACTCTTTCCTGACATGAAACCATTCTGCTGCTCACTAATCATCACCTCTCCTCTTAACCTAGCTTCCTCTACTCTTTCCCATAACTTCATGCTGTGGCTGACCAACTTTATACCTCTGTAGTTACTACAGCTCTGCAGATTATTCTTGAAAATTGGTACCAGTACACTTCTTCTCCACTCCTCAGGCATCCTCACACTTTCCAAGGTTGTGTTAAACAATCTAGTTAAGAACTCCACTGCCATCTCTCCTTAACATCCATGCCTCCGCAGGTGTGTCATCTGGACCAACCACCTTTCCACTCTTCATCTTCGTCATAGCTGCGCTCATTTCATCCTTGCTAATCTACCGCATTTCCTGATTCACTATCCCCACATCATCCAACCTTCTCTCTTTCTCATTTTCTTCATTCATCAGCCCCTCAAAGTACTCTTTCCACCTTCTTAACACACGCTCCTCGCTAGTCAGCACATTTCCATCTCTATCCTTCATCACCCTTACCTGCTGCATGTCCTTTCTAGCTCAATCCCTCTGTTTAGCCAATCAGTACAAGTCCTTTTCTTTCATCACCTCTCTCTTCGCCTTACACTGCACCTCCTTGTGCTCCTGTTTACTTTCTTCATCTCTCTGGCTATCCCACTTCTTCTTCACCAACCTCTTCCTCCCTATACTTTCCTGTACTTCCTCATTCCACCACCAAGTCTTCTTGTCTTCCTTCCTCTGTCGGGATGACACACCAAGTACGTTCCTAGCTGTCTCCCTCACCACTTCTGCAGTAGTTACCCAGCCAACTCCTCACTACCACCCATTGCCTGTTTTCCTACCTGAACTCCACACAACAGTCTTCCTTCTTCAACTTCCACCATTTGACCCTTGGCTCTACCTTCATTCTCTTCATCTTCTTGGTCTCCAACATCATCCTACAGACCACCATTGGATGCTATTGCAATCTCCAATCTCTTTCAGATTGCACCTCCTGCTGCATAGTCTGTTCACCTTCCTCCACTCTTATATGTTACCCTGTGCTCCTCCCTCTTCTTGAAATACATATTCACCACAGCCATTTCCATCCTCTTCATAAAATCCATCTCACACCCAACATACGGGGCAGATGCGCTGAAAACATTCATCATCACACCTTCAGTTTCCAGCTTCATACTCATCACTCTGTCTGACACTCTCTTCACCTCAAGCACACTCTTGACACACTCTTCCTTCAGGATAACCCCTATATCCTCCCATCCACACCATGGTAGTGCAGTTTAAACCCACCTCCGATGCTCTTGGCCTTACTTCCCTTCTACCTGGTCTCTTGCACACAGTATATCTACCTTTCTTCTCTCCATCATATCAGCCAGCTCTCTCCCTTTACCAGTCATAGTGCCGACATTCATAGTTCCAACTCTTACCTCCACACACCGGACATGCCTTCCCCATCTCCTTCTCCTTTACCCAACAGTAGCATAGTTCCCACTGGTACCCTGCTGGTCAACAGCACTGATGGCGGCTGTTGGTAACCCAGACCTCGACTGATCCGGTATGGAAATCTGATTTATGATCCATATTTGATTTGACATAGGTTTTCAATCAATCAATCAATCAATTTTTATTTATATAGCGCCATATCACAACAGAAGTCATCTCAAGGCACTTTTCACATAGAGCAGGTCAAGACCGTACTCTTTAATATACAGAGACCCAACAATTCCCCCGGAATTACGCTGGATGCCCTTCCTGATGCAGCCCTCTCCATTTATCCAGGCTTGGGACCGGCACTAAGAATGCATTGGCTTGTGCACCCCCAGTGGTTGGATTCACATATCCTACATCTATGTATTTGTTTTTTTAGATGTATGCTCTTACTTCCAAGCTATCAACAAAAAAACATAGCAGGTGCACATGTCCAAACTTAAACTGAAAGATGGACGACCAGCCATAACAGTTTCTTAAGATACTGCAACAGTAGGCAGGTAATTACATTTTTGCCCTGATTAAAAGTTACTGTACAAATAGCACCGTCCCTCAGTGAAAAAAAAAGTGAGGTCCAAAGCATGGAAACAGGAAGAATAGCCAACAATATGGAAAAATGAAAAAGCTGTGTATGTACTTAGCAGTCATACTTTGGGTTTCACTTATACAGCCTTCATCAGTGTCAACTGATTTTCCGCTTCTTACTGTCTGGATGTTCACTCTATTAAAGGAGCAGCTGAACCAATTCAACATCTGGCACATGTGTGTACAGTACCTATATGTTGCATTAGCTAACGGAGTGGACAGAAAGTCGGAAGCTCTGAAAAACAGCAGGGACAGATATGCGCTGGCATACGGTTTCCTCCTAAACCTTTTATTTCTTGGAGCAACTTCAGCTTTATAATTACACCCTTGACCACTTCAATCCACCTTTTGCCCTACCTTTGAAGGAATCAGCTCTAAAAAAAAGTGCTTTTTCAACATGGGTCCAAGACCTCATTTGACCTTCCTCTTTTAGAGTATATATCTAGCTTAAGCCACAAGGACATGGATGTTAATTTTGGCTGTGTCGATACTCATCTGGATACTGTTGCCAATCTCGGATACTGCTGCTGTAATGAAAGAACATCAGTCTCAAGTCTCCGAGGCAGGTATTAACATATTTATTACACCGTAAAGAGAACAACAATACCAGAATTATACTGCAAAGTTTCACAGACTGACAGACCATAGTTTACAGCCCCAAAAGAATTAAAAATAAAGAAATAAAAGAAATAAAATCAACAAGAAACCACAGTTCTGACATAGTAGACTGGAAAGCTCTCTAGAGGACACTGACTCTAAGCGATGGAAAGACCGCCCAGTGTCAGCCTACCACTAACCTGTGGTTTTCATGTCTCAATTAAGTATTGCACAACAACTTCAAATCATTTGAGCTCTTTTTTTCACAATAAATTTTCTCAAGAGAACGCAAAAAAACCCCTCCCACCCCCGAAGATCAACTCACTCCCCCAGAATAATGCTACGGCCTTTGCTATTCACTGTTGGCCCCACATACCTCCCCAATGTTTGTTGATAAGTAGGAAATTGAAATAACATTTCCCCCTATTGTGAAAAACAGGCATGCCTAAATTCATAGCCTTAAGTGTTTTTAGTTTTTTACAAGCTTTGCCTTTTGTATATCCACCCTTTTGAATTGATCCCAGCTGACAAGTCGACAAGCACTTTAGCATGTCTTCACAACAGAGAAGAGAAGACGAGAAAAAGGTTGAGGGGGAACAAGGGAGAAAAAAGAGCAAGAGAGAAACAACATTTCTTTATCTGTGACCTTAGCTTGTATCATCGAAAGAGGAATCGACAACACTTTTCTTTAAAATTAGCACAATTTTTAAAATCTGTTCAAACAATTCAAACTCTTGATGCACTCTAGAAACGCCACAGGCATAAAGGAACATAACAAAAGTTTTTTTCAGTTTTTTTTTTCTCATTTCTATTCATTTATGTTTCATTTATTTATGAGGTCTGCATTGTTACCAAGTAGTGATATGGTTTTGCAGCTGTATGAGCTTCGACTTTGGATTTTTTATTTTCCTGTTCTCTTGTGCCCATTTGGTTTCGACTAGACCAGTATCAGCGCCGCGACTGATGCTCTTATCGTGCTGTAAGAGGTAGAGTGAGACTTGTTTGCCACCGAGGAATTTGTAGCAAAACACACATAGAGGAGGGAAGAAAGAAAAAAATAGAGCTTCTCAAAGAATTATTGAGCGATAATGTTTGTCTTAGTATTTTTTTTCTTTTTTTTTAAGCCAGGTTTGCCCTGATAATGATGAACACACATGTTATTTGTTGTATACTTTCAAATACACTAAAAACAGCTTGGCTGTTTCTTCACAGCTTCTGAGGAGTCGCTAGTAGGGTGTCAGACACCTTTTTGGATTGTTTAACCCTTTAGAGTCAAGAATGCAGGTGTGTTTTTTTATTTAGACAAGAGGGATGAGGAAGTACAGAGGGAGCAAACTGCCCAGAACCTTTGTGGGCCTCCACTCGTTCCTTGAGGTCAGAATTTGTAACGCGCTTCTGTGTAGCACCAAGGTGTTTGGGTGTTTGGGGTGAAGAGCCTTTGTGTGCGTCAGGGTAAGTGCTCTCTTACTGCGAATGAGAGGTTTGTTTGATTTACATTGAAGGTTTACAACAAAGCTGCGACTGATTTATTTGTGCCAAAAGAAAAAAAATGACATACACTGATATAAATAAATATAAAACAACTGCAAAATGGCATTGGTGTGAAAGCCCAGTCTCACATTCACCTCTTTAAGAATCAAAAACTTAACTGCTTAAAGCTGAAATGGGCACTAAATCCAACATTGGTGTAATGAGAAAATGCGCAAACAAGAATAAAATCTTTGAAAATATCTCAAAAATTTCTTTGAAAATGCTTACAGAAGTTATCAGTGTTCATGTCTCATTGGTTATTATTGCTCCAGTTCAAATGTAACACTGCTGTGAAATGTTCGTTGTGTTTAATTCACACCTTCTCATTTCACAATGCAAGATGAGTGCCACTGGTTTTGCTCCTTCCAGAACAGATTAAAATAAATGACTTTTATGACATTTAAATTGGTTTGTTCCATGAATGCGTGAACAAAACCACAGAAATAAATAACCAAATGTTTGTGAGAATAAACCTCTTTTGAAAATTGTTTAAATCAGGATTTTGGTCCTTGGTGTCAGTCTTTGGCTGTTTTTGGTGTTTTTTTGTTTATCACTTGTGTTAATACTGTGTGTTACCTGGTGCTTTGCAGTGTTAAAGCTGTCAATCGGAGTCTACACCTCTGCATTTGGAAAGTTAGTTTGTTAGAATATTTTCTTTTTTTTTTTTTTTAGTTTTTTTTTGGTTGTTTTTCAGTTTTTCTAAAAAATAACAAATATTTAACAAACGTTCAGTAATGTGCATGCACTGTCTGCAACTACTAAAAAAATGTTATGGCCGCTTTTGCTAGCATGTTGAAAAGAAAAAAAAAAGTAAGTGGGTTTGGTGATTTTACATTTTTCCAACCCCCCCACCCCCAAAAATGTTAAAACAGATAATGCTATCACTACATACAAAATGGTTGATGAATTATGGCTCTATACTGACAACACAAGTATGCTGAAAAGAAGCATGCCGAAATAACCTCTGTGACAGTGCAAATACATTTATGTATGTCCCTTGTACAAAACATTTAGGTTAGCATTCCGCGCAACATGCTAGTTCTCAGAAAAGATCTGGGTCGGACTCAAGTAGCAGCTCTGAGATATAGCTTGTGTCTTTTCTTGAGGACGAAGGGAAGTAAAACTTATAGAACTACGGGTGATCTACCACTTACACACAGAATAGAAAAGCAGCTTGGAAAAATGATAACTTCTTTTTTTTTTATCTCTTTTTGCACCAGCTAGAGAGAGAAAGAGAGAGAGAGAGAGTTATGAAGGACTTAGAGTTGTGACTGGTTGAAGTACTATGCATTGTCACAATTGTCCAACACATATACAATAAATAACCATTGGTGACATCACAGGACAGAAGTCTTTAACACCATGACATCTACAGAAAAAGAATAAGAACATGAAGAAAGATGAAAATGTTTGTCAGAGTTGAGACAGGATGGGGCGCTGAATGAGCTTCCTACTGAGTTCTCCATACTGTAGGTTTCAGCTCTGAGTGACCCAACGGCTGCTGTCCTGGTGATTTGACAGTCTCACCAGTGGGGATGATGACTTCACTTCCTGTTTGATAGCTTCTGTGACCCACCAAGCATGCATGTGTGAATTGTAGCCAGTACATACTCCACATGTGCAGTGGGCAAAGTTTTGTATCTTGTCCAAGAATTCTTCCTTTATCATCCTTCAGGGAGACGGATTTGTATTTCCCAGCCCACTGACCTGGATATTATTACAAGTGAGAGGGAAATAACATTGGTTGAACAGCTGGCTCTGCTTGCAATCTGCTGCACATCTGCCCATTTCATGGCAGTCGGTCTGTGGGCCAGAGATTCAGTCCATTCCTCTCCCCTCTCCAGGCAGAAAACTTATTTATCTATCCATCCGTCATCTCGTTCAGGGTATTTAAATCTGATATCTTTCTTTACAAAGAATATTGATGATGTCAGTCTTTCTGCTAGCTAGTTATGTTCCCTTGGTATGTTGTTTGGTAAAATGTTTTCTTGAGGTCAACTAGTCTCGTGTCCAAGGTACAGGAAGGAAATAAGCATTAATTCAAGGATGGGAAATAAAAACGTTTTAAAAAGGGGAGGTCAGATATACTTGTCTCGAGTTCACGGCTATCTCTGCTCAGTCTCTTTATATTTACAAGAAAAAATAAGATAAGCTACAATGACAACAACATTAACAACAACAGGCACAACGACAAACGGACAACGAGAATAGCAAGTGTAACGATAAAAGGATGTCAATATTTAAATTCATTCATTCAAAACAAAGAATATCTTTGTGTTTCTTTAAAGTCATGGCAAGTCAATATGACCTGATTATGGACCTCCTCCTCCTCTTTCTATGACTACGCTGCAAGATAGACAGAAGCATTGCCATCTCTTTCTGTTAGCCACGTTAGCTTAGTATCTTTGCAAGGCAATGTAGACAGTCATGCTGTTTGTGGGGTCGAGGGCTGGCTGTTACGCCCCGGAGGCCTTTGCCCTCATCCTCCATGTTAGTCTCTTAGCGCGGTGTGCCATCCAGGGCAGAGGAGGACGGGGTGCTTGGGGTGGATGAGCGAGGGGTAGCAGCAGGCGGGGTAGCAGCCGGACTCCCAGTCCCGCTGCTTGGGGTGCAGGCGGAGGAACTGATGGGAGCAGGGGTCTCTGACCCTGGTACGCCTCCCTGCTGCTGACTGGCCTGCTGCTGCTGGGCCTGGAGGGTCTGACCGCAAACATGGTGGTGCTTCTCCCAGTCCTTATGCTGGCAGAAGGAGCCGCAGTAGCGTGCCGTGTTGCAACCGCTGCAGGTCTCACTGGCCTTGCGACCACAGTTCCAGCAGCTCTGACAGACAGAAAGAGACAAAGTTAACTAATACAAATCAATAATGCAGTAACAGGATTCACAATCAGATGGACAATTTGCCAGTTAAGCTGATGAACTTCTTATAATTGATAAAACTGTTTGGACCCTTTGTTTTATTTTATGCGTCTATTGACACAAAAGATAATCATGTATTTGATGACTGAATCAAACAGAGAACTACAGTAGCAAACACAGCGTGAAGATTAGCAACAGATATCAGTGCACCAGTCTGCACATTAACTGAACAAGCCTCTGCTTTTACAACACTTCAGCTGAAAACAAATCACAGACAGATCAAAAACCCATCTTTTATTACACTTAGGGCCTCTTATATATCTTGGAAACCGCAGGGAGAGAATGTCAGGGCAGCTGCATATCCACAGGAAACAGAAGAACAAGGTTACAAACAGCTTTTGAAAATTCTCCTCCGGGGTGATTCTCTCTCATAAACATCACCCCTGCAATTAATGTCAGATGTGAGCCATATTTCTCTCTCACTTAACTGATTAAACGCCAAGGTCTCCAATGGTGATTAGCAAATGAAAGCTCCTTCCCTTATTTCCGCTCAGCTGAATTGGTAACACCTTTCTAAACATGGTAGCTACTCTGTCGGAAAAGAAGAGGAAGGAGGAAAGCAAGGCTAATAGATACTTTGCTTTATTTTGCTCTCCATCCTGACTATAACGTCACTTCTAGTTAGAGGACCATGTTCTTTGTAGGAGCTGGCAACAAAAGTGACAGCAAGGCAAGATACAATACCATAACTACCAAACAAAGCAATGAAGATGACAGTGTGTGTCTATGTTCCTACCTCGCTGGAGTCCTCCTGTTGGTTGATTATGGAGAGTGCGTCCTCGGCTGCCTGCCGTTTGGCCTCAGCTACCGTACGCTCCATCTTGGCCCGTTCACTGCTGATCATCTCATGAGCCTTACGCTCTGCCTCCGACACGGCTTTCTGCAGCTCTGACATGGCCTGTCGCTTCACCTCATTTACTGCCTCCTCTGGAAAGAGTGTGGAGACAGAGGAAGTCAAGCCTCCCGTACCTGCAATGTAGTTTGCAATATGTTATCCTGCCTTTGGGGATTTATTTTCAAAGACAATACTGGTAAGTTCCTTCATGTTTTCACTTTTGTTGTTACTATTCAGAGAAAATCTTGATATTTCAATGTTGGCTCTTTCTCTTTAATATTTACATCGCAATAGAATTCAAAACCCTTTATTCTTTTTTAAAACTACTGTATCATTAAAAATGTGCAGTTGCCATTCTAAACACTTTAAGAACTTTTCTTTTCTGAAAAAAACAAAAAATTTCCAAACGACAACAGCAGAAGCTAAGAATGTTTTTCCCTAAAGATTCATTTTAAAGGCTGTTGCTTTCACTCAGTTTTAGAGACACAAGCTAAAAAAATATCCTCTCTAGTTCTGGAGATAATGAGAAGTATTTCACATGGCAAAGAAGTCAGACAGACATCAGATCTAAATGTTGTAAAGAGTATACTTGGTACATCAACACAAGACTCTCAAGCTGCTTTCGTTAAATTATTTGGGAGGAAATATTTATCAACCCATCACGTTTGTGAACCACACTCTTTTGATAGTAATTGTGGCATGTTTAATTAGTAAGATCCTCTAATGGGTCAATGTGTGATGTTCTCATTTAAAAAAAAATCTGAATTGATCTTATCTGAAGATGAGCAAACAAAATATATCTTTTTAATTTAAAAAAAATATCCTCGAGACAACAGTGTGAGCCAATTAATCCCAGGTAATCACCCAGAAAATGTGCTTTTGAGATGTGTTATTTTATACTTGTTTTGTGGAATGAATAACCTTGCAGTGCGGGTGTTAAGCGGTGGAATTCCAAGCGAACGTCAAAGCAAAAGGAGGGCTTTTTGTTTGCTCCCATCAAGCCTGTAACTTGACTAATTGTGTATGCAAATCAGGCAATTTATATTTAAATTATGCATTTCCATTGTGATCCCAGAGGCCCACGCGGTGAGGGGGAAGTGGGAAACCGGTAGGACACCGTGCAAGGTGCTTGAATATTTATCACCAACTGTAAACATTTTGCCCATTTCAAACAGATGTATTCACCGCCGCACTCCATTGTGTTAAAAATCCTATTTTGCAATCCTCCCTGGGTCACATTTAAATCAGTCTCTCCTCAGCCAGAATATATGCGACTGAAGTGAAAAGGATAGTGAATATATGGAGAAGAATGCAAAATAGCTGGCACCATTTATCCTACAGACAAAAGATAAATACAGCTTTATATTCGGAAAATATGCTTCACTTTACTTCATTTCTTTTGTACACATTACACTTGTATTACAAATGTAAAATTGTGATTTCAATGTCAGAAAGAATGTGTGCATTTCTAAAGACAGAGACATTTTCTCTCTGTTGTGATTGAGCTAAATTTTTAAACCAGGGTGGTTTTGTCTTTAACCTACTGTGCTGTTGAAGTCATGGAAATTGCCCTGGTGCCGTGTGATACACGCCTTGTGCATGGAATTGTGATTACACACCAAATGCCTCAGATGGAAGATCGATCAAAGCTGGTGAGGGGAGGAGAATAGTGGAGAGCAGGCAGTGTCCCGATGGTGATACTCAATTCAATTTAAATGCATATTACTTGTTCTGAGTATCTCACACATCATGCTTGGTCAAGCAAGGGGACCATTTCTTTTCTCCAAGGGGTTTAAAAAGCAGATATACTGTATCACTGACGGTGAATACAAAGTGGATTCCTCGAGCACTGAACCCTCAATGGAAAATTCTTTCAGTTTTTCAGGGCAGCGATAATGGTGATTGCAGTTGTGCTCATGACTTTAAAGAATGCTCTTTGTGTACACTAAAAAATGTAATAGCAGCTAATGAAAACTGTTAAAGCAGCAAATTAGTTTCAATACTTGATCTTAACTGGTTCTACAAATTTCCACGACAGTTTTACTACAGTTTCGTTAAATGGAATATCTGCAATTTCTGTTGCTCTGTTGGATTACAAAAGTGCCAAAAGCAAAGAGATATCAAATGTTGCTACTGTACTTTTAACAGCAGAACCACTGAAGCAGCTGTAAAAGCTACTTATGTCCCTTATTTGACTGGTGCAATAAAATTATTTTATGATCTGACATCATATTTGGAGCGTGCACAATGTTGTGGTGACACTCATATTTTTTAAACTTCCTACTGTATCGAATAAGACACATTAATTCAAATCTAAAAGGGAAGAAGGATGCAGACAGTAGACTATATTGGAAGGAGAGGGGGGAATGCGGTTTAAAGGAGCGTTTCTTATCCACTTCCAGCTCTGAGTCATCTGGGTGAGAAAGATGGCCTTGACTTTTACAAAGCAAAATGGCTTAAAAAACTGCAGAGAGATCATGAGAAAGAGAGAAAAGATTTGTGTGTGTGTGTGTGAAGATGGCAGGCGTGGAAGTGCCGCTCACCAGCTTTCTTCCAGATCTCTTCTGGGACGTAGCCAGAGACAGGCCGGTGCAGCAGCTCCCTGTGAATTTCTGGGGAAACACAAAGACACAGCCTCAGCAATCAGAGATCAACTAATGTTTTGTATGACAACGGTGCAGAAGACTGCAGAGCAAATCAACATGTTGTTAAACCTGTTGGTTTCTCTGACGATTCTTCAAAATGGTTGAAGAAATTAAAGCAAAGTATGCAGTTTATTTGGCACTAATACAGTGACTTAACATGGCTCAGGGTTCCAGGTATACAACTGACTGTCATTAGTATAATTATGATAACATATATTGTGTCTCTAGATGATATGTCCTTGTGGCAGCATATACAAACATAGCAGCAGGAGACCAAGAATTAACCCCTGGGGGACTCCACATTCAATACCTGCCTTTCTAGACTTGCTGACAGAGAGAAACACCGTCACTTTCATGTAGGATTCATCATAGGGTTGAAAAATGACAGATTGTATTTACAGTAGTTAAAAATGTGGTGGGAAGAGGATCAAAGAAGTAGGTGGAATTAATATTTCAAACAAAGTTTGACAGATGTTCAATTTAATATGTAAAACCATCAAGAAAGACTAAAAGTAGTGGAAATCCCAGTGGAGAATTGTAAAACAATTTTCTTGAAAAGGCTTGAAATGAAAGTCTTTACTAAGTTTGACAAAACTCAATATTATTTATATATATTTGTTGAAATCACCATAAGTCTGTCACTGAAACATATGGGATTGTGACCATTAAGCAGCCTTGTAAACACACAGATGCCAATTTCTTTGCCACTATGACTTATAATATGTGTTATACTCTACCTGGTGTTGCGTTGTCCTGTGCTGCAGGGCTCTGTTGCCTTGACTGCCCACTAGCGGCACCCTTTTTCAACTCTTCAGCGTCACTGTATCGTCGGATCCAGTAGTTGAGCTCCTCACGATCGGCCTCCTGGCACCGCCGCAGTACCGTCAGCGAGCGCCTTGTCTTCTCCACCATGTCCATGATACAGTTCAGCAGCTGGAGGAGACAGGGAGCGGACAAGGCGCTGAGTTTACACATAGACATTGATGGATCGATAAATGAAATTCAGCGAGGTTATAGTGGTGGAGGGAGGGATTCTGAATTGAAGTCATTTGTATTTATCATTGGGTGATGGAATTTAATAATCAAACACAAGGTGTATTTACACTCTCTGGTTTGTCAAGTCGCACCTATCATGGATGATGCTAGTGCCTCTGACTTCATCATTTCAATCAAAAGTATATTTGTGTTCACATTACATCATCGCTTGATCGATCTTCACTGCATACCAACAACACTGAGGTGAAATAGCATCACAAACTTGACACTAAAGAGTGCAGGTTTGAAGGGACAAATAAAGCCAAATTTATTTTAGTAACAGTTATCTCCTTCAAAATGTCACCTCTACTCACTCATCTAGATGAAACAAATGGAGGCTGAGTACACATATAACAATTTATGTTGTATTTATATTATACTTGCAAGCATGCGCACACACATCTCCACTCTATAACTGTATGAACAACCTATTATTGTTTTTTATTATTGACCATTAGTGTTGTATGCATTATCTCATTTTTAAAGGTTATGTCCACAAAACCACTAAACTTATTTTGTATACAGAAATGAATAAAAACAAAGTTTCTGTTAACAGTAGATCTATAGTGTAACAAAGAATTTTAGTACAAAGTTAGATATTACAATTTAATAGAACTAAAATTAAAATTCATCCAATCTCTATTATTTACAGACAGAACTGAGGGGTATAGTAATATAAAAATGTTATTACTTTTCTTACATGGTCAAGGTGCTTCCACTCCTCAGCCCACTCTCTGTCTGTCAGCCTGTGGTCAATCACTTCTTCCTGCCTGGTCCCTGCATGCATACCTAATGAAAGAAAGAAAGAGAGGAAGAAAGACAGATAGATAGACAGACAGATAGAAAGATAAACAAAGGGCAAGTCAGTATGACAAAGAGGATCAATGTAACATTACTCCATCATTCCCTTACTCTCCTCTTCATCTATCCTTTATTTGGTCTTTGTTTGACACTCTCTCCCCATCCATTTCTTTCTCCTCCTCCCTCACTCCCCCTTTTTCTTTGCTCTCTCCCATCCTGAGGGCAGGACTCAAATGACTGAGCTTCTGGTCCAATAAACATCCATCACAAGGCGAGACATGGTAAATGTCTCTCCTATTTTTAGAACAGAGCAAAGTCGTCATTATACAGCTTTATCAAGGCTTAGTCCTGAGGTCTCAACTTCAGTTTGTGCTCTCTGGGGCAGCAGGATGGTTGAATGTGCTCTGAAAGACGGTCTGTCAACTTGCTGTACCAACAAGCATCTACCAGGCTGAAGTTGACACTGTTTGATGATCATTATTATTAAAATTACTGATCTTAGTGGTATATAAAGAGCTCAGAAGCCTGAGAAGTGATGTAAAAATGATGTAACTGTTGTAACTGTTTACTTTTTATATGAAATCCTCTTGATGTTTCTCTTAGTACTACTGCAGAGTAAAAGCTCTGACAGTATGCCATTTAGTGGGATGGGTTTGTGTGTCAGTATCCAAATGTATGCACACACACATGCCCATATACTGCCAATGTCCTCACCAATGGGTCTGGCTCTCTCGCGGATCTCCCGATGATTGGAGGCGGGGTGTCTGTAGGTGTCCCGGTAGTGATGGGCGATGGCCATGTCATCCAGCCTGTAGTGCTGCGGAGGGAGCGGGCCCGGGTGAGGCAGGCCGTTGGGTTGGTAGGAGAGCCCATTGGATGGGCTGAAGCGCTGGGCGGGGCTTATGGTGCAGGGCCGCTTATTGGGGTGAACATCTGGGTGCAGGGCACCATCTCGCTCAAAGCCGTTCTCTTTGGTTCTGGGTGGAAACAGAGAGAGAGAGTTTGTAGTTCATTGTCACTGCATCTAGCACTGTATGTTAAAAGGTTCTTTTTCCAGTGAGGTGAGATAGTTTTCATCTGTTTTTAATGGAAATCAACTGTTTGCAAGGATCTCAAGTGACAAAACATTATGAACAAAGGTGAACTATTTCACACTTCTGAATTCAGGCCAATCATCCAAATGTTTTTTTTTTTTTTTTTTGTAGTGTTGTTACCAGACTTGACCACATTCTTGTTACAGTTACAGCAGATAACAATGGGACTGGTGAGGCACAAAGAGTGGATCAGGAAAAAAGAGACAAGGAAATAAGTGGCGGAGAAAGGAGAGAGTACACAAGCTCAAATCACTATGATGGCAACATCAAGGTTCACTTCTTGGAACCCAGTTATTTTGTAAAAATACCTGAATCCAAAACTGTTTGTAGCAGTTGTTACATACAAGCCAAACTTGAAATATATCATCACAACAATAGTTCCCCCCTTTCATGAAGTAAAGGCTTGAGTTGACCTGCTAACAGACAAAGGAACTGCCATGAAAGACTGTTTTGCCGGGAATCATCTTGAAATTCTTTCATTATAAACATACAAATGCGCACAAACAGTAAAGCTTGAGCGCGTGTGCTCATACAAATTACAGACACACACATACAGTACTCACACAAGTAGCTTCCAGGGGATCATGTGGATTTTTGTTAGCCTGCTTCTGAAGATTAATGTAGCCAGGTGTGTCTGTGTGTGCGCATGCTTGCACATGTGTGTCTGTGTGTGTGTTCTGAGCTTTGTCAGTTCACAGTTAAATCTTGCCAACCTCCCCCCTTCAGTTTCCTCTCTCTCTCTCTCTCTCTCTCTCTCTCTCTCTCTCTCTCTCTCTCTCTCTCTCTCTCTCTCTCTCTCTCCCCATCTCTCTTTCCGATGAACAGATTGAACTTCTTAATGAGCTGTTTTTATGGGCTCCTAATGCTCATCTACAGCTCTCCATATGCTCTATCCCTCCATCCGTCCGTCTCTCCCTGCCTCCCTCGACTCATCCATCCATTCTTGTCCCCCCCCCCCCCCCCCCTCCCCAACCACAGTCTTATCTCCCCAGCCTTCCTGCTGCAACAATGTTTATATCTACAGGCACTGGAGTACACACATGCACACATGTTCACAGTCACTTATACAACACACTGATGTGAACACACATATTGTAATTTATCAACTGTAGATACAAATATGCCCAATTTGCATCCACATTCCAGCCCATGCCCTCAAATTTGAATACATTTTTATTCACATATAGTGGCAAACATAAATACTGAATTATGAAAACTTTGTCTGGACCCCTGCTCTGTCATTATAAACACACACACACACTATGTCAAGATTTCAGAAAGTGGGTTCATATCTGTGTTTGGTAATGTGATAACAACATGACTGCAGGAGCATCTCACAATGAAGAACATTTGTATACAAATAAAGTAATTTCTCAAAGAGTGAATGGGAACTTTTTATTTTTTTCCGCTTAACTGAGAAAGGAATCAGGTCTTTATTTGAGACTGGCTGTTATATGAGGCCGACATTTTATTCCTTATATCTCTTGTTTTACAAGTAAATTTGATCAAATTTTAGTAGAAAGCCTCCCCGTTTCCCTGTTTTTGTGTCCTGCTTCCCTTTTCTGATTTATATACTCATTTTCTCTATCTGTTTCACAGTAAAAGCCTTCCAGCAGGTCAAGGGTCAACTTTCATTTCCTTGGAAGAATTTCATTGTGAAACATCTGCAATTGTTGACAAATGCTGACTTTCATTTCAAATAGCTTAACATCAAGACAGAATGACAGAGTGGAATTGATTGGAATTAAATTAGTGAGAGAGAAGAGTTTTTAAGAAAGGGTTAACAGAGCTTTGAGTATGATGTGATTATGTTGTTGCATGTAAGAAAATATTTAATGGCTTAATTTGCCATGCGAGCCATTACAGTACCGATACTGATAATTTTGCACCTCTGGTTATTATTTAAATATTAGCTTTTGTGAGAGAATTAGTGGTTTACATTTGTTTTTTCTCTTGTGCCTTTTGTACTTTGATATTCCTGGTCTGACTCCTGCAAACCATGGTATTAATCAGGACCAATTTATAGCGTATCGTTTGTAATTAAGGATTCCCATTCAAATTCCAATATTCTGACATAGAGCTCCAATAAGAGGAAATGCAGAGCAGAGGTAAGCAGAAACGAGAGGTGCTTAGCCAGCCGTATAGGTGCTGGAGCCTCATCTGTATGTGTTATCAGCCCATCTCCCTAGACACACACACACACACACACACACGCACGCTTTCACACTGGATAGAGGATCATGTCTACACACATGCACACACACACACATTCACACAAACATACTACATTTTCTCATTGAATACAGATGCCTACTTACTTTTTCTTTCTCTCCACATACTCTCTCCCTCTCTCACACATTTACACACACACACACAGACACGCACACACCTTTTCCCCTAAGCTCACTCCCCTATGCACCAGACAGCCTGCAAATATGCAGGTATTACAGAAAAAAGTCTGCCTATCTGACTGTTGGGGGAAAAGAGAGGTGAGAATTATTAATATTGCATTTGGCATTTTTGTCCCTCAGCAAATATAAAAAGTACATTTTCCACCCTCCCCTGCCTGTATTAAAAATTTCTGACCCTTAGGAATTACTCTTTATTTCAAAGGACCACATTGTACTCGAAGCACAGGCACAAACTCACAACAAAGCACAAACAAAAAACACTCCCAAATTTCTTTCCAATAAGTTAAAAATGCTTAATGATGTGTAATGACAGATTGTTTGCATGGATCTGTGAGTATTTACTCCAACTCTACTATTTAAAATGTACTTTATTGAGTTAGGAATCAACCGCAGACTCAAACATGCACGCGCTTGCTGTCGGCCTAGACGGGTTTCATTCTTGTTTCCGTTTCTGCTGCTTTGGGCTGAGACTCTTGGAAAGAGAGGCTTTTACAGTGCTGTGTGTTCGTGGACAGCACGTCTCAGTGCTTGTCCATTAGAGCAGGGAACATTGAGTCATTACCGAAGTCTGTGACAACAAATGGATGTAATGATTTGGCTGGCTGTGGTGGGGGAGTTGTACTGATGCAGAGAGAGAGACACACACACACTCAGAGACATACTGTGTACTACTTACACACCCAATCAAGCATGGAGGTAAATAATAACCCACGCATCAAAAACATACACAGCAGAAGTATTTGAACACATTCATCGACACTTTTCATGAAGGCACAGCTTTCTTCCTTCTTTTTTTCTATCTTCAGGATATGTGTGTGTGTTTATGTGTGTGTGTCTGAGTGTAGCCAGGTCTACTTTTCCCATCAGTTCCTCTCCTCAATTCTGGCCCATTAAAAGCCGGGAACTGAGATGTCCAATGGAGCACGTCACGAGGCCTGGTGGCGCACTGACAGACACTTCCCCATACATATATTAACACATCACACTATTGCCTTGCATTGGCTCAGCTTGTGTCTGTGGAGTAGTGTATGAGTTCATGGGGATGCCGGCAGACTCAAAGGGATTTATGCATGAGATCAGATAATAGAGGAGTAAAAAGCCTCAGCTGCTTTAATGTTTGGAGCTGGTAAATGTATAAACTCAACATTTCCGCCCCGTAATCATGTAATGATCCAAACTCAATTTAAGACTCACAAAATATTAAAGTCCTAATTTCAATTTGGTCCCCACTTTCTGATTGATGTACCTGTCTGGCGTCCTTCTCTTGCCGTTCTCGTTGACATCCAGCAGGAGTTCGGAGGAGTCCACTGGGGAGGTGGTGCTGGTGTCCAGGAGCAGCTGCTCATGCTGGGCCAGGTACTGTGCTGGGTTCTGCTTCGCCAGCCTTGCACAGTGAAGGAGTTCCCTCTGAAGGAGTGGCAGGTTGGCCTACAGAAGGAAACAGCGAAGGAATTTTAACAAATGTGTGCTTTAGACAACACTGACAACCATTTGTTGTATCCTGGGAAGAAAAGCAAGAATATAAATATTTCATCCCCCTTTTTGCATTTCAAAAAAATGTAAAACAATAAAAGTCACTTGCTTAGTCACTCACTCCTCTTTCTAAGAAGCTCTTAGCATTTTTGCTAATTTGAGAAACAGTGACAATAATCTGTCAGATTCTGAGCTGAGCTGTTTATATTAAAATGTTTTAAACATGTGTCTTGAAGTGGAGCTTTGGAAGTGCAAAAAACAGAAAAATGCAAAAGCAGTTGTGTCTGAGCTGCATTAAAGGTAATCTTTATATATAGATATCTGCATATGAATGCAGAATCTGTAGATTCTGCATTCATTACAAGATTTTGGTACCGGAAGTGTTCTGGTTTCCGTTTGTAGTCCAGGTAGTATTGACCAATCATGTTTGAGCAGGCTTTGATTGCATGCAGGTACACAGTCTGTGTGGAGAGCAAAAGAGGTGGAACGCATTGGCCAAAACCAATCTTGGAACCCATCGGCTATTTTCTGATGACGATTTAACTTTTCTTAAGCTTGTTATAAAAAAAATTTATCTGCATTCATTCTGTTTATAGACATTAGCTGAAATGTCCTCTGGACTGTCTCAAGTTGCTAATTTGACTGTAAATGTCGACCGGCGCACGGAAGAGGAAGTCTTGGCCTGGACATCCATTATCCGGATATCTACTTGCTACATTGGAACTGTGACTCCCTACGTCCTGCGTCACACAGAGCGTTGTGTGCCTGATGCGTGTTCTCGTCAGCTCGCATTGTGTTGTCTCGTCACTTTTTGGATAAGCTAGCAAAACCGTAACTTAAAAAGTTGTTTATTAGCCCAATCTTTGCCTTAACCGCAACATCACCGCAAGATGTCACTAAATCTTACACACTGGTCCTTTAAAGGTAATCAGAGTCAATTTAGGCTCTAAAAAAATGATATATGCAATTGCCATATACAAATTATACTCTCTCTATCTCTGTGATTTGGAACAAAATGTAAATCTCAATAAATTTGGACTGACATCAAGCTTGTTATATAGATATATCTCATAACACATAAACATTTACTATCCTTCAGAGAGAACAGAAAGCCTCAAACTCAAAAATAAAAATGTAATGTTATAATGAAAGTTTCTTCTCACTGCCTTAGATTTCCAAAAACACCAATTTGAGGTAACAAGAGATCCATTTCTTCCTCCGTTTGCTCATTACCACTGAACCACTGCCACTTCCTGTGACCCAGAGTGCATTAACACCCAAAAGAATTTCTCTGTGGCATATACATTTTACATATTTTTTAAAGAAACAACAGCTATTTTGAATCTCTTTGACATAACAAGGGGGTCTGCTTTCTTGTGCAGAGTTACAGGGTCATGCAGGTATGTGAGGATCGACTTCAAAGACATCTGATGGGTTGCATTTTGAAGCAAGAAGATGAAAGTGTTGCGTCAGTAAGGTTCAGAATGAGAGTGGGGGCTATTTTGGCGAGGTACATCACAGGAGCCTTTGGAGGGGCCATCTTTGCAAGTTTTCAGTCTCTTAATCTTTGTTTTGTCCTCAACTTAATCTCTCTCTAAGTCTCTTGCTTTGTTTTTTCTTTCCTAATTTCTTTCCATTCTTATAATCTTCTTCATGATTTTATTCACTCCATCCTTTTTTTCCTCTCCCTGTACTGCATAAGTTGTCGGATTTGCTTCTTTTTCTTTGACCATTCGATCTTGTCTTTGCCAACTGCATAAAGACTTAATACCCGTAAAACACAACTATGAGTTTTTAAGGAGTATTTATGTTTCATAATCATATGAATATCCCTCTCCAGTAGCTGGCTGTAGTAAAAGAAATGCCAAGCGCTGGCCTTCAATTTACCTGCCCGAGTTAATGGTCCGTTAATAGTTTATGATCGTAATTACCCTCTGAAAAAAGAGCATTAAATAGATTGCTTTGACCCTGGTGAACTCATCTTTCATTTATTAGAGGTCATCCTAATTGCTGGAGATGTGGGATGCATTAACAAAAAGACTGAGTCAAGAAATGCCGACCACTGAAGAGACTGGATCATTTTTCATATGATAAAGTGTGGCGATTTGCCTCTGTGTAGTTACGGTAACCAACATCTGCACTTGCATAAAAGGAAAATTTCAAGTAGTTTTTCAGCAGCCACAGCTAAAATCCAGCCAGGATGATTTATTATGAAAATACTGGATCTGTCATTTTGTCAAACAGTGCCAAAAAACAATTCACAATGTGCCACGTTCAGGATATGCTGCACTTCATCAACTTTCTGTTTCTGTGTAATTTTCCGTTGGTGGAGAATCTAGGTGACTTATTTTTTGCACGTCTGTATTGTCCTATTTCAATTATTTCCTATCACAACTCTCTGTCTGCTTAGCTAAATGTGTTTATTCCTGTGGCTGCGACTCGCAACACGCCTGTCACTTCAGCACAACACAAGAAAAACAAAACACTTGACAGCTAAGAGGAGAGCAAACTTAAAAAAAGCACACCTTTAACTTGAAACCAGAGAAACATTGTTACTTTGTAAGCCTGTTGTCTCGTGTGGCGGGCGTCCTGCCAACACATCACGTCACTGGCGCTGTGTGGTTTATGATTGCCTCCTTCCAGTAAAGAGTCCCAACCAATTTGCGGTTTAGTATTAAGAGAAGGGGAAAGGAGTTGAGTGGGTTTGGGTAGGGGTGGGGGTGGGGGTTTGAAGGGGTCGGCTTGATCTAACATTAGCGTAATGAAAAACTCTGAGCCCTGACGCGCATTGTTGCAGCTGCGCTTCTACGCACCTATAAAAGCTCCCCCACACCTCCAACAGCTCTCTGCTACCATATGGTAGCTGGCATTAAAGGCCCCGCAGTGGGAAGACACTAAAATTAGACTGGGGAGAGCGAGAGGCAGAGAAGTAGCGATGGAGGGAGAAAAAAAAAAACAAAACAGTTGCATCTTTGATTCCGCAGCCATCCCGGTGATACACTAACCATCTGGCGAGGAGAGGAGAAGGGAAGGAGGGACTGGAGGATGGATGGATGAATGGAGAATGGTAGATAAACAGAGACAGGAAAGGGATAAAGATATGAAGGGAGATCAAATGAAAAGAGAGAAAGAGGAAGAATACTTAAGAATAAAGGAGGGGTGTAAGGAAAAAAAGAGGGAGGACACAAAATCCCTGTTTGTGTTGTTAACAGCCATTTACGGCTGTTCTAGTGGGACCAATTTCTACCGCCCACATCCACGCAGGACATCAGTGGATTGGATAGGCTTGTGAATGTCAGTTCACACATGCAAACATCTGCAAATGCACACATGCATGCGCACACAGACAGAGTAAAGTGAGATGATATCGTGTTCAGGGAGAACCAACTGTCTTGTTTTCATAAATAACATTTAGCCTACCTCATACCTGTCACTCAGATTCAAATAGAAGACGTAGAGAGAGAAATAGATGAGGACTGAGGGGGGAAAGAGGAAAAAAAAACGGGTGGAAAGAAAGTGAAAAAGTGAAAGAGAGTCTTTCCAGAGGTGTGTAATAGAAACAAATGAGCTTTGTGTTAAATGTTAGGCTCGTCTCTGCTCTTTCAATACAGTGCTGATATTGATCTCAGCTTCACCAAGACCCCATAACATGATCTGAACTGCAAGCGGGCAGTACATCCCTCAATATAAACCCAAGTCCCATTTGTCATCTTTGACTAGCAAAACAAATCATAACACCACCACCACTACTCTCACTATGAGACTGCTTTAACTCACCAAATCCTGCAGACATTCAGAATATGCACCTATCTAACACAAACAGTCCAAATGCACATAAATGGATACTGTTTCATGTGGAGTTACAAACAGAAAAAAACGCCATCCCTCTTCATTTTTATCTCCCAGACTGGAATAAAGAGACGTAAGGTACGCTGTTGTGACTGAAACAAGATGACCGGTGACAAATGGGCTGAAGCAAAGGCACGGCTGGGTGCTTAAGAGAGCGCTCCTTCCACTAGTAATACCATGCTAATAGCTGAAAATGGGAAATACTTGCTGAAGATGTGGCTTTGCGGGATGAACAATCAATGACAAAACAAGCCTAAGAGAAGAAAGAGGAGGAGGCTGGAAAGGAGTGTATGAAAGGGGACGTTGTTCATGTAGAGAGGCACAAAACCACACTCATTTTGCTCTGTTCCAGCACACGTTAAGCAAGTTTCTTAAAAAAAAAACAACAAAAAAAACTTTTTTCCAGTTCAAATATTACAAAGACACATATTCTGTACAAGGTTGCTGGTTAAAAAGAGTGAACTAAAAAGAGGAAGATCAACCTCAGCACTGAAATGACTTATGCTCTGTTTAATTTGTCGGAGGGAGAAACAGACATATTGAGCAAGAGAGAGGGAAAAAACAGATGATGTGAGAGACAGAATGAGAGCGACAATGTGTTGTGAAACTGCAGAAAAACTGAGTGAGGAGCAAGAAAGAAACAGGTGAAGATTAGATACAAGACAGAGATGCAAAGAGACTGTACAAAAATAGGGAGAAATATCATGAACATAAGTATGCACATCTGGGTCTGGGCTTGCTAAATGTTTTCCAGATTTGGTCAGATCAGACAGGCAGGCAGGCAAACCTTATGTTGTAATTGCATATACACAAATATCTACCTTCAGAAAGGGTATGACAAAAGGTCGCAGAGGGAAGTTGGTGGCTTCTTGGAGCTTGGAGTGAAATTCTTCGATGGTTAGTGTGGAATTCTGGAGGAGAGGGAGAGACAGAGAGAAAACACATGAATCCATGTGGAAGGCATTAAGTGATAATATTACTTATTGGAAGCTAAGCTATATCCTGGCCTGGAGTGAATGTTTCGGGTTTTGTAATAGGAAGCATATGGTGCAGGCCACAGTGAAAGACCCACAGAAAACAAAGACACACATCTCCCTCAATTAACAAAACAAATACACATGCAGGAGTTTGAGTCACATCATCAAGGAAAAAAAAAATGCTGCGTGAGGGACAAATGTGTTTAATATTTTACCAGGTGTGCTCTTTTTGAACATGGTTGTGAATATGAGTGTCAGTGGACATTAATACATGAATATGATGATTATTGGATTATTTTAATAACCAGCTACCCACATATGTATCTAAACAGTTGAGTTGTTTGAAGACATTTCAGTCTATTTTTTATACAAACATACATAGAAGTCTGCTTATTTGTTATTCTCAGTAGTGGCTGAAAAAACTCAAGATTGGTGAATTTTTGCTGTGTTAATTCATTTCCAGTAATATAATACATGTTTTGCACATGATATTGAGAAATTTCTCCCGAAACTCCTGTTTGTGTAACTGAACTTTGTTTGGAAGGATCAAAGGGACCAAAATACATTACAGTAGCATGTGGTGGACCAGGCAAATATGCAGTAGACAGGAAGTGGGGAGTATATTTACTGTGAGTGGGTATTTGTATGTTTTCTATGGTTGCAAACAGAAGGTGTGTATGAGTGTGTGGTTGGAGCTGTGGGGGGTCAAAAGTGGGTTATGTATTCCAGTTTATCAACCTTCCACACCCAAAACCAAGTCTAGTTTCTGTCTCTCCTTCTTCTAACTCGCATTGATGACATGACAAGACACCAGTGACACTATTTTTAATTTTCAACATGAAGTATTCCCAAGATGCAGAGAAGAGCGAAAGAGTGAAAAACAGGGAGAAAGAGGTGAGAGGTGCACATGGGAGAAGGATCTGCTATATAACAAGCAAAAATACAAACAAGAAAAAAAAAAAAAAAAATCAAGCGAGACGGAGAACATAAAAAAAACAGAAGATATTATTTTTCCTCCCCACACTCTCTGTGTTATTTCCCAGACCTGAATTTTGTTACATTCAGCCTTACATCTGTTCGCCCAGATTGCGTAGGGGCTGTTCTTGACAGCTAGTGAAACCTCCTGAGTCTCCCTCTGTCCCTCTCCCCAGCACACAACTAGCTAATTAACGGTGTCACTCTTTTCAATAAGGCAGGGGGAGGGACAGAGAGACAGTGAGCGAGAGAGGAGAGGAAGGGGGGGGAGGGTGGGGGGATGTGGGAGGGAGGTATGCAAGCCAAAAGGACACAGGAGAGGCATGTGCATATGCAGACGGTGAGAAAAATAAACATAGTGAAGCCAAAAGGAGGCTATGCTCTGTGTGGCTAATTAAAAAAATTCCTCCCTCCATCTCCTCCGCCTCCTCCTCCTCCTTGCTGCACAACATTCAATCACTATTTCTGTATTCCCCTGCTTGTTATGCTCAAAATTTCTCTGATCACATAGACGTGTGGTAAATCTTTAGATTTGCACATGTATTTTATACCAAATGCTCTCGATGATATAGCCTTGATATAACCATGTCAGCTAAGCTGGAGAAACGCATCTGTCTTATCAAATCTCTCTTGGATGAATGTATTTTGATGTTTGTGGGCTTGATTTGTATTTTGCAGTATTAGTAATGCTGAATCTCAGGTGAAGAAAATGTTTTTTTTTTCTCACTTTTTTATAGTTTCAGTTTTGTTGTGTTGTATGTTATGTTGTTTATGTAAAACAAATCATAACATGAGTCTGGTGTTAAAATAAGAGGTCTAATCCTTATTGCTCCGTGCCTCTAGTTTTCCATGTTGCTGCATACACTATGTGTTATTTTATATAAATAAATGTAATGTAATTAAATCTATAGTGGATCAGGTGCATAAAGACAGTAGTCTCCTGGTTTGAACATAATACCATGGTTTCATTAGGCACTGTGTTACACTCAGTAATGGGCCGTAAAGTACTGATGGATGTCAATCTAGAGGCAGAGATTTGAAAATCTCTCTAAGTGTTTATTTTACACTAATGTCTAAAGGACCAGGTGGGTGAGGTTTCTGACATAAGGAAATAAAAGGCTTAAAAAATCCCCAAGGAGGTTTCATAATCGGTGATACTTCAAAGTCGTGCTTCCCTGTGACTGACAACTAACCTGACACTATTTAAACTTCTGTGATTCAGTAAACCTCTTCCATCTGGCACTGCAGGCATGCTGAACACATTTTTCTCAAATAACCTGCTAATTGATTCACTTACTGTATTGCTGCTAACTTAAGGCCTGGTGTCAACTTTCACTCTATGAGCCCTTTGATCTAAAGCTCACATACAGAGCAGCTACTCACCACTAGTCCCAGCACTAGCGTGCGGACCCGCTCGCCGATTTCAGGTGAGATGTCGTTGCCAAACTGTTGTAGGGTTGTGAGGAAACGCTTGAGCTTACTAAGCTGCCGGGCGCCGCAGGCTGGTGGCAGCTGCTGGTTGGCCAGCGAGGATGAGGAGGAGGAGCTTGGACCGTTACTGTAGCCGTTGGGAGGTGACGGAGCGCCGTTGAGCGCCGTAGGAGAGTGGCTACTGCCATTGGTTACTGGTTGAGAGAAAGACAAAGAATACAGCAAAATGAAAAATATTGATACTTTAAAAGTTGTTCAAAATCATAAGTTGGTGAATATCATTTCCATAGAAACACAGTGTTGTGCAGAAGTAATACTGCCTTCTCTCTCTTTTGCTATATATAAATAACCAAAAATAACATAAAATCCAGAATGTGCCTTTAACACCAACAAAGGAAACAACATAGGTCAGCTTCATGGAGACCTAACCACTGATTTGAAATGATTTACATTCCCCCGAAAACATTTGCAATCCTCAACATTTGTTTCCAATCATCGCAGTGTGTTTGATCCTTTGCGGCATCCTCCCATAAAAAAACATATTTCTGCATTTGGAGACATGTTGCCTCTCTGCACCTCCTCACTTTCCCTCCCTCCCTGCAGTCTAAACAAGCAGGGACAGTGTGACCCCCGTCGTGCCAGAGCACAGGAGCTCTGTGTGTGTGTGTGTGTCTGTGCGTCTATGTGTGTGTTGGGGGAGTTGGTGTACAAAGAGATACAAGGCGGCATAAAGCTTTCTCTCTAATGAGATTAGGTTTTGACTAGCGATCCACTCACTCCCCTTCTGGCCGCCGTCCAAAGCCGCCACTGTAAAGAGAGGAGAGAGACGAGATACTCAAACTGCATCTGGTAACAATTACGTCGGGTGGAAATCAAAGCATACTGCTTTGTTAAAACCTTCGGCATGTGTAATGAGAGAGCTGGGCCTTTCCTCCCTCATCGCACGGAAGCCCCGACGTTAATTGTGGAGTGTGAGTGTTTGCAAGAAAGAGAGAGAGAGAGAGACAGATACAAAGAGAAATGGAGAAAGTAAATACTAGAGACTAAGAAAGGGAGAGCAAGTGATTGAACGAGAACAAAATGATGCCTCTGTTGAAGAGAACCCGCACTACTAACACAGACTTGAGGGCTCTGAGTATTTTGAACGGCAGGGCCTTTGATTATTTGATTCTAGTGCTCTCCATGCAAGTGGTTAAGTATGCACTTCTAAGTGAATACTAGGGTGTAATTTGCTCGTCACAGACTATGTGCACGTCATGGCAAAGCTCCAATGGTTTGTTAGCGTGGGTGTTAATGAATTTGTTGGGGGGAGTTGTTGGGAATGACTGCAATTTGAAAAGGCTCAATGCAACTTGTTAAGCAGGTCTTGTGATGCTAATGGTGCTTTTTTTTTAGGTTAGTGTTTACTAATGTGTCTTCCCATGTGGGAGCGCAGGTGTATCTGATCAGTTTTAGTGTGTGCTGCTGTATGTTTTCCATGTGTGATTTAAGGTGGAGTTTATGCAGTCTGATATACAGCATCCCACCTTCACCTTAGAATTGATTTATGGTTCAGCCTCACATGGCACCTGCTGACTACCACCGTTGTATTATATGTAGGGATGCACATACAGTATCTTTAACTTTTTCTCTCCTGATACAGATTCCAATACCACAGTGCAGTGTCTACTGATACTGAGCATCAATCAATACTCGTGCTCTCTCTTCCCACATTTAAAATGTGTATTATTTACTGAGTGGAACTCCAAGGAATGATTATATAAGGTAACCTAAGGTCAGGGATGCTGAGTTGGTGGTCTGTTTTTAGTAAATCAGTGTAACTATTAGTGGAAACACTGACGTTTATGTTGTTGTTGAACACAGAAACTGTATTTAATGGTTGGTTTAATGATTGGTTATGTCATCCACTTTATAAAGTCAGATCAGTCTGTCCCTAATTACCGTATATGGATGCATAGTACATTATCAGTTCATATCATGTTTTAATTACATGATGTGTGTTACTGTATGCAGAAGATTACTGTGCCTTTCCACAACTTGTTTGATGTTGCTTTCACCAATGGAGACTTTTACTGTAGGAGACGACATGAGTAACCCAAGCTGACTAATCACAGTTTTTCCAGCCTTCCAGGATGTCTCTGTTGCTGCCATAACCTCTTAATGCAGAGCTGTAAATCTTGCTTTACTCACATGTGGTGGGGGTGTAGGAGCTGTTGCGGGGTGCTCCTTGTGTGCTGGGTGGGGGCGGCATGGTAGGGGGGGTCAACCTGGACTGTGTCTTGACGTCCGCAGGTGAGTCGGGCATGGTGGAGCGCTTCCCAGTGCGATCTGAAAGGAAGACAAAGAAGACAAGGGGAAGATTATAGCAACATAACAAACATAACACGCTCGTATAGCTTAACACAGGAAATGAACTGCAGTTCAGGGAAACACATTCCAAATCTGTGAGCCTAGAAAGGAACGATGTCATAATTTGCACGTTAACAGCAGCAGGATTTAATTTGATAACAAAGCGCCTGTGAGGTACAACAGACAGACTAGATCTGGAAATAGATGGCTCAGGCTCACCACATCATATGTCTGCGTGTCTGGCCACATTGACACTGATGCATATGCTCAGACTGTCAAATGAGAAATGAGAAGAGAGAAAGGAGAGATTCACAGACAAACAGGAGCATAAATCTGCAGCGAGTACGGGTCTCATTCCACCACCATCTGTGCCATCCTGCATGCCCGCTGTACAGAACGGCAACACAGCAAACCCCCCTCCCCTGCTAACGACTGCAGTGCTCATTACACACACACACACACTCACATTCTCCCAATGCTTGTATTCCTGGATACTATACTCACATCTGTTGAGGACGGTAACAGCAGACAACCAACTAGTCAATGAGCTAATTTGAGATTGCAGAAACACAAGCTAACATGCAACTCTTGTTTTATTCGTAACTTCTTAACTTCAAATTAATCCACGCTTGAAAATTAAAGCACCACGGATCATGAGAAATTTAAAACATTATCAAAACATAATATTTATTTTATGATATGCCTGTTTGGACCTAATTCAGTTGCTTTGTGTTCAGCAGATAACTGACCATATCAAATGTCTGTTAACAACAACAAAGACGTTATCAGAGTCTTGCACTGGTGCGAGGGCTGAGCCCATAGAGTGCAGGATAAGATACACAGCTTCTCTCAGCAACAGTAGAAACAAACCAACAGTATCGCAGAGTCAACAGACTGTCATCGACTGTCTCTGTGGCACATTGTGAAGGATTATAAAAAAAAAGGGCAAAGAGGGGAAAGAGGGTGCAGACAAGAGAGAGGAGGGAAGGGAGGAGCCGCTAGAGAAACAAAAGCACTGTCTGTGACACTGGGAACACGTAGCTGTATCATGGAGTGAATCCATGTGCCTTGACTCAAAGCACAGTAAAAGCACATATTCTCTGTAATCAGGGTTTTAAGGGTACATGTATCAGAAACGCACATTCTTCTCATGATAGAGACACCAAACACCCTAATGTGTTTGTGTGAGTGTGTGTGCATTTTTGCATGATGAATATGCATGCTGTTACGTAATCTTATATTTTACATGCATCTACGTCTATTTGCATATTTTCCCTCAGTGTTTGTGTATTAAATGTGTAAATTATATGCACTAGAAAGCACATAAATATTAAATGTTACTCTGTGCCGACTGTTTGGATCCATAGTGTTAAGTTTAGGTGAAATGAAAGAGAAATACTGATGTGAAAGAGACAGGATGGCCTAAGCCTGTTAGCTAGGCCTGAGCCTCAGTAACACTCTGCCTCGCTGCTGCCGAGGTGCACTGTGACTAAGTATTTTAGTCACGCTAGCTTGGCTTTAGTAGGCAGGCGAGTGAGAGATGGAAATGTCACTGAAATTCTAAATACAGGGCGCCCCATAACTCTATTTCCAGAACGTTTGGGTCACTTTTGTTTATTCTACATTTTGACCCTTTAAGAAATAAGCAGAAAGAATATGGTGTAACTGAATGAAACAATCAGTCTTGTCACAGGAAGTATACAAGATATAAATACACAGTGATTACACCGTGAAACTTCATGGCTATGACATTCTCTAAGCTTTAAAGGTTTACTGTGAGGTACTGAGACATGCAACAAAGTGAGGATTAATTTCTTGAAACTATTTTCTGAGAAAACACTAGTTGCCTCTTGAGGCTTTACTGCTCTTTCCATAACCAATTTGAGGTGATTTGAACTAGTTTGAGCACCAGTATGCTATTACCAGGATACTTCCTTGTTGTGAAATGGTGATAAATAGTGAAATTTGGAGTCTGGGCAAAAATGCGCCCTCCCCAGACAGAAGTCACACTTCTCCCTACAAACCATTGAAGACTGTCCCTAACTAACATGCACTCTTTGGAGTTGTTTTAGCAGGAGTCGACTGATACAGTCACTGGGAAGATTGGATTTATCTGGCTCCCAGTACGCTGGCACAAAAATGAAAGGACTGGTAGGATGAACTGGGAGATGTAGACCAGGACTAGGAATCAAGATGCAACAAGGCTCGAAGCTAGACCCTTTTAGACTTAATTGATAGATCCAGTTTCGACTAAACTTCTCAAATTTGTTTGATTTGTTTGGTTTGACTGCAAGAATTGATCAATTTAAGTTTATCATCACCATACAATAAAATAAGCTTTTGCTTGGCAAGAGAGGATTGAACTAAAATGCAGAGAAAAACTGGATAAATTGCAGGAGAGCAGCATGAATGGATACACAGTAGAGACTAGTGGAAAAAAGCTGAGTGATTAGGAAAGCAGAGAATGGAGGAATGGAGGTGAAAGAAGAGTCAATATGAAAAGAAGACAGAGAGAACAGAGAGACTGTCCAAACCTTTAACTGTCTATTCATTGTGGCTAATCTTTTGGTAACTTGCTCTTTCCCTCTCTACCTATTTCCTCACACACACAAACACCCCCCCCCCCCACTCCCCCCCTCCTCACCCCCACCCCCAACCTGGCCAGAAAAAGAAAGGTTTACTACTCTAATTTCACCACAGTAAAAAGTCTGGATTGGACTATTTATTTTATAAACTCAGGATATAGCAGAGTAGCTTGTGGAAACATATAGTCTTACCTCTGCCTGCCAGCTATCATATCCTGTATGCCTGCCTAAAATATGATGTATGAAAATACAAGGTCATTAAAAAAAAGACGGCCGAGTGACAGGACCCAAGGTAATTCATCATTTTCCAGTCAAACACAAAGACCTTACATGTATATAGTTAACGAGCCCAAGTTAAATAGAGAGAAGTCACCATATCACACATGGTTGTACTTAAATTGTTTCACTCTTTCCAAATTTTTGTATATTGGCTTTTCTAATTGTGTGGTAATTTTTGGCGCAGTTCACTTAATCTATTGTTAGATACTTGGACACCAAATTAGGACCCAAATCATCTTATAATTACCTTCATCTTTGTGACTAGGTAAGGAAATGGGTAGAGTAAATGACTCACATCACCACAATGTAATTTGGAATCAGATACTGACCTCTAGCAGCCCCCAGAGTGCAAGGAATACAATGTAATTCTTTTTTTTCAATTTACATCAAAGTGGGGTGTTTTAATGGGAGGCTGGAGCGTCACTTATTAGGCTACATCGCATTTTAAAAGGAACTAAAACATTTGTTCACAATAAGAACTTAAAAAGTCTATTTTAAGCATAATGTAAAACATGTAAAGTGGGGGAAAAAAAGCACAAAAGTCTGGACTCAATATCCACCTTTACGTCTGCATGGTATTGAAGGCCCTACAGCGGTGTGAAAAGATGAGTTTGGTTATAGGCTTGTAATTGGGGATTAACACCTGGGTCAGTGCTATGATTGGATGGTAGTTGTCGGGTGGAGATGAGGGAAACATAAACCCTGGAAGCATCTGAAACTCATCCGCAGTCCCTCAGGTGAAGAAGATGAAGGATAAATAATTAATTAGTGTGAAATCCATGCACACAGTAAATACACACGCATCATGGCCTTTCTCTCTCTGTCTCTCTCACACACACACACACACAAATACACACACACTTTTGTGATTTCTAAGCAACATCTTCTCTGTTTTGGATTTGATTGAGAGCCCTGTAAAGCATATAAGCAGAATGAAATCAATGGCTTCATACTAACCAACAAGGGCTGCACCCAGCCATTCACTCAGCAATTACTATGCCACTTGAATCAATAGCAATACTCCCTCCACAAGGTAATTTACCCTGTCTTTGGGAAAAATAAAAATACATCTTACAACTGAAGCACATTATTGAAAACAGCTCACAGCATATGACTGCGTGCCATCCATCTTCATGAGCGGATACGGCATGTATATTTTCAAATAAGAAATGCATGTGCAGACAGCAGTCAGACAAGCCCTCATTTTATTACAGCAATAGAGCAAGACTGAACAATAGCAAGCTACTTCATGCATAATTCAATTCAAAAAGCACCACCTGAACAAGCATCCTTAAACAACCTTGAAAACAAAGTTGAGCCTCTCCTCCAGCCTAATACATCTGTTAAAACTTAATGGCTGAACTTAATGCACATGTATTGTCCATTTATTAGCCCTGTTACTGCCCCGCCAGTTGCGTATTGTGGGCAAAGCAGTGGATGGACGATATTCCAGGACTGGACAGGTATTGATGTGCGGAGCTTTAATGGAAAGGAGTGATGAGTGCTCTGACTTTCCCTAACTCACTTTATGACTTCTCAGAAGTGCTGTTGTCCAGGATATAATGGATTGAAGAGGATGAGGACGGTTGTTGAAGAGCCCAGCCATTAGCTATAAAGGAAGAGAGGAGCCTCTCAAATGTGTGTTGATTCACTCGTGCACTCCATGCAGGCAGAGGTGCCAAAACTATTGATGATCATGCTCATGAATGACAGTGATTAACATCTCACAACAGCCACTTGGTGTGCGGTTTTATCTAAAGCATCATACAGAGCTCTCAGTGCAAATATTTGTAATACGGATGGCCTGAAACCCATGAGAGAATCAGAGCTGTAGTGGTACTTCATTAAATGTATTGGGTGTATTGTTACCCAGACATCATATCATTCTGTATGTGTCAGAGGTAATTACACTGATATCTGAGTGAATTATAAGCTCCCTGGAGAGGCGAGGTTGTATTTGCTTTGACTACATAAAGTCAGGATTACACTAACAGCAGCAACTCTGTGCAGAGAGAAATCTTTTGCTATAAACCACCAAATTCTAGGCTTTACTCCATGTACTTTTTGTTAATATTTGAGACTAAAACATTAGAATTTGAACACACTAACCTCTCTCACATCTCCAAACAGACGTTCAAAAGCTCCCTGTTAAAATAACAAAGCGAAAGTTGAATTGCAGTTGTTTGTAACGCCTTTAATCTCTAAACAATCTATCTCTCAGACTCAGAATGCAATCCTAGAAATGAGACAGAAGCCCAGACAACTACCTGCCACTCACAAAGATGTCTTCACACTTACATCAGCCGTTTGCATCGTCCGTGATTACGTGATCCTCAATGTTTGCAAAATCTCTTTTTTTTTTCCTTCGCCTTTCTCTCTCTCCCGCTCTTGCTTATATACCTTCTTTCAGCCAAGCTCAAAGAAAGGAGATTTTTATCCCCCCGCTGACTTGTGATACACGCCTTTTCTAAGGTTACATGCAAGTTACATCACTCGCCTAAAACAAGGTTGTTGCAATGAATGATATCTAGAAGGGAACGTGGTCCCTGAGAAACAGTTCAATATGTTACAGAAAAGGACTTTGCTAACCCACAACTCAAGGCAAAAAAATACAATGATATATCAAAAGCATATACATTTCATCATCACACAAAAACCATGGGGTCATTTGACATTCAAATCACAGGGAAACGGGGACAACACCGCCTAACCTTGATATTTTAGATTATTCACAGAGGCTACAATGACTTCAAAGTCTATCATCAGGAGACAGAGTCAAACAATCTCTATTACACACTTCATAAGCTAGAATTGCCTCTGTGCGTACGCGTGTGTTTGCATGCGTGTATGTATGCGCTGTGATCGTACAGTTGGAGACCCAGAAAATGATGTGATAACAGTGGCAGTAATATGCCACTCGAGAGTACTTCACACAGGCAAATCCCATTCTTCAAAACGACAATGGATTTCAATCACGCTGGGTGAATTTTCGAGAGTTGGCGGCTGTGACATAAACAATTTACGGTGTGCTGGCGCCTGTGTGAGCACAAGATTGTATTAGTCAGACATAAGATATCATCATTATGGAGTTAAATGGAAAAATGCATATAGACTGACCCACTTATGCCCTGCACACACACAGGCAAACATATAATCTAGACAGCACACACATTGATATGTAGGTGGTGAAGTGAAAACCGTGAGGCGCAGAAGCCGTGGGAAGCCTGTGAATCGAGCACTAATGTCCACAACATGCCAATGTCTGTGCAAAATGGTGCCTCTGGGTGTGTTATACTAACACACACACACACACACACACACACACAGTACACAATAATGTGTGAGGAGAGGGAGCGGGACAGATAGGTAATGGAATAGATGAAGCGATACAGAGATGGTGTGATAGTGGCTTGTGGTGATTGCTCTGTGTGCTGGGTACAAATGTTGGAGAGAGGGAGCAGGGGACAGACATGAGAGAGAGATTAAAATGGAGAGAACGAGAGGACCGATGTGTTGAGGGACAGGTGAAAAGATTGAGATTCAGGCCGAGTACACAGAGAAACAAGAGAAATCTATCGGTATGCAAGTGAAGTAACCCCTCTTCTCTTTCCATCATCCCCCTCCTATGGACCCTGCATACACACACAAACACACACAAACACACACACACACACAGAGTCATCGGCAGCCAGATGGAGCAGTATGCAGAGCATGTCCCATCAAACTCCACCCGCTTGTCAAGAAGATGTATGGATGCAACGCCCTACCGCAAGCCCACAAACACACAAATACACACACAAACACACAGCTGCAAGGACAACACAACTCTCTCTCTCACACACTCACACTCTCTCTATCAGACACACACACACACACAGATCTGATTTCCATCATCTTATTTTTTTTCCCCCTCCCCAGCAGATGCAGGATGCAGAGGAGAGCAGTACCACCATCATGTGTCTCTTTGGACTTCTCTCTCTCCTTCTCATTACTGCTCTTCCTTACTACATTCCTCCCATCTCTCTCTTTCTCTATCTTTCTCTCTCATTTTCTCCATGTCTGTCCCGCCCTTTTTCTTTTTTTCCCTCTCAGTTTCTTCACTTATTCCTTCCATGAACACACATTCTTCCAGTATAGGTTCCTGTTCACTGGTGGCTGCTGCCTCATCTCGTCTCCCAGCAACATTAAATGATGCGAGGACTTTGGGCACAGTGTGGTTTTCCCTTGCCAGTAATGGTCTTGTTATACAAGAAGTCAGCATATACAGCACAGTAGCTATTACTCATTACGCATTCAATACTAATATCATTACTTTACATGTTGCTCCATGGGATCAGTATTTTGCTCAACTAGTTATCTGTTTGTTTGTTTTTTTTAATCACACATCAAATGGTCTCCATCCTTCAAAATTTAGCTCTCTCTGTTGTATTCCATTCTAGTTCCTGTTGTCCTAATGGTCTATTAAATCAAAGTGGCTAAAAATGAATTCTACTGGGAAAAAATAAACAAAGTTTGCCATTTTTAAAACTTATCTAGGACGGGGACATATGGAAAGCTTTTGTACTAGCAAAACATTTTTTTTGTGATTTGTGATATTGACAAAGTAATTTGTCACATTACGGGGGAAAAAAAAAAAAAAAAAAACATTTCCTGAACTGGTACCACCTGATGTTGTCTTGACTGGCCAGCTGGCAGAGTGGTTCAAGATTTAAAATGCTGACAATCTGAATTAAGTTACATTTTCCTCTCCAGCCATATTGTCATATTGTAGAAATCTGGGAATTTGATTATCTGAAAAATGCTTGCTAGCAGTTTCCAACTTGAGACCAATTAAGAGCAGAGGAATGTTGGGGTTAAAGGTCACTGTGATAGCTTGAGATGGATTTTTTTTTTATCATGACAAAAAGGCATAAGTCAGCATGTAACATCTTTGATTAAACAACTCTGCATAACAATAACAATATAACAACACAAAAAACATAAATATATTCAGGGAAACTGCAGTATCCAGAAAAGGCGTTTCCCCTTACTAAATGTTGTGAGTTTGAAGTTGTAGTTTGCTGTTACTCCAGCTAATTATGACACTATCTTGCCCTAATATCATAAATACATAGACTGTATTGTATGTATATGATGAGTAAACTAGTGAAAAAGTGATGATACAATACAGCACTAGAGCATTGAAAACAGATCTGCTCCTGATCTGTGCTGACAGTCCTTTGCATCTTCCACCATATCTGCATTTTTCTCTCAGTGTAACATCGTGTGTTTACACTTTTTCAAGCCAGCAAAGACATAAGGAGATTTCTCAATCGCACACAAAGGTCTGAACACCATCTGTTCCATCACACAAACATTAACACACGCATGCAAACACAAAAATTACACCAACGAAACACACCTCAGACTACACACACACACACACATATGTACACACCGGACAATAAAACATATGCCGTGTATAACATTAGAAGTCCTTCACTCTTTTTCAAAAAGATAGATTTATAGTAATGTCTGTTTTACCCATCTGTTGAAATAAAGTCTCTCTTGCAGAGAGAAGGGGGAAGAAAGTGTTAAGGAACAATAAAAATGATTCACAGTGCCCGTTACGCGTCCCCTCAAATCGAACCGATTCCTGCCACATCTTGTTGCCAGGCAAAAGTGAACTGTGGGGTCTTGTGAAAGGAAGAGTGGAGGAGGGAAAGAAGAGGGTTCAGGGAGAAGTAAAGGTAGAGAAAACTTGAGGATATGTACAGTTTTTTCATCACTATAAGACTACAGTGGGAACATGTATCAACCAAATATTTTTCCATCGCTGGGCTCAGTGCTGCTCAACATGTTGTAATAGAAAACACTATCGAAAGCATTGTATTAATGTAAAACTGGCCTGTCATTGCCATCCGTTAACATGACGTCAATATCATGATATAAATGTTGCGTTTTGGGGAAAAAATAGAGCAATATAAATCAGACGTAAGCCTTGGTGAGCTCTGTTTGGCCATTTGATGGAAGCCAGCCTACTGAAAATTGCTTTCTGTATACAGTTTGGTTCATTTCTGATGCCACGCTGACACAGGGCCAAGTGAACCCAATGGATCTGGGTGTTTTCCCAGGCAGGACTCTACGCCAGCAGAGAAAGACTCACACAAAACACTCGACACACATCCTCATGCTGTGGATACTGACGACACATGGCTTTATTTTCCTACACTTCACACACAGCCAGTGGGTTACCGTTTTTTGATGCAGTTCAAAATAAATGCGTTACATGTCTGATGATTCATACTGCTGCAGCACATTTAAGATAAAATTGTACAGTAAGCAACAACAACCTCACTATGGGAGTCTCATTGTAAGACATGTACTGTATCTTTGTATCTGTGGGTTTTATAAAACACAAAGCTGTCTTTTTGCTGTCTGTGCCAGCATACAGTATACTGTGCAGACACATGCACAAACACTCTATGAACTGCTTGACCTTTGTAGCACAAGTACAATTTAAAATCAGTGATGCATCCACTGCATCTCTAAACACAAACACATTGATACACACTGGTACACACACAGCCAAGTGGCAATTTGTATCTTTTTGCCTTTACTGTATGTCCCCCCCAAGCTAGATGGAAACCTCTCTCTGCAGCCAATTTGTATGTGTGAGTGTGTGTGTGTGTGTCCATGCTAAAAGGAATCATATCCCTGTCTTCGGGAGCAAAATCAATTTTCAACAGACAGTAAAGGCTCTCATGTTTTACATGACAGTTATCTTTTACTATGTGTAGAGACAGAGAGGCACAGAGAGAGAGAAGGATGGAGGAAGGGTGGGTGGATGGAGTGATATATAATGCTGGCTAAGTGAGAGTGCAGTACTATGTGTGTGATGGGTAGGAAAACAGACAGGGTGAAAGCTTAAGGAAACATATGTGGAAAACAGAGTTTTAAGAGAGGAGGAGAAAGAAGAAAAGGATAAGAAAGGAGAGGTGGAGATACGGAGAAAGAAAGATGGATGACCACAGACAACAAGAGACTGAGAACCAGAGATAACATTAAGCGCCTATGAGAGACAGATGGGGAAATCAAACGCGAGAGGCAGAGGACGAGCGCAGAAAAAAAAAAGAGGGTAGAGGCTAACAGTAAGGGAGGGGGGTTCCTGGGGGGACAGTGGGGGAGGGAACCAGTCCGTCAGCCTGGTGTTTTCAAAATATCACATGACGGCCGCCATGTGTTGGAAATTACTGCCGGTTAACTATCTTCCCCAAAACCGCTCCGAAAAAATATGTCTGCAATTTATGAAATGTGTTCCAGGGCCTGCTAAGTAGAACCAGATTTGCAAAACAGAAAAAAACCCCTTTACCCCTTACCTCCCCTTCTCTGAAAACCGCTACTCTCTTTTCTCTTTACGCTCCCTCTCCCTCCTCTCCACCCCTCCCTCTCCTCTCCCCTGCAGGAGAAGATGTTTAAAACGGGGTCTTAGTCACATCTGGTGAGCAGGGAGCCAGAGAATGGTGGTTGGTGTGACCTCGTATCAGGGCATTTCCAGGCTTACGTAGTGTGTGTGTGTGTGTGTGTGTGTGTGTGTGTGTGTGTGTGTGTGTGTGGGTGTGTGTGTGTGTGTGTGTGTGTGTGTGTGTGTGTACCTGTGCGTTTGTGTGTGATATGGTGACCGTGGTTTGCTAATGGCTTTGAGAGGCTGAGTATGGCTGGAGGTGAAAGAGGCACACACACACGCACACACACATGCGGTACCACCACGACCACTCCAGGTCAGCAATGTGTATTTGTCTCCTTTCATCTAACCATTACACGCTTTCTCTTCAGCTCTTTCCTCTGATCGTTTCACCTCTCACTGTCTCACCTCCCTGTCAGCCGACCGACAGCCATCTGAGTCACTGTCAAATAAGAAGAGAGGATCTCAAAATGGGCAAGAATACCAGTTCACAACAAAGCTTTGACATACACTGACCTCTGAAACATCAGTGACAGACAAGTTGACAACAGAGTTGCTGCCTGGGTTCAAGAGTTCTGTGCACTACATACAGTATAGGTGGTATATAGGACTCATCTGTTTTATTTCTAAAATTTAAATATGAAAATACCTGAGAACATCAGATACAACATTGATAATTCAAAAAACAGGGTGAAAATCAGGTTTTAGACACACAACTTGCTGCTCAAATATCGTAGTTTAACAATTTACCTGTATTACTTTCAGGTGCTCTGATATATTGTAATATCAGCAGCTCATTTGGATTTTCCTGTCATTTTTTCTCTTCACTCTCTATCAGCTAAAGTACTTACTGAGCCATCATACTGGCAGCAGGACCTCCTTTACTGTAAAGTGCGGAGAAAGTGTTGTCTGCCAGCAGGAAATACAACAGCTTTTGAAACATAACATTAACATTTTCAACACAAAATCCAGAGAAAAACTGATCTGGTCCTTTTAAATACTACAGGTATTTTTCAGTGAAAATCAGTTCACACTGAAACAGATGAGCCTTTTGTATACAGCATGATGTATACAGGAAATGATCTCAACAATTATTTACATCTCAAATTTGTTAACAAACTAAGAGATTGCATATCACTAATGGTACCATCATTTATCTAATTTGTGTAAAACCAGTTGTTTTTCTTGTCTGGTTTCTAATTAGCCACAATCCTCAACAATGAACAGTAAAACTTTGCTCAAAACTAATGAAAGTTAACTCTGTCTTACAGGAAACATGTTGCAGTCTTTGTTCTGCAGGAGGCGCATCAGATTACTGTCCTTCCCACATCCACCTCCACAAACAGCAGCAGCTTTTTAACCAGCACAACTCTGAACTCTGTCCCCACACCCACCACTGACACCACTATTAGCATCATCACGACAATCCCACTGTTTTTTGTTTTTTCTGTGGCATAAACACGAATTCATGCGCACACACACACACAAACTCACACAGACTCAGACACACAGCCTAACCGCTCTCCAGTGCTACAGATGGATGCCACCACTCTCTCTGGAGCGTTGCCAGCGCCAGCTAGTGAACAGCTTGCCTGGCACAGTGCTCTGTGTGTGTGTGTGACTGATTGTGTGTGTGCCCGCAGAAACAGTAGCGAAATAGCCTAGCACAGATGGGTGGCCAAAATACACCCCCCCCCACACACACACGTACATCCCCCCAGCCCCAGCATACACACAAACACGCAACAACACGGACACACACACATGCACACACATATGCTCCAGAATAGAGACGCGCACACACACAGTGTCTCGGTTCTGCTTAAGTGTTCCCGACCTGGCACAAGCTGCCGCTTGCACAGCTGCTTCCTCAGAGGCACGCACACTTATAGGCACTCACACACACAGTGTACACACAGCGGAGGATTGCAGTTACACACGCAAATACATCTGTGCTTAGTTTACACTTCCTGTTTAAGGCATGGGAAGTATAAAGTCCACACTCCACACCCACACACACACACACATGCAGCGCCACCACCACCACTCCCACATCACCACACACACAAGCCCACACACAGACAGACATAAGCATTCCTGTGCATCTGCCACACGCACACACACACACACACACACACTATTATGGCGCTTTATCCTCGGTAGCTATTCAACCTTGTATGTATCTGCTTGTTTTCTCGACACACAGAGAGAAAACATCAAGGCGTCGAGTTGGAAACCCTCCAGTGTTGGCAACCTGCCAGCAGAGGCCTATAGATCAGCATGATCATAGGAATGTGTTAAGACACATCACTCTTTAATGATTTGACAATAAAATTAAGACATGAAAGCTTTTGCTGGAACAATAGAATCAACAGAGTGTAATTAGAATGCAGCTGTGCACAGTTGAAACCGTTTAAAATGCTCAAGGTGTGATGTGAATTCTTGTGACAGGCAATCTGATGTTGCTTCATGCCTTGACTCTGTTCTTTCGTGAGATGCAGCTGTAACAGATTCATGAAGTGCTGCTTCTGAACAATGAGTTCCTGGAAGCAGGAGGTTTCGTATTCATTTAAGGTGAAAGGATGCTCTCTTAGGATCAAACAAAGACAGAGAAACTTCACCAACATGAATAAGTCAGTCGGTAGACAGCCTGCCAGTCAGTCAATGAGCTTATGCGGCTGGCAGCAGGTACCCTCGCCCCGGTACATAGGGGAGAGCATGGTGGCTGGCGGTGCCAACTGTGCACTGGGTAGCTGTGCCAACTCTGCCAGCCTTGCAGTGTCTGTTTGCCAGTGCCATCTGGGAAGAACAGCTATGCGCACATACAGTACCTCTTCCCCTGCTCAGAGGGCACAGACACACACACACACACACACACATGCATGGATGCACACAAGAAAGCAAGGGCAGACATGAGCTCCACATACATGGCAGCACACACAAATATGCATGGTATGAATACCGCACACACACATAAAGGCACACACACACACACACACACACGCACGCACGCACGCAGTCGGACACTGACAGCTCACCATCTGTGCGCTGCCTCTGACTTCTCCCTCTGCTTCATTCTCTGCCCTTGTTTTTGCTTTCATAAACTCTCAGTCCCTCTCCTCCCCTTCCACACATTCTCTCATCATGTCTCATCTTATTTGATGAGTTTCCAAGCTACGGATTCCTGCGTTATGTCATGACCACCTGTGTATTGATGCTTTATATACATTTTTTATATCTTGGCGTATCAGATTAAGATGTGTCATTATTTGACAAGTCTTTTTTCTTTTTTGAACAAGACAGACACAGAGCCCACAGAGTCTTTCCTCTAAACCTCCTCTCCTCTTTCGCTCGGTCTCTCTATCCCATGTACAGCTGTGTTCTTAAGTGATATATTGTGCATGCACGAATATGCAGTACTTAAGCTTGCACATGCACACAAACACATCAGCTGAGCTGGAATATGTCACACAAAACTGAGTGAAACTAAAAAGAAAGATGAAAAAAATATGGAACAAAAGATAGAAAAACAGTGAAGAGAGAAGAAAAAAAAATATCCCTCCATCTCAGTCATCTGACACACTGAGAGCGAAAATGGGAACAAGAGTGAGAAGCCAATATAGAGAGAAGAACAGAGTGACAACAGCAGTTTGAATTTATGAAAGTAAAGAGGAGAGGAGACGAGAGGAGAGGAGATAGGAAAATAAAAAGGAGGAGGAGAAGAGAAGTGGGAAGGTAATATGAGTTCAGAACCGTGGAATTCACATCAAAGAAAAGCTAAAACAGGTCACTGTCTTTACCCGAGTTTAGCCTTGGGTGAAGCTCTCTTGCATATGTTTCTCATTTAAACCCTCTGAACCACTGTTTGAAAAGGAAGGCCAAGGAAAGACACAAGTACTATACATGCAGCCAGTATCCTTTTTTTTTTTTTGTAGTGCTTGAGTATGTTCGAATGCAATTAGCTCATTTGCTAAGCGTATGCATTGAAAAAGGATAAGACATGGCTATTCTTTTCCATATGCTGTTCCATTTATCCTAGTATTTTTATTTCGACATCGCTGTGTAAAAGCCTGAGTTTTTGAATACCACCAAGCTATTACTTTGCTCCTCTACAACACAACAGCTGTATTATTTTCAATCACAAATCTCCCCTCTCTTCCTATTCCTCGCTCCATTTATTTCCTTTCCCTCTCACTGGCCACCACTACCTGCAATAAATGATTGTTTCTCCCACCATCTATCCTTTCCTCCTCCTCCTCCTCCTCCTCCTCCCATTCTCCCTCGCTCATCCCTCCTCCCTCTGCGTAACACCATCAGAAAGATCTACGATTTAACACTATTCCACTCCTATTATTATTACTCTCCACAGCCTCTTTCTCACTCGTCTTTTTTCATTCAGTCGCCTACCTCCTCCCAGCGCTCCCCTCTTCCTGCTTTCTCTTTACCACTTCCAACTGTTTTCACCTCTCAACTTCCTCTATCTCTCTACTCTTCTCTGTCCTTCTCCCCATCCCACCCCCTCACCCCCACCACCACCACCCCACACCGCATACTATGGCAGCAGCAGAAGAAGTAGCCTCATTACAAACAAGGAAAATCCATTTGGAGCAGCCGTCTGCTGCTTCTCTGGCCCCCTCTGAACCCTCTTGAGTAGCAATGCCCCACATCTCTCCTCTTTCCAGCACTGTTCTTCTCTCCTCTCCCTCATGGATTTCCCCTCTTTCTAATTATTTCTATCTATTTTTCTTTTTTGCTGTCTTATCTTTTTTTCGCTTTTTTTTTCTTCCCCGCCTCTGTACTTCTTTCAAATTTGTTCTCTCTATCATTAAGGCCTAATATCACAATACACCTGGCACCTACATGGGAAATCATGTAATTTTATGCCAAATTATCATGAAACATAATCATGGATTACATCAGAAATGCATAATCTATCTTAATAATAGATTTATAGTAATTATAATAATAAATCTTATCTTTTTTTAAGAATTTAATTACAGTTTGCTTGTAATCATTGATTTAGACACCATAATTTTGTAAAATGATAAGACAATATCATCACAATACATTTTCACTGAAAGTTGATAAATATTGAATAAGGTTAATATATATGATACTTATATCATATAAGATTTTGCTCTCAGGCTAAAACAAGGTACCAAAGTCATAAAAATTTGAAATACCTACTTTTATCCATACCCTGTGTATGGATAATGTATCCTGTACCTATAGGAAACGTTTATCATTTTTGCTCAGTGACCTCAAACTTATAGTGTAGATCCATTCAGTTAAACTAATGGATTGGATCAATTCTCAGCAGTGGTTTTTGCAGTTATAAAATGAATCACCACACCACTTCCTGTCATTTTCTCTGTTCTCCTCCTCATTTCTTCCCTCCACATCCCTCTCCTCTTCATCCTCCGCGGTTGCCTTTTCTCTCTCTCTCTCTCTCTCCCTCTCTCTCTCATTTAAAAGCTCCTCGTTTCTTTTCACCCCTCATTCCTCCCTCCACTGCTCTCTCTGCCTCTCTCACTCTCTCCTTCTGCTCTGCCATCATCACAACATCTGATTAACATATGTCTGGGCTTTCACTCCTTGTCAGCTTGCAGGCATCTGCACACATGCACACCCACACAAGCGCACACATTCACACAATCTCATGCGCCATGTCTCAGGTTCAGGAGGGTAGAGGACAAAAAAAAAAAAAAAAAAAAGGCACAGAAATCCCTCCGATTCTCCTTTTAAATGCATTTACCTCCCTTTATGTTTATGCGCCTGTGTTTGTGTGTGTGCCCATAACAGTGATGATGAGAGACAAAGCATCTTAACATTATTGCAAGCCAACAAGCCACATGTTCCCTAGTGAGCTGCTTAAAATGCCAATAATGGAGGAGAGAGAGAAAGGGATAAAGAAATATAATAAGACAGAGAGAGACAGAGAGCGAGGGAGAGAGACAAGATAGAGACAGATGAGAGAGAGAATATGTGTGTGGTGTGCTGATAAACAACAGCAGTAGCTCAACCAGCTCCCCTGAGACTTGTGGCCCCTAAAATTACTCACATACACATAGTCTCTCTTTAAGCTCATATTTCCTTTCAGAAGCAGACATTGATACAATGGATTTAGTTTATTCAATAAACATCAGTCGGGAGCTTAACTTCATATCCCACCTTCCAGTTAATGTAATCAGAGATCTGTTATTGATTATTTTCAACACTGGTGCCAGGAAGGCCTGCCATGCTAACCAGTACCAGCCGACACAGTCAAGCTATACGCCATCAGTGGTGGAAGCTTTTTTACCTGATATGGATTTATTGGCTCGCAGCACCAATGAAATCATTTCATATGTGTGGAAAGCACAGTGTTTCTGGATGCTCAAGCCTCTTTTCAAGTCATTTGTTCTCACTCCTCTGTCCCAGATTGCCTGGAATCAGTCCCACTTTCACCATCTCATCCGCAACAAAAACATGTAATAACAGCAACAGACGTCAGGAAACCAAACAAATACTTTAGCGAGCGTCTTGCCAAAACACATAATCCAACTTACAGCAACAAAAGCTTCGCAAAACTCTGCGGCCAAATAGTGATGATTGTTTGCATTGGTTTATGTTTTGTAATACCTATAATTTTTTACCTGTTTGTTATAATGGCATTCAATGCCATTTGAACACTTTTGTTAAAAAGGGGAGCAGTAACAGGACAAATACATCTGAAGCACTCGCACTGCAAATACCACATTTACAATTGTGCGGGATATGAGTCTTGCTGTGTTAAATTACTCTCTCTCTGTGTGAGTGAGTCTGTGAATGAGCATCAAGGGCTTACTTTATTCAAATATTAAACAAGTCAACTTGTCAAGATGCTGCAAACACTGTGGCTTTAAGCAAGCTTGCTGCATCCCAAACATAGATCTCCCTCTTCTCGTCTCCTCTCCTGCCTCCTAAACCCCCCACCCCGCCTCCTATTCAGGCTATTAAAGAGTCATTCTCAATATATAGGTTAATATATGTGCTTAAATTCAAAACAGTCAAATAAAAGGCTTTCTTCATACAGGCGCATTAACAAACTGAATAGTCACACAATGCTGATGAGGAGAAAACGTTTTGCTAAGGGGATTTCAATGGAGCACAGAGGCTGTTTTGTGTGGGACGGAGCCATCTCGTGTGTGTCAGTGCATGTGTGTGTACGGGGGGTAGATGGCTTCACTAAAAAAAGAATGGGAGTGACTTTTTTTGTGGAAGACTTGATAAACTCAATAGGGCTTTGGAGAGCCCACTCAATGATGAGTCAATGAGGTGGACTTGAATAGTGGGGGTGATGGAGTGAGACACACAAAATGCACACACACACACACACACACACACACACACACTGGAGTCCCAGGAGACAGCCTCTGGCCATTTGACATGTGTAGGTTTTAATGGCACCGAGGGATGTGTGTGTGAGAGAGAAACAAGGAATGGAAGCAGGACGAGAGTTAGCTATATGCAAAAAGAGGAGATGCAAAAGGATGTAAATACAGGGTTATGTTTGGTCTCACACGGCAGCACACCACCTCACCACACACCCAAACATGTCTGCCTCCTTCCCTCTACTCCCTTTCTTGTCTCTTTGCCCACTAACCCCTGCTTGTGTGCTGTCTAAAATTGATGTGTGGGTGTCTGTGTGTGTGTGTGTGTGTGTGCGCGCAGCCTACAGAATACACAACCCCACACAGTTTACACCCCAGTGGAGACCATTAGTGATTTTCTACCAGACACACAGGGAAGACATCGTCTGAGAGAGACACAGGAAAAGAGGCAGAAGTGCATAGAGGAGAGCGAGAGGGGGAGAGGGATGGATAGGGAGACAGAATCAGAGAAGAAGGATGAAAAACAGAGTTAGTGACTGACTGACAGACTGATTTACAGACACACACAGATGGGAAGATACATTAACAGATATTCTGGCAGCACCCCACAATACTGAGAGAAAAGGAAAGGGAACATCGGGGCAAATGTCAGTACACTTCCTCTCTGTGACTTTCTCTCTCTCTCTCTCTCTCTCTTTCTCCTCTTTCTCAGTCAAAGGATCGACCAAAGATGGCCTCAGCTTTAGTGCAATCTGATGTAACTTGCCAGAAACAGAGTCTCAACACTGCATATCAAACGTAGTCATAGCCCAGCCATCAAACTGAAGAAGGAGGCTATTTGAAATCTGTCCAAAGTGTGTCAAACTTTATGGTGGACAGTTAGTATATCCAACAAACTCCAGTACAGGTAAGTCATTGATTAAGGGTGGTATCACTTCAGTGATTGTATGATTCATAGTAAGAGAGGAGAAGAGGAGGAAAACGGGGCTTAAAAGTGGCAGCGATAGAAAAAGGAGGGTCAAACGACAAGGTGGAAGGTAGAAGGATGGATGAAGAGACAGGAGGAGTTGGTTAAAAGAGACACATAGGAAGACAGAAAGAAACCAGCTTGTGTGAAAGTGCAATGGGCCACATCAGGCGCTTCACCGGGCTGCACTCAACTGCTCTCTGCCTCCTGGTCACACATTGCCTGCAAGGCTATATGTGTGTGGGTGTGCGCATGTGCACAAGGGCTGCATGTGAACAACAACTCCTGAAGAAGGGAGGTTACATATGGGCTTGGCCTTTGTGTGTGTGTGTGTGTGTGTGTGTCTGTGTTGATGGAAGTGAGAAAAAGAGGGAGCTGCAGAAAGAGAGCAAGTGAAAGTGAGTGTAGTCGAAACGGTGCAATCAGCGGAGGAAAAAAAAAAAAAGAGCGAGAGACTCCCCCCATGTGCGGCAGGTCCCCAGCCATCTGGACACTCTCCCCCCCCCCCCCTCCGCTCTCCTCCCACCTCCTTCTCCTCTCCTCTCCTCTGCCGACTGGTGTGCTATTCATGGCGGACCCATTTCACCTTTCAGTGTGTTACGCCCGCTCACCACAATACATGCTAATGAGGTAGAACAAATGACTTTTTTGCGAGGGGTGCATGCATGTGTGCGGGCCTCTGTGTGTGTGTGTGTGTGTGTGTGTGTGTGTGTGTGTGTGCATTTGTGTGTGTGTGTGTGTCTGTATGTGAGTGGGTGGATGGGTTGCTGAATTCTTCCAATCTCAGCGGCTCACTACCAAACCACTCGCTTAACTGCTGTAAGATGTGTTAATGATTATGCAGAAACCATTTTTGTTTTCTCACCTGAAGGCACTAAATAGCTGCAGATTACTGGCACATGATCTGATATCTCTTCACACAGATGCTTGATTCCTGTGGCGCTAAAAACAGTAAACTCTCTGCAATATCAATATGTCCAGTAACCCTTTTTATACAACAACTAGGGAACTATAATTTGAATGCACTTACCCTGTTCTCTAAAGGATCTATGGCAAATAAACCATATAATCACAATAGGACACTACCTTATTTCATTTCAGCTTGGGCAACCTCAACTAGCTCTATAAATCCTCACTCATGGCCACCTTCCATTTCCAATCTGATCTGCTCGGCAATGATAAAGTGGAGAGGTGGCTGTCAGTGGAGACAGAGGAGAGGGGAGAGCGCACATCTCCAGTCCTCTGTAACACAGATGACACGAGAAGAATGGAGCGTTTGATTTGTCGCAACAGTACACAAGACAGCACAACTGACATTGGCAAGAAAAGTGGCGACAGCAAGGGAAAAAAAAACAAAAAAAAAACAACAAAAAAAAAAACAAGCAGGCAAGAAAGGGGAGTGCCAGGGTGTTGAAAGATTGAGGTGCAAGATTGAAACCGGAGAGAAGGGGAGGAAAGCAGAAAGGAAACATTTGAGAGGAATAGATAGAGGTGGTTGAGAACAAGAAAAGGAGGAGAAAGGCAGCAAGAAAAATGTGTAGCAATACAGACAGAATGACATACAGTTTGTCAAAATCAACTCCCCTTCAAGTCTATCTTAAGGAGGAGTTACTATTCTTTTCCTTCTGTCTCACTAGGTGGCGCTAATGATACATCTGTACACCTGCCAACTCTCTCTCCTTCCCCTCTTCCTCTCTCTCTCTCTCTTTCTCGCTATCTCCTTTCATAGTGAATCACTGTGACAGCCTGACTTGGCACTCATAATTAACAGAGTACACTAGCACTCCATGCAACACATCACAGTGAGCCAGTAGTCTAAAAGGGAGAAACTCACAAGGCACAAAGTGGACTGAACTCCCAGTTAGAGTTGCCGCAAGGTAAGATGGTCTTGTGTGTGTGTTCCTTTATACCAGATGCTGCACACTCGGTGCAGACATCTGAAGGACACATGCATGCACTAAATTCTGTGTGTTCATCAGATTGTGTACTCAGTGACTCAGTGGCGGCTGCTGTATTTTGAGAGTAGTATTATCTTTTAAAAAAATTGAAAAAACATCTGACATTGCTAGATTTGTATGAAAATGTACCTGCTTCTCTGTTGATCTATATTCCCTGTCTGTCATTGCAGGACAGAAGAAAGCCATCCATTTTTGGGCCATATTTTCTACATGTAAAACACTTTTTTTTTTCTTGCAACATATGTGAAACCAAATGTGTTATTAAGATATTTAAACACCCAAGGCATCCGATTAAACGGTACTCCAAAAGCAAAGGAAACAACTTACTTATGGATGTAGCTGTTTCCACAAAAATAGCCCTAAAATCAGTATCAAAGCAGTTATGATGGACTAATGGAAATGGTGCCACAGTTCCTTTAACTAGTACAGCAACAGGAACCAGGCCATTCCTGGCTCCCCTCCCGGCCCCCGGGGCCCAGGGCCCAGCCCAACTCGCCACACAATGGGCCGGCAGAATGAGAGGAACCGCTGGCCATCCAGAGATAGCCCTGCTGGTCAGGAACCAGAAAGGGAACCAGAAGGAACCTCGGGGGTTGAGGGGGGTGGGGGTGTGCGTGTGACACAAGAGGATGGGAGCGAGGGAGAAGAGAAGGGCGGGGATGGTTGGCTGGTCGGGGTCAGGATGTGTGTGAAGGGGACAGTTTTGTGTGTCTCATGCAAACAAACGCTCCAACACAGCAGCACACACACACATTATAGACTAATTCACTAGTCCTCTCTCTCCGGGGCCAGGATGTTTTTGCTTGTTTTCATGTAACTAAAGTTGGAACAGCAATTGTGAGATGGCAGATGGAGGATAGTTGATGGAGGAGGGAAGGGAGGTTGGAAGGTGGCAGTGGGACCGTTAGCCCTGGGCTTGACCCCACAGTCCTGGCTCCCGCCCTGGGTAAGCGGACTGTCCTATCTGGCTTCCTCAGACACTGCCTAGGGCATCAAACAGTGAGTCAAAACACAGTCTCTGAATGGAGTCCCTTATTAATAGGAGGGAGAGGGAGACAGACACTAAAAAATGGAAGAAGTGAATTAAGCAAGAGACAGACAGATTGTGGCCCTGCACGGTCCTCCTGACCAAACCTGCTCCCTGCTCTATTTTGGGGGTCTCCAGTGAAACACACATACATACACACAGTGCCCCCTGTTTCCATGACAACAAGTGCAGCAGACATGGTCTCCAAACTGTCAAAGGACACACACAGGTATGCGCACAGAGTGCATAGCGAGGGTGAGAACTAAAAAAGTGCTAAAAAAGCCTGCTGTCATCGCTGGAGTGATGGAGAGAGAAAAAAAGAGAAACAGAAAGAAACAAGGTTGTTATGATTGCAGGGACCGTTATCTCTTGAAGAAAATCGGAGTTACCTTTTAATAAGATGTATGTGCCTCCATTATTTAAGCATCTCCCCTCTCAGTAACTTTTGTTCTTCACCTCTCTTGCCCTGAACCAGACTAGTCATGACAGTATCGGGCTGGTAAAAAAAAACACTGTGTCCTTGCCTTTTCCTCTGGCATAAGTGCACCATTACTGCTGCTCTCAGACACTGGAGAGAGAGAGAGAGAGAGAGAGAGACTGTACGACCGTTCCTGAATCAAAACCACTTAGCAGTATCAGAATTGATGATTTTCGGGGCGCGCAGGGATGTTAGATTGTGTATGTGCTTGTGCATATGAATTTATCTTGTACAGGCATTACCTGTGTATTATGTAGGGATTTGAAATATCAACGCTGTCTTTTCTGAATTAGATTTAGTTCTGTATTAGTATAGCAGCATATACATTCAGGGAAATTGATCAAATTACGAATCTCATTTCATTTTCTGTAAATTTACTATTTAAGCACTGTGAATTCATGAATTGAATATAGCTTACCTACTGTAAAGTGCCACATTTATATTCCAGTCCATATTCTGATTTAATTTGCAGGGTGTGAATGAAAACACTGGCGCATTTCAAATGAGAAGAAGGAATACATTGAAAATTGCTCCCCTTGCAGCACACACACACATGCAGGAGTTGCTTTGTCTTTGCTGTCTTATTTTAAAAAAAAAAAACAACTGTATGCCTCTCTATCCATCTTCATGAAATGAGAAAGCCTCACACCAGCAATCAACTGAAAAGCAAGAAGTTCTTGTAGCTGCAGGCTATGTCACATATTACAAGCTTTCTTCCACATACCATGAATACAGCATTTTTCCCAACCTCTTAATCCTCAGTTGCACTATAATTTTCTATTACAGTAGAGCAACTATATATAGTGTATACTGTGGCTGGCATGTAGCTGTGGTTAAGACTCGCTGTGTGAACTCCTTGACATGGACTAGTTAAATATAGGTTGACTGATTTCATATGTTATTTTTCCCCAAATGCTGAAATGCCTCCAGCTAAGAAGCAGTTTAGCATTAGTGGCTGGATAAAAGAGAGACAGAAAATCTCAAAAATACATTAGAGGTCTGAAAGCTGAAGCTTGTATCCGAGCTCAGAAATTTGGAAAGTCATAAATGTTGTTTAACATCTTGTACGAGGTATGTCCCTCTCTTTTTTTCTGTTGTCTGTCACTACCTCCGTCTCTGTTGCTCGACTCTGTGGCTTCTGGCGTTGGTCTCCAGTGGTTTTTAGTCTCTCACAAATGTGTCCCACTTGCTTTTTCTCTCTGTATCCCACTTTCTCTATTTTGCAGGCTCTTGTTCTCCAACTGGCACAGGCAAACTGGCTTACATCAGAGCCACAAACACACAACCTCACTCACCCGGCCTAATAATCTGGCTTTCATTCCAAAACACAAGAATCTCATTTTGGACAGTTCCCACGGGTCTCACTCAAAACTGGTTCCTAAAGTCTGACAGTCTGTTCAGTCTACAAGAATTAAATGTCAAATCAATAGCAGACCCGCATCATCTAATGTTAAACCGATCTCCAGATTATCGCTCGAAAATCTATATTAAATATTTCATACATGCAGATAGTATGTCAAACAAGTTGACAATGCAATATAGATAGATATAGAAGTTTGGATTTTTGTTCAGTGACTTTGGCAATGTCTGCATCCTTTACCAACATGATGGATCTCTTAATTTTGTACCAATCTTCATCTCCTCCCTCATCTCCCTTTGTAATCACAATCTAATCCTTTGCAATCAATTCAAATCAATTGGCATAAACATGAATCGATGTACACACACACACACACACACACACACACACACACACACACACACACACACACACACACACACACACACTCAATGCAGTGAGTAAATGTAGGTCTACAAAACACAAAAGCAGCCAACATCAGGGTCAGTCCTCACCTCAACACACTAATATTACCCACAAAGAAACTTCCCTTCTGATTTTTGGTAACATGGTGGTTACACACATATAGATACACTGAACACTTGAACAAAAACCACTTAAATTAATGACATATTCAAACATTTCAGGCTGAAATAGAGAGATCTATGGAAACAGACAACAGGTAAATGTGTCCTTTCAGGGGGCTGTACTCAATTATTAAAACCAACTGAATAGATTTAGCCACAAGTGTAATCCTTTTCATATGGTAATGGTAAACAAACATGGGATCAGGATAAACACACACAGACACACACACATGTGCTCAGACCAGCGTGTGTGTGTGTGTGCGTGTCCTGCACCCTTGATCAGCTGGTGACTTGGTCTTGTTATTGTCCTACCAGGCAAAAGCCCGGGGGCAGTGCACGACTAATGCATTAGTGTCTTTGGCAGTTAGGGGCATCTGTCACGTGTGGGTACATGTTTTTGTGTGATTGTGTCTTGTAGCCTTGGGCAAAGAGGCAAAACCAAAGACTCTTGTTTTATCCAAAGAGCCTGTGTGTGTATGTGTGTGTAGTATAACTGAAACACAGGTTCGTCTCCAAACATTTTGTGCACAGTTTTGTCTGCTTAGGTATGATGAAAACCATATCCTAACATTAACTTTTAGTTTAGTCGTCTGATGTAAATGTAGTTGCATATAGCGCAATTTTTACTTGCTTAAACTTAATGTTTAACCATTCACATTGATGAACTGGTGAAAACTGTACATGCTGTTTTCTTAAAATGTATTTGACGTTGCATTTTAGTGTTAAAACAAGATTCTATGAGACTGTGTTGTATTACAGTGATTTAATAGAACATAAGTAGTGAGAATAAGATCAGCATGCCTTTGTAAAGTGGCTAAATGAAAAAAACGTAGGACAAGGGTATGTGGTGGAATGATGATGAATGTTGTTTCCGTGCATATAAGGAACAGACACAGAAATCAAGGGAATATTTTGTGTGTGTATGTGCATATCTGTGTTAATGCAACATGCTATATAAATGCTGTTCTCTCTATCAAACACACACACCAGGAACATTGTACACCATCTTACATGGCACACTCAAAGCACACTCGGCATGCTTTCATTTTAGACCGACAACCCTGCCATATGGTGCTGAGCTGCGTGTCTTTGTCTGCATATTCAACTTCTTACTGTAATGTCTGTGAGCATGTGAGAGAGCAATTTGGTGAGCGCACACCTGTGTGTTTGTGTGTGTGAGCGTGTTTGTAGATGTGTGTGTGTGTACGTGCAGTTCAGCTCTGTGTGTGAGATGGTTGAATTCGCAAACATAAAGTTGCAGCTGCGCCACAATACGCAATCCCTGTGCAGCTGTGAATTATTATGTGGACAATTTAATACTGCCAAAGAGGAAATGGCAAATTAAGATCTTAGTTTTGCTGTACAGCTAAAGTGTGCAACGAAATGTTTTTGTGTATTCATTTCAAAGACAGAATCCCAAATAAACGTGTCCCCGTCCAACGAGTGAATTGATGCGACGTGTCTCTGATTCTAGCCCGAGTAGCAGCTTTATGTTCTTCACTCCTCAATGGGTTGTAGAGGTGCAGACAGTGACCCAAGGGTCCAACTCAAATGGTTAAAGGGAAGGGGCTTTCCTCTCACTAAAGCATCCTCAAACTAACATCTAGGCAGTAATTTGTCCTCTCACAGGGGAGGCATAAAAACCAGAACCCAAAAATTCTTTGCAGTTATGGAAAAAGTGAAGAGAGAACAAAAAAGCAAAATACTTTATCTCCCCCTCTAACTGAAAGTTATTACATTTTCTGAATGGTATGACTTTCTAATGGTTAGCATATGTGAATATGTGTGCACAGAGAGAGAGCAGTAGTTGAGGCTAAGTTAATAGCACAAGCAGAGGGGGAACTGGGAACCCTTGGCTTATAAAGGATACTTGTTTCCCTGCCGCACCGAAAACCAGATGTTGATAAAGAGACATAGGGGGAGGAGAGAAGACAGATGGGCAAGAAATTACCATCACTTGGGCCAAACATCTTGAAACATCAGCTTGAAAAAAATTTTGGACCTTACAAGGGGAGATGGATTTATGCTCTCTCCTGGATTTTTATTGCTCCGTGAGAGCCATTCTCCCTCGTCTGTTCTAACCTACTCTCAGTGTTACCAGGACTAAAGAGTTTGCCGCAATCTGGAGCTGTTTAAATCCTGGAAAAAGCCTGGATTCTTCCACAAATGGCTTTATCATGTAGAGAAGACAAACACATCCATACACTGTTGGAACCATAAAACTTCAGAGAGTGCCGCAGTATCGAGTCTGCATGAGTTCACTATCACGCCGACCGACTCGATATGAAACACTATAAATGTCAAGGTACATTGCAATACAGACACCAGGGTGTGTAGACATCCTTGTATGTGTGGGACCAAAACAATTATTCATATCATATTTCTAAAAGAGGAGTTTGGTTACCATGGAGACACATCATCTACGCTACTATGAAACGCGCAGTTGAGGATGACATGTCCATATGGTGAGAGTACGACAGAGGGGAAGAACAGATGCTTTGATGAAAGGGCTGTCAATCGCAAATCCATAAGAGCAGCTGGGGTCATGAATGTATATAAGATGACACTACAGATACAGACAGATAGATAGATAGATAGATAGATAGATAGATAGATAGATAGATAGATAGATAGATAGATAGATAGAAACACACACACATATACACATCTGAGGAGAGGCCCCTCTTGAGATCTCTATCTATTCATTGATTCTGGGCGGGGGGTTTGTGAGGAGGGAAATACTAGGGGACAGGATGCACCAGAAGTTAAACAAAATAGGGCTTTTACTTGGCCCCATTTCCAGAAAATGGACCATCTCCCTCCATTTCTTTATGTAACCCCCACTGTCTCCTCTGCCACTCTCCCTCTCTCTCTCTCTCTTTCTCTTTGAACCAATTTCAATAATGGCCCTTCCTCGAAATAATTGACACTTGGCGTTTATCATTTGAGGCACCTGCTGTCGGTTTGACAACAAGACAATCGGACGGAGCGAGCGACCGTCGTCCCATTGTGCCATCCCCCTGTTTGTCTGTGACACTAACTGACAACAGCTGGAAGCCCTCTCTTCCTACAACACCCATCATGCAAGTCAAATTCAGCCACAAAAGAAAAGGGCCCTCATTATTTGGCTGTAGTGGTGTGATTTTAACCAGCAAAGAGAGGAAACAATGATTTGGTTGTATGGATAAAAGGCTTGAAGCAACTGGAAATCCTAAAACAACAGTGCATGTGTCTGTTCTGCACTTGTCGGCTGTATTTTATTAGGAATTATTAAAGAAACACATCTTAAACGCAGATGTGTGTTGGCTGTTTGCACCTCCTCACACATATACACGCACACATAGTGACACGTAGGGTGTAGACGCTCACAGTATGTGAACACACGCATGTGCCCATCTTTTAACACACATATATGAACACACAGCCTCCTACATCCCCATCTCTTCTTTTCTCTCCTTCTTCTCTCTCTAGCTGTAATTGACTGAACACGTCAATACTCTGAGAGAAAAAAAACAGAGGGTCCACTGTCTGCATCTATTGATCCGTGCCTCTCTCTTTCTCTCTCTCCCTGTCTGCTGATCTTAATTACACTTCTTTTTACCAGGCTAGCCGGGGCTCCACTCCAGCGGCTGCCCTTTTCATAAAGTGTACCTTCCAAATCCATACATCAAAATTAATGAGAGAGAACGGAGCTGTAAATCAAATATTGGGGGTATCCAAGCTGATAAGTTGGGATGGAGATCGTAAATTATGTCCTTTTAAAAAAAAAACCACACACACACACAGAGAAAGAGAAGGGTAGAAAGAGAATTATTTTCACATGCTCATACAGGTCAGCGTTGGCAATGTAGAATTTTTATGGAGGAAACAATCTCGGTTTAGGTGATTAAAACTGCTAAAGCGTGACAGGGCTGAGGTGAGGTTTCTCCCAGCCCTCACCCTCCCTCCTTCTCATCTACTTCCTCTTTCTTTGTGTCTTTCTTTGTCAATTTGTCTGATTTTCTGCCTGCCTGTTTGTTTGTTTTTAAGAGCTGTCTGTCTGTGCCCACCCCTTCACCTCTTTCTCTCTCTCTCTCTCTCTCTCTCTCTCTCACGCACACACACACACACACACACACACACAAAGGACAAAAATAAATTTTATGGTCGGGTTTTATGGACTGGTATCAAAGCAAGTTAGTCTATTCTTCATCAATTGTCCTCTCATGAACTAGCGAGAAAAAAAAAGCCTCCTAATCGCACAGTTTCACAGCTCATACTCGCCATCAATCAAACCTGTCTGCGTGTCTTCGGCATTTGTGTGAGCGTGTGTGTGAGCGTGTGTGTGTGTGTGTGTGCAAAACCTCTCCTGAATCACAAAACAAAAGCTATAAGATATGGCAGTGCAGTAATCTCCTTTCACGTGTGCCCACACACGTACACACTTTTCCTTTTGGTACCAACCTTCACAAAAGACATGTAAATACATGTATATATACACACATCCACACACATCCACACACACACACACACACACACACACACATCCCCTACCATCCCTGAATTCCCTTCCCTTCCTCTGTCTAATCTTTAAATGTAAATTGGGTGACAGGTGAATATCGAGGAGGTGAGCGATAACGGCTAACATCTTCACTTGGCCACACTATCGCTTCTCCACATCACTAAGAAGCGCCTATTCAATATCTTTACCTTTGGCAAAGTGCAGGGAGAAACACACTTTTGTGTGTGTTCTTTTGTATTCATTAGACATACTGTATAGACACCTGCATGTGCACTTACACTCACACACACACAGCCACAGAATCACATCCAGTGGCTTATCTTTTGGAATAAGAAAAGGGGCTTGTCAGGATGGCACATTGTATGTATGTGTGTTTGTGTGTGTGAGTGTGTGTGTGTGTGTGTGTGTGTGTGTGTGAGAGAGAGAGAGAGAGAGGGAAAGGCAATGTGCATTAGGGCGATTACAATATCAGCAGACTCCAGATGGAGGCAGGAAAATAAACAGTGGGAGAGAGAGAGAGAAAGAGAGAGAGAGAGCAAGGGGACAGATATCATGAGTAGGAGCCTAAGAGAGAGATTCTGTATGTGTGTGTGTGTGTGTGTGTGTGTGTTTGTGTGTGTGTGTGTGTGTGTGTGTGTGTGTGTGTGTGTGTGTGTGGCAGACTGCCTGTGTGCGATACAGTTAGAGAAAGTGAAGTTAATTAGCAACTCAATCCCAGTCTATATGAGGATAGGCAGAGCAGTGTATGTGTGAAAGTGTGTGTGTGTTTTGTCCTGAATGTCTATAAGTGTTTGCTTTAACCCAAGAGCACTGAACTATGTGGTAGATACAGTTAACCCTCTATCTAAACAACTGACAAACTACATCACCCAGCTGCCTGTCTTTAATATGGACATATTTATATTAGAAGAAGTTGGATTCGGTCATATTCAGGAACCGATAAATTATCAATATGATTTCCCATTTGTATCCTAAATGGCTTGAAATATTGGGATAAAAACCTATGAAGAATTAACTGCAACCATGAAACTTGATGAATTGTCAGACTCTGCCCTACTGGCCTCTTCTTCACTTGTCCTATAAATCTCATATTATCTGAAGTAAAAGCACGAACAAGGCCAATAAAATCAGTTTGCAGTGCTCACTGTTGACTCTGACATTAAATAAGCTGGTGTAAAGGCCAACTTGCAACTACAATAAAACAAAGACGTCTTGCTTTTGTGAGCATACACACACACAACACAAACAAATGCAGAAAGTCACACACATACCTGCCTTTTATACCACTGCTGCTCTTTCATGAGTGATGAAATTCAATAAGCAGTGAAGAGAACTGCCCTCTCGCTGATAACCATCAATGGGCCTATCGATCGACAAGGGCATGTGTGTGTATGTATGTAAGTGTGCGCGAACACACGCCCTGATTCCATCTATAATTCACTCTGAGACTAGGTAACAGACGGCTCTGAATAATCAGAACAGATCTATACATCTTGAAGGAGTGCATGGAACAGTGGTTTTAGTATCCAATTCTACATCTGACATTTGCCCCCCTGACAGCCCCTTAAATTAAATTTGAAAAAAATGAAGTTTTCCTTGCTCGTCCTTGAAGAGGATAGCAACAAACCACTCTAGACTGGATTCAACTCCTGGACATTAGCCACCTGAAACACTTTTAAAGCTCACCTTTTCCAAGTGCTGAAGTAAATAAACAAACAACAAAAAGTGGTCCAACCATTGAGAAGAATCATTTTGTGCCATGAGCACTTTCTAATTACCTTTGCTAAAAACGAAATGGGCACACTGAAACAATACAGATGATGCAACTTTTCTGGTTATCAGGGAAATTTTCCTGCTGCATCATCCAGCCTAACAGGCTCGAGCAGGAGAATATTTCACATATACAGTATGTATACTGTAGCTAAAAGAGAGTAAAGCCTTACAGCTGAGGTGGAAATACACAAGGGGGCTTCATGATGTAGCCAGCATATTAACTCTGTTGAGTCATCATCACTTATTCACCGTATAGCAAACCTGGATCGCATCCAAGCGTCTGTGTGTCATACTTAAAAGAAGTGCTTTGTAATTACATCACAGCACTAGAGCCTCAATATGACTCCGATGCTAAAGGGGAAATCAGAGTTTTTCTCCCTCTCTGAAATAATAGTAATTCATTGTTTGAGTCTGTGATCTAAAAGCTGTGTTTGGATGCAATATAAACCACTAAAAAGCCATTAGCTGTGGTTAGCATAAAACAACACCTTGGCTGCATAAAGGAAAGACTGCAAATAATCAAACCAAATTGAGTCTGTTAGTGTGCATGTTTGTGTCACTGTGCAGATGGCACACCTACAAAGTCTTTTTCTGTATCAGTTGTTCAACCTGCCAACCAGAGGTATATAAGTGTTTGTGTGTGTTTCTGTATCTGTGTGTATGTGTGTGTGTGTGTGTGTGTGTGAAGGCGAGAATAAAATGGCTGCCATCATTTTTGCAAGGCCACGTCCGTGTCTGTGAGCAGCGGTCTGATGCATTTGACCCTGTAGCCTGAGAGCTGGGAGGAGGAGGAGGAGGTGGGAGAGGGGGGTGAGGGAGGGTGGGAGAACAGGTGTGAGGCAGGCTGGTGGCTGGGCAGATGGCCCCTGGAAGTGCTAGCTGATGCTGTGGAGCCTGGACCACAGAGAGTTAGCAACTAACATTAATACAAGCCTGTTTATACAGTGTGCACAGACGTGCATGCGGATGCACCAAAAACACACACACACACACACACAAACAGAGTGATAACCTGCAAACAGCACTTATCATTTACCCTCCCCTCATCACCAGCTTTGTTTACCTTTCATTTACTCCTTCTCTCTCTCTGTCTCTCTCTCTCTCTTTATCTCTGTAAACACACACACTCCAGGTAATGGTCTTTTCAGTCAAGTCACTACTTTAATGGAAGTCCCAGTGGTTAAAGAATGGAAAGAAAACAACAGATGACACAGAAAATGACAGTCGGGGTAACCAATCGGACCAGTATGATCACTGCAATCAATAATACAACTATAGATAATGATGATATTAAAAAACTCTTGACAATACTGAATCTTAATTTTGATTTCTTATATTGGCCTATTGTTATACAAATATAGGTTAGATAGGCATAATTACATCCTTAATGAAAATAAGGTCTTTGATTTACAGAAGATAATATATATATTTTTAAATACTCTTCTTTTCTTTTTGGTATACATTGCACATATCAATGTAATATACGCATATTTTATTACTTTTTACTCACTCAGCAAATGTTACATCTGCAGTGGGTCACGCTTTTACAGTAAGAGGACTTAACAATCACCCTCTTGGATGTCTACAAAGCTTTGCATGGGACTATTTGGCATGCGTAAAAAATGTCCAAAACCCTGTGGGTTTCCAGGAGATATTTTCCTTCCTCTCTAATCCGAGCCGTGAGAACAGTCGGGCATCGACAGCAGGTTGTGCCCCAGCAGCCTCCCTCCCAAACCCGCATGTCTCCTCTTTTCCCAGTCGGTGGAAAAGATTCCCACTTGGAGTAAAATATAGCCCGAACCCTTTAATTTAAACCCTACGGAACTCCATTAAAAAAAAAGAATCAGTTTTTTGTTTTTTGTGTTTTTCGGTTATGTTATGATGACAAAGTCGCAGCGGGTGGAGATGGAAAGTTCTCATGGATTTGAGGAGATGCGTTTGACAGTTGTGACAGGGCTCTGGAGAATGTTTTCAAATGCAAACTCTGAAATGCAAAGTCTCTCTAAATGCTTTCCAGGACGCCCGAGCAGAGGAGAGGAGAGGAGAGAAGAGAGGAGAGGAGAGGAGAGGAGAGGAAAGGAAAGGAGAGGAGAGGCGAGGAGTGGAGAGGAGAGGAGAGGAGAAGCGAGGAGAGGAGAGGAGAGGAGAGGCAGGGGCGGATTCCAAAGTAGCTGCATCCAAAAATCTTTCCACCAAAACTGAAAACATCCACAACCACAGTTTCTTGGAACAGAATGAATTATGACAAAATAATATTTTGTTGAGCTGCTTTAATAATGTGTTAACCTTGGTCAGGAAATTTTGGAATATTGGTTCTGTTCATTCAGCGAGAAGGGACTAGTAATTAGTGAAATCATGTGTGATTTTGATTTTTTTTTTTTTTTTTTTTAAACCTGCCTCAGCAGGGGCACAACATTGTCTGACCCGGGCTGAGGAGTGGCGACATACGCCTTCCTACATATAACTGATAATGTCTGTGCCTTCTGGGGTTTGTCAGCTGATGTGAGGTCTAATTCACTTAGAAATGGGTCGTAACAAGTCGACAGGGAGTCACTAAACTTGATCCGTGAACTTAAGTTGCCTGTTGCCCAAGAACAACTCTCCATCCAGGGCTCAATCCCATGAATTCATATCTGTTTTTATGGAGACAGCGACAGCTGCAAGTTGGTGTCCATATTCAAACAAACTGAGCCGGTAATTTCTACGAAGGCAAATGTTCTTTTTATAATATAAACATGAATAGTTCCTCTTAAAAAGTGTCCTTAGACACAATGATTAGTATTAGTTGATTTTGTTATTGCTGTTTTAAGCAAGAGGATGTTAGTTGCGTAATGTTATAGAGCCAATATGCAACTTAAATTTCTTTAATGGCAGTAAATTCATAAAACAAAAATTAATTTTCACTGGTTTTCCTGAATCTCCCACTAGAATAGAATGTGTTTGTAACCATAACATACACATTATATATATTATGCAAACAGTGGCACGCATTGTTCGCTTGTGCGATAGATTTGTCATCGCAGGTCATAAAAACAAAATAAAAATATTTGATTAAATATTTCATGAGATGAGAATGTGATTGTTGGAAATATGACTCGTGTGTTTTTATACCGATAACTCCACATCTGGAGCGCCACAAATGCTTACTTCACATTAAAATATATGAAAGAAAAGCACAAATCGAAAGTGTGAAATTCTTGTAAAGCCCAGCGGACATTTCATGTATTTTTATTATTTTTAGCACACACATGTCTATATGCGGTCACAAAACACTCAGCCAAGACGAAATTGGTAGATATAGTCAATATGGCAAGAGGGCAGTTAAAAAAGACCACTTACACTGAAAGGAGTCAGAAATTCCCACCATGCGGTATGTTGATGTGAGAGGGATAAATAATTTCCAGTCTTTTTGACTCCGCGCAAGGTCCCCTCGATGATCCGCTTGTGTCGGGAACACGAAAGCTACAGAGTCCAGCCAGCTCTCAGGGGCTCTGGCGGTATACTTCCAGCAGCTCGGAAATGTGGTTCAAACTCCGACAAAAGAAAAAGGGCAGCTCACGGCTTGCAATAAGTGATCAGTCACTGGGGAAATTCAGGATGAGGGAGCCAGGAGTCTTGTAAAAGCGCAGAGGCAGAGAAGGAGGAAAGATGAGAAAGAGATGGAGAGGGGAGGATGCTGTAGCGCGCAGGACAGCCGTCTGATTTCTACCCGTCTTTCACACTTTCCTCCAGAATCCTTTAAGCGTCGAGTCGATCTAGATTGTAGAAATCATTTTTTTTTAATATGAGAAGATTCACGCACACACCCTCGGTCTCAGCTCCTTGTTTTCTGCTTCTCCGTTGGCGTGGGGAAGAGGAGTAGCGGCACTCTGCCTCCAGTCGGCGATGCGCAGCAGAGCCAGGTGGCGGTGGGCGGGACTGAAGCGCTGCTGAGGAGGAGGAGGAGGAGGAGGAGGCGACTGGGCAGCAGCCAGCATCTGTATGTCCTAAAACAGGTTGGAAAAAGCAGGGTCAGGTCAAGTCGAAGTGTTTTCTGCTGTACCAGCGGCTAACGAAGCTTTTCGCGTCAAGGCCTTCCAGGGATTTTTTTTTTTACCAAAGGGCACAAGCGTATCATAACATATGATTTCGTTAAGAATTAGTATATTTTTGCTTTATCTGTTGAGTCATTAGTCGTTGGACCGCGCTTTGAAAGCCACTCACATAGACAGCAGTGGAGTGTCATGGACAAGAACCAACCGAGTGCTTGAGGACCTGTTTGGCTGTTGTGTGTATGTGTGCAAAAAAAAAAAAAAAGGACTGCGTGATGCATGTCTGCACTTACACACACACACACACTCACACTGTATCTCTATCTCTCTCTCAGCTGAAAAAGGCACAGGCAGGCTGGCCTGCAGTAACCTAAGGCAAACACTTTCCCTGGACCATCTGGAAGTCATCTCGCCTGCAGAGCCAGTGAAAGCACAGAGCAGAAGCTACGTTTACAACTCGGTGATAACAACCGGTCCACTTGAACTGCATGGTTGAACAATTCATGCACCATAGCTTGTTCATAACATCTCATAAATGAAAAAAAAAAACGATTCTATTTTTCTCTGCAATACCCATATACATGTTGACCCTTTGGCTAAAGCAAATTAACATTATGGTGGTGGTAGCAGCTATGACTAAACTTCACTTAAAAACACACAGAATGAGATGATTTTCACGTGTGCCCTCTGTGAAGCCTGGAAATTAACTGCTAATATCAGCGGTTGGTTATTTTCATGAAAATGTGTCATCAAATCAGAAATGTTCATCGAAAACACATTATGCAATCAATGAAAAAAATGAATTCGTTTTTAAATGCACTTCATACCGCTTATGGAGAATTGTCAAAACTCAAGTAGCATCTACTGCTTCTGTCTGTCATGTACTGTATGTAAAACATTCAGTGAATTATCAGCGTACCATCACCGTAGAGCTCATTGTTCCCCCAGTATGATCTCTGTGGGGAAAAGATGATGCCATTAATGGCAATTGTTTGCAACAGTGCCATTGTGCATTTCTCTCTTTCACTTCATCTTTCTCTCTCTATATCTCTCCCTTGTCATCTGGAGTGCTTCAGCGGTGGGTTGCATTGTATTCTCAAAGGGAATATGGATGGATACAGTCTCTGGCACTCTCGCAAGCATAGAGCAAGGACTCTGTGCTCTACCTCCATTTTCCAGTCTGGATCCTTTTGTCAATCTCTGACAAAGGCAGTGGGCTACCCAGGATGTGTGAATAGATATGGGGAGAAAGGGTGAGGGATGGAAAGGCAGGGAGCAAACGCTGAATGATAAGAAGAGAGGAAAATGAGGCATGACCAGATTAAAAGTTTTTAGTGTATGTGAGTCAGAGGAAGGTCTGAATCAGTCATGAGAAAGGTCAGGATGGGTGCAGATGTAAAGAGACCACTCTTAACTCTCAGCAATCCAAGGTGGTTGAAAAAAGCAGCGTGGCTGTGAGGTTGCAGTCACTCCTCGCCTATTTGTGTCCTTTGGTTTGTTCCCGGAGAGCAAGTTCTCTCATGACAATCACAGCGAAACATCTTGACGGCCGGAGGCACAAGGATAGGCGTTGAGGAAACCTGCAAGGGAAAAGAGAATAGGGCAATGATCCGTGTATGTGTGTGTGTGTCCTGTGATAACGGTGCGTGAGAGCAGGAAACACACAGTGCCTGTTTTTGCTGCAGGGGTTCCTGGAAGTCAGCCGCCCAGTGTGATCGGCGACATACATACACACTCACATGTGAGGACACACACACACACAGGATACCTCGCCTCTGAAAGGGAAAAACATGCTGCGTCTGATACATGTGCACACAGACAAGCAGACTTCCTGCATTTTCCCACCTACTGGGCGGCCACCTGTAACACGGTCACACACAAACGCACACACGCACACGCACACACTCATATTATATTCATGGGGACAAAGACAGAATGAGACAAATATAAGTTGGGAGTTGACAGTAAACAAGTGCCATTCGAACCCCCGTAATTATCTGGCATTGGATCAACGTTGCCTAAGGCCATGTAGCTACTATCAACATCATCAATACCACTGACAAAAGGAAAGAGGATAAGAAGAGAAACAAAGTAGAGCTACTTAGTACTGCATTTTCTGATTTGTATGGACAGTTAAGATAAACAGGTCAAGATTGAAGGAAAGGATTTTAAAGTGATAAATGTTTGCATGGCCTTGTTCTTCCCAATTGAATCCCTTTTAAATCTTTTGAACTTTTGGAGCTAGAGATTCTTGGGTCACCAGTTTGTAAATATAATGATCTCTGAATGAATTTTACAATATCTGTAGCGCTTTGGTCTCCAAAATGGCCAGCGAAGCAAAGTGTTTGTCTTGTCTGTTTATTATAATAGCATTTATATTTTAATGGGGAAGTATAATGCACATTTTCAGGTCCATATTTATATTCTGGTGCTCTACTGGGATATCTTTGCATGATTTACATTTACCTTATTTATCTTATAATGGCTCTTCATGCAACCCCTCAGTTCAGCCTCTGTCTGAAACAGGCTGTTTTAGTTCCTGTTTTTTTAAAGCCCCCTTCCTGATGAGCCCATTGTGTTCTGATTGGTTAGCTTCTGGAAACCTCTCAAATTCATCCGTACATGTTCAAGGCCGAATCCAATCTGAGATATGCCAGTGGACAAGGGGGTAGGGATGGTTGGATGGGTGTGTGGCCAATTCTTCTTTAACATAGGAGCCCAGATTTTGCACCCATTACCACAAATGACGACCTTCCAGTTCCTTATGAGACTGAAAACACCCCGTCAATTAGTCTGCATTGTGTAAATGTCATGTTTTTGGAATAGAGGACATTCATTTCTGAATGGTAAAATTCCTCTGCAGACTGAAATGTGGTGGACAACTAATTAATAAGAGAAAATTGGGGTGCAACAGCAAGTATCATGTTCAAGGTAGCAGTAACTTTTGGAGTTGTCCTCAAGTGATTCAGCAGGGACTGAATACTTGATGAATCTGTGATAGAAAAAAAAAATGAAAGTAGCATTGATGGAGACAGGGAGTGCCAGTCTGTCAAGGGAAAAACGTGGCTTTTATTGAATGCCCTCAAAAGGTTAATTGGTTAGTATGTGCACTTTGAAAGAGGCAGGGAATTTTTTTTAACTGCCTCAAATTTAATATCTGAAATATTGGGGGGGATTTTTGTTTAACCTTAGATATTTCTGCCACATGGCATGACTCCTTGATTCTATCATCAACATGCCATTAAATTTATATATATGTTAAATTATGGCTCAATATTCTACAACTCATGAAGGAAGGAAGTGTTAGTAGAAAAAATTAAACAAATCAAACAAAATCCCAAACCGCCCTTTGATAGAGATAGAAAGAGATTGTGGGAGGGAGGAATAGAGACAGAGCTGCATGATGGGATAGCAGCTGCAGTGCAGCATCTTATGCAGGTATAGTGTCTGGAGAGGGATCTTACTCACTCACTGGGGGATTTTGGAATTCAACCCACCGTCTGGCTCTTAGCAAAGGAGAAGAACTAAGTGGGCGAAAACTGACAACCTTGCCTTCTTCCACAAGAATGTAAATTAGTCTCTCCAACTTCTGCAGAAGACTGGCTAAATTTCCTGACAGCATGCAGACATGCAAGACAATAACTTTTAAATCACAGTGCAGACTAGTGATATCTTATTATGTCATGGTAAATTAAAGGACAAACTCCATATCTACTTAACAAACAGATAGGTTGTCATATTAACTAATATTAAAATTTGATGTAGGGAATGTTTTCATATGTGAATAAAAAGTGTGCGGATGAAAGAAAAGATAGGGATATCCCCACTGTATTGTCTTTTGGTACATCAAACCCCAAAATGGCAGATATATACGTCTGTCATTGCTCCTCTACTGGAGCCTGGAGGGTATCCCACAGTCCTTTGAGGTGCTATAGTTTTCCATGTGCATTTGATGTGAACACGTGAAAAATACATCTCCCCGCTTGCCACCTCACCGCCTCTCCCTTCCCTTCTCATCATTCCTGTGCTCCCTCTGGTCGTAGAATGAGAAAAAAGAAAGAAAAATTGACAAGATGCAAGAAGTGTTCTGTTGCTTTCCTCGTCAGTCGGTCTGACAGAAAGTCTGTTTTTTTTTTTTCGAAGTGAGCGGAACCTCTGAAAGTTGAGTCCTGATTTTACACCAGGGATGATGGAATGAATTAATTTGCCAGGACGGGACCATGTTTTAACAACTGGAAGTGTACTCAGTCAATGAGACCTTTACAACACATCTCGGGAGGGTTTTCCAATTGCGTGGGCAAATTAAGAAGCCAGATATACTTTACATTACATATCCTTGGGATTTTTATACACACAGAAACTCAGTACAACTCATGCACACAAATATGTGGGCATGAAATATTAACTGTTCATAGACATAGCCTACTTAGACATGTACCGAAGCTCCCATCTTACCCATATTGTTCATCCAATACGCAGTATCTCATTTATGGATATGCAATATAGGTATTTCCTTTTCTGTGAAGGTTTTGCCCTTTGTAATTCCTACCCTCATAGCTTCCTTTCGACAGCTGTGCTAATCCCTTTGTTATAATGTCACTCGGTTGATGAATCATCTTGTGAGCCTCTTGATGTTGGCGAAACAAATGTACAGTGGAATTCAATTGATGAAACTACTCGTCAGCTCAGAAAGTAATTAACCACCTAACATTACTCCTTTGTCTTGGGAAACAGAAGTGTGTTCTTGACGCGGTTTTCCACAGACTCAAGAACACACTTTCACTGTTTATGCACAAGGACACATTTAATGCCTTTAGGTGTATGAGCAATATAATGAAAAACATTACATTCATTAACATTTCACAAGATTGCCACGGCAGTGGTGACAGAAATGTTTTTCTTTTCACGATTGATTCATTTCTTTTATTTTTGTCGGTGATACTGATAACTGCATTATATATGATTCCACAATAGGTAGCAGCACAGGTCCACAGTATATGCAAATTGTCTACTATGAGTCTTTGTACTATCTAGGTTCAAATTAAAATTGACAGTGACTCACTTTACTGAGGCATTGCTTCCTTCGCTATTAGCTAATGGACAAAAAGTCAGTGTCCTGATTGTTGCTACTGTCTCCTCACTCTGTCTAACCAAATAAGACTTCTTCTGTGGGAGCCTGTATTTATCAAACTTCATGTCAAGTTGTCGAGGGAATAAGCGCACCCCAGGTATTGAATCTACAATGTTGTACCGCAGAATGCGATTTTGTATTCTTTTGCTTGGATTGAGAACAACAAATGCACTGTGCAGACAGGATGAAATGGATGAAAGGATGAAATGTGATAGGAAAGATAAAGGGCAGAAAGGGGGAAAAGGATGATTGTGAGGAGAAAAGAGAGGAGATGACTGACTCAGAGAGGGGGTGAGGAATGTGTACACACAAATAAATATTAAGACAGTGCACCAAACAGCATGTGTCTACAGTAGTCATGCCTGCATACTTATGTGGTTGTGAGGCAGTTCCTCTACACATGTATGTATAATAGCTGCCAAAGGTTGCTGTGATTGGCAGCGATGCCCCTGGCCCCATCCATCATCATCACCCACCTTGCTATACCTCGCTTGCGGACCCGACTTCCCAACTTCCCCCAAATCATTGACCAGATGGCCCTCGCCGATGCTTGCCCGCTTTACACACCTGATATGAAGCTATCCGTCATCTGATAATGACCAAGCTTTGGCGGTCCCCCAGCTGGGGCCTCTGTTGCAGCACTGGGCACTGGCGGGTATCGGGGATGGGTGGTGGTGGTGCACAGCCTGACTGCCCCTCTGATGGATTAGTGCCAGGTAGTGTGGCTGGGGAGGGGCTGGGGGTGCTGAGGGGTGTCCCCTAATAGGATTCACAGTCATCCAGTGGACCATGGAACAGGTGGAAGCAGAGAGAAGGACAATGGAGAGAAACAGAGGTGTGTATGGTAGGACGCAGTACAAAGAGATGGACGTTAATCAGAGGAACGGCAGAAATGTAAAGAGGAGGAAATGGAGGTTGAACCACTGCAATACACCAAAACCTGAGGAAAGACAAAAGGGGACCATCCTTCAAAGAAAAATGACAGCATCAGTCATTTCAGCAGATGCCCCAAAATGACATGTTTACATTCAAGTGACAAAGACATCCAGCAGCTGTAGGAGTTATGACTGTTGTAAGTTATGTGGACTAACTTGTCTCCAGTACACCATTTGTGCACTCCATTTCCAATTGGTGACAATATAAGAAGCATATTATTATTACATAGTAATAAATTCTGTCATTTAAATACTTTTTTAAAGGATCTTGTCCTTATGTCTGGCATGATAACTTGATTAAACTGTTCAATGGATGTAAAAATAGATCAACTAAGATATAATTAATTATTTTTGAAGCTGGAAGTTTGATTGTATGATGGAAGTATGATTGACAAAAATGTGCAGGACTGTGATTGTCTCCATATTCAGGTCAATCACACAGTAACCAAAACAGACAGAGAACTTCCCAATTTTAATAGCTTGTGGTATGGATGTACATCCCAAGCAAACATCAGTCCCATATTGTGCCTAACTATAGATTATGTAAAACATATTCAGTATTATACCAGCCTGTTATCCCATACAGTATGTTTCCAAATATTCACTAAAGTTAATGGGTATAAAATTCACATATAAGTCAAAACTGTTATACTAGCCCAACCTAGCTGTGGATGAGATATTTGCCAGCAAGAATATTTCTGTTAGCACTGAAGTCATTTTTATGCCTTAACCATAGTGGTGTCAGGTCAGAAAACAGTTTCAATTTTGCAATAGTTATTTGTAAAAGTTTTGGAAGGCACTGATACCACCGGTATTAGATTAGATAATGCATGTGTTGTTCTGGAGGTCAGTTACAAACAAGGTATTTTGTGGTTTGATTTTGAAGACTTGATGGATCCTGTACATGTTTGCATGACTGAAACAAAGCGATTGAATGTGAATGAAGATGCAATGAGAGGACAGAGAAGAGGGGTAATTTCCTATATGATGACAACCACACTAAAGCTGACGCAGTAAAATAATTTTACCTGCTGTGCAAATGAGGCCAAAATACCTTCAGTTTGCTAAAATGATTGTTGTCCAGACATAGTAAGGATTGTGTTTGGCTGTAAATAATGGCTTTTCAAACAGTCACATACAATAGTTTACTTGTTAACAATATCTCGGTGTTGGGGTGATTGACAGGAGAAAAATGCCTTAATGGCTTATGTTGAGCCTAATGTAGCAGTGTTTCCGTCTTTACACATGCCAGTGCACAGTGAGGGAGGCTAGCAGCATAAATACAGTATACACACATGCACACATACAGTACACATACTACTGCTCACACACACAGACACACACACACACACACTCAAAGACCGGCAGTTCTCATTAGTGGAGTCAGTGTGCTCTAGGCAGGCAGGGTCCCTGCAGCAGTCTTCGGGAGTCAGAGGAGCTATTTGTCAGTGGAAAACAATTAGCGGGGAATGATCCGTTCCATTGGTTTTAATGAGTACAGCCGGGTCACTCTGCTCACAGCAGCAACACGCAAAGGTCATCAAAGGCTGAGAGCGACGCACACCCAAGTCACATTTATACGTAGGCACACAAACACACAGGGCCCACACACATACATACACACTTCTATTCATTTTCACCTCTTTCGGCTGCTTCCAATGTGCAACATGCACATACTTGTGCTCACACAGTGATGCAACCATAAACTGACAAATGGACACACCTAGCCACCTCACCCCACACCCATCTATTTCCCATCCATATCAAGTAATCCATTTCCCTTCACATCGCTGCTGGCAATGAAAAGTCATTATGGTATGTGAAGTCTTGTAGGTGGTTATTGTGCATATATGTGACCTTGGACAGTACCAATGCCTTAATGATATATGTAATGCATACACAATGTTAGTGTGGATGGTTAGCTGCAATATGGTAGCTATAGTAACATATGGAAGAGCTATACACCTTTATTTTCCATTTCAAAGGAGAAAAACAGCATATGATAAAAGCATGTCAGTAATGTGCAACACAACCTCATAATGAAACGACCAGATAGGTTGATTGTACTTGTACTCCAGAACCACCCATAGTAGTGTTTTTTAATATGATGTCTCTATTGGCAGTAATCATGAAAAATAATTATGTTTTATGATATGACAATGCTGTGGTTATGGTCTGGTTAGGTTTAGGCACAATAACCACTTGGTTAGGGAAAGATCATGGTTTGGGTTAAAATGATCCCTGGAAACATGGTGTGGGTTAAAGTTACTTCCTTAAAGTTACGCAACCTTTGTCATCATGGCAACAGTAAACACCATGATGATCGAAGTTACATGTTTTTACAAAAACTGTCCCGACTCACAATGGAAACATGACACTCACGGTTGGAAATGGGAAGCAAACAGCAGTAATAATAATTAAATTTTGTCACCTTATACAGTACTGACGTCATCTGAACAGCATCACTTTGCTGGATCATAATTACTACAGCTGCTAGATGGCGCAAACGTAACTATAGGTCGTTTCTGACAGCCGAACTTTTGACCTATACTGTTGTTTTTCTTGTGAGAATGGGCTGTAATGGGAATGCATGAATGTCGACTAGCCAACTGCTGACAATATAGAATACACTACGCTCTGGTCTATGAATAAAGGTTATCTGTTGTATATCTAAAGTTTGTACCACTATACAGGGGCAATGGGGTAACAAGTTAAGATGTATGTTGGAGACTTTATTAAAGACTAACCTTGAAATATAATTTACAAATTAATTTGATTTAACTGTTTCATGGCTGTTAAAGACAGACTAACAGAGATAATTAGTTACTTTGGAAAAATTGAATCTGTTTGTCTGCAGGTCAAACATGACTGATCACAACATGCAGGACTGACTCCACATTTAGGTCAATCATACATGACCACAGGCACATGAACCAAAACAGAGAGAGGACTGCCTCGTTTTTAAGACATTGATTAGCCAAACCACACATTTTAATTATAATTTAACACACATAAACCAAACTGGCTTTTGCATTTTGAAAGCTAAACACACACAAATGCAATAAAATCCCCCTCCACTCAAATGTTTGACCTTAACTGTGCAGAATGATGTATTTGCAGAGTTTGACACTAGAAGGCTGTTTTCACAGTCATCTGTTGATAGGGGAGAGTCTTTCTGTGCTCACCTTAAATCTAAGTTCAAGGCATGTGCTTACGAGCACAATTTGTGACATCACAACGATTGTGGTCTAGTATGCAACTTACACAAGTGTGTTGTGGAGACTTGTAATCTCATGTGCACAAACACTGAGAATGGACTTTTCATTGAAGTAGGAGGCATCTTACATCCAGCAGTTAAACTTTTAAATTGAAAAATATAGTATTTGCATATTTATATAGTAGATTCTGGATTTCTCAATGAGGGAGACGGAGTAGATGTAATTTTAAGAATTACAAACCAGGCAATATGACTGTTTTATGGAAAAACTACATCAGACATAAATTATTATTCAAAGCAGAATATTATATATGTCTTATAACATCTCTGGAGGGGATGCTTAAGATTTAAATACTATAAATATTAAACTAACTTAATATACACATGCAGTGTATTTCAATAACACATATTTTAACATCCTTAATTGAGGAGATCTATAACAGGCTATAGTGTCAATTCAGTTGTTGAACTGGGCTGATATAGACCCATTTGAAGACAGGCTTTGTTTAATGCAACCATGTATTAATTTTACATGAGGTGCATTACTTAGCATTTAGCTTACATATTAAATCACTCTAAGTGCTCTGAGGCACTGACCTTCAATTTTGCCCACACAAAACATGAAAAGACCGTTCTTTCTGTCTGCTGATTTTCTGCTCCTCCTGATTTCCCTCTCAATACAAAATACTCAAACCCTCATTTAGGTTTTTTCCATCTGCCCCCTTCCCACCACGCACAGATGTATATGTGTATGTGTGTGTGTACATACTGTATAGTGTGTATATTCTACTTTAAAACATCCCTTAAAGTGTCACAAAGATTTTTTTTTCATTTAATATATGATCTTAAATGCCTCCATCTCCTCTGCGCACCACTACATAAAACAACCACAGTTTGCTCTGTAATGGCATTTCAGACACTGGGGAAATGCAAAATGTTGAAGAGTTATGTACATTACAGTATAACAGGACTCTCACAGTCAGTGTGTATTAGCTTTGGTTTGAAGAGGAAAAGAGACAGAAAGAGCAGCAGAGTAAAAGAAATGGATACCACCAATGGAAACACACCAGGGTTCATACAGTGTTCACACAGGAAAGGGTTGTCCATCAATATTGCCACTTCACTGCATTTAATGGGCACATTAAATGAGCAACGGCCATTTAGCAAAGAGCCCACCTGATGGAACCGCAGTCCCGAGCCCTTCCCCCCATCCCACACTGAAACCAGTGGAAAAGACCTCATAATGGCTTGTGAACGCTGTGACAAGTAAAATGGGGTGGTGGTGGGATTTGGGGTGTTTAAAAGGGAAAGATCAGCCCAAGCTTTTTGTAGTTATTTCTTAATACAGTGAAGCTCAGTTTCATTTTTTGAATGTTAATGTCTCACCTTAAGCTAAACAGTAAAAAACACACAGAGTGCAGTGATGTCATGGAGAGAAATCCTGGAGCTTGTTTGTAGACAGTAATTAATAATAATTCATAAAAAACAAATTTAAATAGGAGAGGAGGATAATGCCACCTGTTTTTTATTATTAATGTAGCAAAAACATATTTATGTTATTTATATTCTCTGCCAACTCATAAAATTAATATTGATCATTTCCTTTGTTTTCCTACAATATCCATTCCTTGTAGTTATTTTTGTGGTGCGGCAACTCAAAACACAAATTAAGGGAAACACTTTCCACATGATAGAGAGAGTGTACTGTACTGTAAATCCCTGATTCCAAAAAGTACAGTTCAGCAATTGCCAGGTGGAACGTGAAAAGATTGTGGAGCAGCTCAGCCCACATACTTGTGTTGTAGGAGAAATTACAGGGAAATAAACATAGAAATAGGCTCACAAATTGGTGTGAGGCAAATCTTCAATACATTTATTGTCACTGTAATTAATTAACTACCACCAACCTGAGTCACTAGTAACACCTTAACACCATGTACTGCCATTGAGAGTGTGTGAAAACTAGTAGATAAATAGCGCTATCTAAAAGTACTGGATAAATGGTTAAGATGTGCAGAGTCTGATAAGTGGTAATAGTAGAATTACAACCTGACCAAACCTACTGAAAAAAATCTAAACATCCACATTTCCTGGATCACTATGTTTTGTGTGTATAATATTGTAACAATACATACTTTTATATAATTAAGAGTGTTAAATATAATCCAGTTTGAAGTCCATTCAAAAGAACAAAATTGAAACATGACGTGTTAATGAAGGGTGTACTTTCATCATCCATCTGACATAGCTGCAATGGCAAGTCAGACAAAAAAGGTTAAGAACCACCGGCGTAATATTACGTTTAAGGTTAGGCAGTTTTGGATAAAAATGATGGTATTGATTAAATACCAAAAAAATTCACCATGAGACAGGATGCTATTGGTTTGCTAAGGACATGACACTATATACTGGATCAGAATTATGTTAATAATATGACCAGCATTATATTACCTTTAAAAGATATTCATTGCTACAAATTATACAGATTCAAAGCAAAGCTTGAAAAGTTCCTTGCCAGCATTGATGCTGCTACTTTGGTAACGCTAGCGGACATTTGCTAACATCCTAAAGCTACATTAATGTTCAGTTCTAGCTACATAAAGTAGCCATCTTGAACTTGAAAACATGCATTTGGACAACTGTGTTGCCTTACAATAACAGCAAAGCAACTGCAAGCTAAATACACAACACATTAAATGTTTACCATTGTTATCTACAGCATCCTCAAGTACAATTAAACCCACCTGGATCATGGGAAAGCTTACACCGTCGTCATCTTAAAAATCAACTAGACTGTTCAGGACCGTAAATGTTGCATCAGAGGGACCAAATCAGCCAGAGGGACCAACTCTCACAAGTGCAGTTAGGGTTAAGGTTAGGATTAGGGTTAGGCATACAATGAAGAAACACAATGCCTACAAATCTTGAGTTTCGCAAATCGTCCCTCCAGCTGATCCAATCTACAGTAGTACCAACCATTCAGGACCTGCATGGAGAATGAACACAGGACAACCACCTGCCCTCTGATTGGACAGTTTGACTCTACGTTTGACCAATCGGATTCAGCTGTAAAAACAGGGTCAAAATCTGTACTCGTAACTTCAGTGTCACACACAGTGTAGGAACTTTGAGCACTGAGTTTCACACACAGTTCTTTGCTTTGAATCTGTAGGGAGGTGTAGACAAAAGCACTTTGATTTTCATAATGTCTTTGTGGAACCTCACCACGGATATAATTTGTTCAAAGATTTTTTTTTTTTACAAAAAATAATCAAACATATTGACAAACTTGAATTTCTCATGCAGATTTTTTTCACAGGTTTAAAGGTTGATTTATAGCTACAAACTTTGGAATTGTGTGTGAGCATCACTTTACAAGCTCAAATTCTTATCGACCTTGATTTGATCCCATATCTACAGAGTCACTATTTCACAGTAGTAGTAAGACCATTTCCAGACGTAAGCTGCTCACTTCAGCTATTGTCGCTTTAATTCTTTGTTTGTTGATACTCTTTTATGATGAATGTGTGTCTGATGGCATCAGTGGTTTTGTGGTGCTGTCCTCTTTCTTTCTTGCTCTTTCTCTACTTTTTTTCTTGCTCACATACACATACACCCGCAAAGTGCATCAGTGAATGAAAGGATGTGTCACGGCAATTGGAACAATATAATTAGAAGTGCTAGAGAGGTGGAAAGTGCTTTATGGTGATAATGTGGCACAGTAATTAAGGGGAAATATCATGACCCTAGTGCCCACGGCATTTTAAAAAAGAGTCATTTAAGCCCGAGATTACACAGTGATTGTCAAATCAATGGAGGAGAAGGAGGGGGGAAAGAAAGTGGAAAATGAACCTGTCGTGATGGGGTGCATCGGTGATGAAAGAGGCAGGTTCAGTATGCATGTACACATTTGCATGTGTGTGTGAACGTGACAGTAAATGGACTTGCTGATATGTGTGCAGGTACATGGATTTATATCATTGATTGTATTTTTCTTGCACTTTATAACTGAATACAATAATCATAAATGACCAGATTTTCTGCACTTCTGCTCAAGTTTTGTTTTACTATATGAGGAAATGTTGGACTGTATTTAAAAAAAAACTACAGCACAGATGCAGAGTGAGATTACTTACAGACTTGCAAATATATTTTTTTCCATATCATTTAATATTTTAAAACAAATGACAGTTTACTGTATATGTGTTGTGTTATTGCACTAATATTTTGACATGCCAAGCTGCAATTGCAGAACAACCACAACTAGCAGACAAAGGAGAGAGGGGAAAGAGTTAGACAAAGGGAACAAGGGAAAATAGAAGGGGAGAGATCTTGGTAATGACAAGCACTTCACAGTTAGATCCGACCTCCCTCCACCCACGCACCCCGATGAGATAATTCTTCCTCCAAATTGCAATCAAAGCTCAGAAAAACACTTGAGGAGCAGGAGCCCTTTCAGCCATTAACTCGCCAGGTCCTGGGGTGCTGCTTTTTAAATATTACATTTCTTTGAATGTGTTTTGTGAATATTGTTTTTTTTTCTTCTTAATTAGTATTCCTTTTTCTTTTTCTCCTCACCTCATCATCAGTGCTGTTTGGGAATTATTAATATTCAAGCTGAGCAACTGCATTGACAAAAGAATAATAAAAAGTTTATGCACTTAATCACCCTTTTTTCCCCCCAATCCCTTTGCATGACCTCACTTGGCAATGTTAGACAAAAGACCACATTCACAAGAAGGCTGCTACTTTGGTCATTTTCTTCTGGTTACTGTCTCACACTGAAAAGGACACTGTGAACAACAACAAATGATGTATGTTCATTAGACTGTAGGAAATACAAGTGGGACCAAATACAACCAGCCCAGACAGCTAATGTCATTAAGGACACACCTTAAAGGAGTCACCACTGTTGTATGCAACAGTGGGAAATCATATCCAGTCAAAGAAATGGCTTAGTTTACAACCATCTTCTGTATTATTTCATACATCCTGGCTCCAATTTGAGAGCTTAGCAAGACTCTGGCAACATAATATAACCGATGTCCATTAACCAGTGTGGTCATCCAGCTCTTCAGGACATGTAGGCGTGCTGATGAGGAACATCATGAACATCAAGCATAATCTGTCCAGAGGAAATGGTGGTGTTTCAGTGAAAACACTGTGTGTGGTTACATGGAGGAGATGTCTGATATAATGTTTTCATGTATAGGTAAAATGTGAACAACAGGTCAGTGCCTTTAAATCGCTGCAGAAATAAACAGTATTCGTTCAGGATAATGCAGTGACCCATTTTGACGTTTTCATGACTCACGCATTGATCCCCAAACAGGACTTGAAAGACCCTGAATGGCAGACAAAAGAAAGCTCAGACCTCTGCTTTAGATTTGGTGTCAAGTGGCTCTATTTGTCATAATTATGTGGTTGTAAAAGGAAAGTCTAGAAAGGTCTAATCAATCTGATTTAATTAAGTGCAGTCAGTCATTTGAAATGCGCAGAATAGAATTAATAAGCACATTGTAAATTTGCATTTATACCCATGTAATTATGCCAATTCAGTAGCCTCACAAGCACATTCAGTTTTTTTTCAAAAGAGCAGCAAAGCGACACAATTTCTCTCTTTCTTTATTTGATTCTGAATCGATATGCAGTGAGAGGAGTGAGAGTGGCTTAAATAATAAAGATAGCATGTGTAGTTTACTGTATGAAAACCATTGTGGACATGTCTGTTGCACTGATGCTAGTGGGTAGGACACTGTACTGGCATATTAGCATGTCTGTCAATATGCCAGTATCAGCCATCCCAAATAATGTCCCAAAAGGGCAGAGCTTTTGAATGATTAAGTTTGACAAACATCATTATTTTATGAGCAATTATATAATTTCCAAGTTAACTGTTCAAATCTTACTAAATCAGTGCTTCAAATATTCATATTTTTTAAGATTTTCAGCAATATTTAATAAAAAAAAGCAACTTAGATATCAGTAGCTGTGTCTGCAATGTACGGCTATAGATATACCACATCTGGATCTGGTCTGGCTTGCATTGTGATGATTGGATCTCATCTGGATATAAATGCAATTCTTATAGCATGACCACAGTCTTATAAAAAATATGCCTACTGTAAGTTGAAAAGTCACCAAAAACTACACCATAAGCACAGTGGCTACCTTTGTAGTCTTACCTAGTAACAAGTGATTTAAAAATGAATGAAGCCCATACATGTCATCATACAGATAATGTATCCACAATACAGATCATATGTTGATATTAAATGTAAATGTGCTCATAAAAAAGTGTTTGCCACTAGATTGGAGCAAAAACATGTTTCCTAAATAGAGTAAGAATACAGAAATCATTCTGACCAGCCGATGAAGAGTCTTGGGGAGTCGGGGGAGGGGAGGGGGAGGTCCTGACCTGAACTCCACCAAGCATTAGTAAGTGGAGGAGACACTGGATCATTACAGGTCTATGAAGCTCAGTTGGTGTTGCGGGAGTTTGGGGAGGAGGGGGGGGGCACCTCAGAGGGAAAGAGAACGATCAGTGACTGGCACGCTGGATAGATGGATGACTGGGTAGTGGACTGGATGGTGAACTGGCTATACTGGCTCACTGACTGATTGACAAGGTGACTGACAAGGTGACTGTTTATGTGGGTCTTGCATGGATGACTCTCTGAGATTCACTGAAGCATTTCCTCTGGAGAGTGGCCGGCATGTGGAAAACTTCCTCGACTTTCCCTTTGACCTGTTTTTATTAGAATACGCTTTGCAGAAAACATCGAGAAACTCTCGGTTACGGAAGACAAATGGCCTCTTGAGAACTTTAAAATAAATAAATAAAACACCTCTACATTTTAACCCAAGTCTGTCTCTGTTTAAACACTCCTGCTAATACAATCTAGTAGTGGATTTTCTCACAGTCCAACTTTGCCTTTAGTACTGATTTTTTTTACACCTTTTTTTTTCATGGATATTTTTTGAAAGCATGTCAAACATAATTTTACATGCTGCGCAGAGAAATAATGGCACACAAATAAACATCACAGCCTTGCCGATACAGCTTACCTGCCATGGAAACAGCTGAAATTAACTACCTCCCACAAGCCTTTGTTCTATTTATGTGTCAAATTCTGCTTGAGCAACTCCTCCTCTCCCACTGAATACCATATGGGCATGATGCAGGCCCCTGCTCTAAACAGATATTACACTTTCCGTCACAAGTAGTGCTGCACATCTGTCATTTAACAAAGAAACAGCTGAAAAGTGTGTGTTTGTGTGTGTGTGTGCGCGCGCGCTTGTGACAGAGATAAAGAGATTCGTTGTTGAGAGAAAGAGAGAGAGAGAGGGGGAAGTAACAGTTGTTGAAAAGATGCCTACGAGGATTTACTGTATCTTACACATCTATGTTTTTTTCTTTCTCCTTGATATCAGAACGCTGCCTCGCACTCCCAAGATTTCCCAAGCGGCGTCGAGTCATTTCCAAGCGGCTTCCTCCATCTTGCCGCTAATCAACAAAGTTAATTTGTTTCCCCATTTATTTTTATGAATCCTCAAGCTACCACACTTTGGTTTCTGCTGTTCCACAATATATTTCTCCAGCTAACTGGCAAAAGCTCTCTTCATTTATCAGATCTACACAGCCGGCTTATTACAAGAGTTCTCTTATCTGTCATATTTCCTTCCAGTAGCGCTGCAGTGGTTACAAATGGGACTTAGTCTATCTGGCTTGGAGCTGATGAGGGGGGAAATGAAATTATTGCGATTAGATCTGACCCATATGCTGGAGCGCTCGGAGTGTGTGTTGATGTGTGTGTGTGTGCGTGTGTGTAGTGTTGGCAGAGGTAGTTTATTGTGTTTGTGTGTCTCACACTGTGGTGGGTGGCAGTGGCTAGCAGCTAGATTAAGGCATTAGGCGGTGCTTGCCCCAGTGAAGGTGGGTGATAATGAGAAGCAGATCTTTTTCAATTGGTAATATCAGGTGATGCTCTGAATTGCTCTGTTTCACGTCTTTCTTCTTTTTTCTTTATTTCTCTTTCCCTGGTTCTCTCACTCATTTTTTCCCCTAGTTTCTTCTTCTCATACACACACACGTACACAGAGACACACACTCCCCCTTTCTTTCTTTCTTTCTTTCTCTTTCTGTGAATAATTGAACAGCTAGCCTGGGCCAAGGTTTAGCGCTATCATCCAGTGTGCCATCTGACTGCCAATCAGTTGACTCATCTACTCTTGTGGAGAAAACAAACAGGAGGGCACTGATGCAAGCCAACAGGCGGCACTCCAAATCCTGAACCAACAGAATGAATAGTATGCTGTTATCTGGAGCAATCCGAGCACAATGGGAGAAAGAAATGCATTCAATAGATAGTAATAAATAGATTCAGGTTTTTCTTAGACATAAACAAGTCAATGGAGATCTGACTCATAAGTATTCCAACAGTGATGATTAAGTTAAGAAGAGATTCTCCACGGGGAAAAAAAGAAATTGCTTTAAATGAAAACCCTTCTTGTTGGAGGATTAGTTATGATTTGACGTGAACCAGTAGTTGTACTGAATAATACAGAGCTTTGAGACTGAGCTTCTGGTTCCACTTTCCACCATATATCAAGCCATTTTTAAATCTGTTCCACAATATACAATATTCCAGACATACCTGTGTGACCCTCGCACTCCCTGCACAATTAGCCAGGATGAATAAGGAACTATTCATTGCTCTGGGTAAAGCAGGACAGGGGAAGTTTGTCCCTGTTTTAGTTATTAGTTATAAGTAGCTGCATGACCCTGCTTTAAATCAAAAGATGTGATATTGGGGGAAGGAAAGTTTCAGAGGACTCTGGCTTGAGACATTGTAGTGAAAGGAAAGAGAGCCAGACTGAGAACTGCTGCAAATGTAACACCAACAACACCATACTAATAATAGTAACAGTAAAAACAAGATAATTCATAGTAAGATAAATAAATTACCTACCTGAAATGTACAATGATATGAGTATGTTTTAAAGGAACACTTTAACCAAAAACTGCAGTACATCAGTCCAACAATCTTCAATACTGAATGAACAAAACTCAACCTTGAGCTCATTGCAGTAAATGTTGAGCGCCACAGTTGCCTTTGTGAGCCACTGATCAGGACGGAACAAACCAAAAACTGATTTCAGGTTTCAAGTGCAGGCACAGGCCTGTGATACCATCCTTCTAAGGGAACTGATAATTGTCATGATAATTTAGAAAAAATAAACACTGACTATATTTGTAGCAGAAATGGGTAACACTTTTTGAAGCTCAGTGGAGCTCAGCAGAGAGAAATGTGTGCACACGTATGCAAACACACGCACACACACATACACACCCACAGCTGTGCACTTCTATATGAGACTATCAAACACATGCAATCCTACACAACCCATTCAAAACATGTCTTTGCACCTCAAACCCCCAAATATTCAACTATGTCCACACGCAGCCTCACACCAGAACACCTCCCTCCCTTCATCTCTCTGTCTCCCCTCAGAAAAGATCAAGGCACTGCACCACCACTCAAGCTGTCACCTTAAGGTGCCCTCTCCATACTTAACATGGCCCGATCAATAATCATTGGCCGGGAGGACACAAGGGCGAATAATGAGCAACAGGCCCAGGGGATGGACACACACACACACACACACACACACACACACACACACACACATACACACACACAGACAGACAGACGTGCGAGTATCAGTTTTTCCCCTTGATATCAATTTGTTGTTCTCTACTTATTATTTCAAAGCCGCTCTATTGCTCCACCCATTCACCCCTATATATACATTGATGTGTCGGTTTACATGTGTGACCCCCAATACACACACACACACACACGTGTGCACACACACATGCACATGCAGATAGACAGAGAGCAATTTCTTTGGCTTACGCAAAGAACTGCATTCTGAATCAGAACCAAGTATTGAATCATTGGTGCAGTTTTACGGCATAAAACAGATATTACTGATATCAGATCAAATCAAAATGTTTCTGAAATGTCAAATATTTTATAGTAATAACAACAAGAAACTTAAAAAGCCTTGCAGGATGAGATAAAAGGGTGTTATCTGTTTATAGTCAATAGTATATAATCAATTAGTTGACTATATATAGTCATATATATCATATAGTCAATTAATTGATTAGTTGATCATTTGAAAATGAATTGTCAACAATTTTGATAATAGTTTAAATCATTTATTAGAGTAAAATGCCAAACATTGTCTTGTTCCAGCTTCTCCAATTTGGTTATTTTCTGCATTTCTGTTTTTATTTCTTTTTAAAGTGAATATTTACTGTTGATTGGACAAAACAAAACATTTCAAGACATAACCTTAGGCGCTCTGATGGACATTTTTTCGATTAAAAGATTAAACATAAAAGTAAAACAGATGAATTGAATGAAAATAATCAGCATCTCAGGCCCCAATTCTATTCTATTCTACGTATTAATTTCTTCTATTTTCCCTTGAAGCAACATGAAGTAAATTTAGAGGTTTGTATCATATTAAAGGTCAAAATTGTAAAAGTGGATGTGCTGCAGATGAATAAAGCCTGTTTCTAAGCCTGTCCACTGCTTGTTACAGTGACAACTGTTCACAAAACATACATGGGAATTGGATTCCTATGCCTGGTTGTGCCCATATTTTATTTCTCTGTAATGGCCTTAATGCAAGTGGTTCAATGCTGCCGTTCCCTGCTCATTTCATTTGCATCAAGTCCTTGGACAAGACCGTCCGCAGTCTCTCCAAAGCAGCTTGTTTCTATCATAATGGGCTACGAGGCATGTAAGTAGCGAACAGAGGAAACATCAATATTTGAAACCATTTTGAAAACCATTAGGCTTGTTGAGTGCATGCGCATGTGTGTGTTTTATTCTGGCCATTGAGTAGTGAGAGGTTAGCGACTGTTAAGTAAATAAAATGCAGCAGGGAGTTTTCGTACCAAAAATCCTTGATGCAGAGGGAAGGCAGTGTTGTTTTGTTAGTCTGTCTGTATGAGAGTCAGTTCTGGAAATCTAAGTAGGTTTGGTGCATTTTTTTTTCTGTGTTTCTTTGGTTTTATATTCATGAACAGTCCTGCCTCTATGAGTGTGTATGTGATTTTCTTTCTGAAAATATGGGCTTATGTAAATGTGTATGCTCACTTCCATGCTTCTGTGTGTGTGTGTGTGTGTGTGTGTGTGTGTGCATGGCGAGGCAGATTAGCGTTTCTTGGCCTCTAAGTGAGCACATCTGCAGTGAAGGCTTGACATCTGGATCTCACATTTTCTCCCAATGCCACTGCTCCCATTGAAAATGAGCGCACAGGAGAGAAAATAGGAGAAGGAGTGAGGGGAGGAAGTGCTACTCAAGCAGAGAGATAACAAGTGTTCCTTTTAAAAGGACAGACCACTTTCTATACTTAAAGCCATCTTTCCTCAGAGCTCTCACTGCCCTCTTTCCCTCCATTCAGACACATTTTATTGTTCATATTCAAATTGTAATAGTTATGGTTTCATATAATCATGTGAACAAATATGTGGACATTTATTTTACCACAACCTGTCTGGGCTGAGAAGAAAAATGTGTCTGTGAGAACAAATAAGCCACCTCACAATTTTTTTTTAGAAGATACAATATAGATTGCTGACAAAACATTCTCACCTCAAAGTCCTTTCAGTAGCTGCTCTCATTTTATATGAAGCTTTCAGTCATATAATATGATCTTTATCAGCAAATGAAGTTTGCCAGTTGTCACTGTAGATGTTCGAATTTCTTTAAAGATCCCATCCAGACATTTAAGATATATAAAAACAGATGTAGGTTTTCCACAAAAATGTTAAGTCAGCTAGTTAAAAATGCTTAAAATTACATCTACTCATTCTTTCTGGTTAAAAAATCTAGAATTCATGAATATGCAAATATGTTTTGTTTTCATGAACTGCTGGATGTCTCCTACTTCACTGAATCCATTCTTGAAATTTCATTGTACCTCAATTGGGTCCAAATAAGTGATGTCACAAATCATTCTCGCCTTAGACTCAAACATCACAGTCGAGTAACAGTAAGAAAAACAAATGTTTGAGTGGACTTCAAGGATTTCTCATCCATGTTGGCTTAACGTTGAGATCCAGAGTCATTCTTCACCTTGGAAACAGCAGTTGACAAAACAAGCCAATCTCAAGGTCCATTCAGTAGCTGTTTTGGAGCTTTCGATCATATTGAATGATTTGCAGAAAGAAGAATGAAGATGAACATCATGTGATATCATAAGCTCCCAAACAGCTATTAAATACAATATATTTCCTCAGTAACTGTCTTGTTCTACAGTATGTGGCAGCAGTTAAAGAAACCTTTACTTCAGTTTTCTCATTTATTTATTGATACAGACATCCACTATTTTTGTGCTGAAATTGTTTCTTTCATTTGTTTTATTCCCTTATGCCATGGCTGTCACACTTCATCATCACATCCTCCACTAATATTAATCTGTATCACACACACAAACTTGTAATACTACACTTGTGAAGACTCTAACATATCCTATATTGTAACCTTCACCATAACCGCTGCATCTCTAACCCTTACCCTAACTTTAAATGCTTTATTTGCAGGAAGTGATGTAAGTCTCTCTTTTATGATGGCGTGAACAGAATTCTGCCCCCACAAAATGATGATAAAACACATAAAAATATAACACACGCACACACACACATACACACACACACACACACACACATGGCATGGCAGCTTTTCAGCTGGGCTGATTTAGTGGTTACAGAGTCAAGCTCTCTTCGCTCTGGGACAGACAGTTGGTCACAGAGCCCATCCAAGACCCATTTAGCCCTCTCACCCAAAACAGATGTCAGAACACAGGCCACAGATACTCCCTCTCTCTCTCTCTCTCACACACACACACACAGTCTGACCTCACAGCCATATGAGATACCTGGGGGATACTTCCACTTGATGTACAGTGAAACTGTGCTTCACACAAACATGCAGTAATATAGTAAAACATCAGTTTTAGCAAATTACTGGCTAAATTAAAACATTTGAGACATTTAAATATATGTCTGTTTACTTTAATATAAAGCTGTTTAGGCACCTGGAATAACATTGATTGCATTGTATGAGTACTTGATATTTTCATATTTGCAGCACATTTTCTCAATGATTTAACAAAGAAAAATGTAAAAAACCAATGACATTTGGAAGACTAAGTTATAAATGTTTGGTAAAGTTTAACTTAACTTCAACTCTGGTTGAAAAAAGTCTGAAGGGCAAGAGGTTCTCTGTCTTTTTCCTTCCCGTCTTCCTCTCTCCGCTTTTCTTTGATCACGATACAAGTATATTCACTTCAAAAAGTCCCCAGGCCTTCTCTCCGTTTCCCCTCTCTCTCTTTTGTCAACCCCCCCCCCCCCCCCCCCCCCCTCCTCCCACCTCTCCATTCCTCTCTTGCCACCATCCATTAGATGACAAGGGACCAGTTCAGAGTCCGTATCAATGCCCATCTGGGTTTGAAGTCTGTCTTTCTCTGCCTTCCAGTCATCCTCTGGAGTTGGTGTACAGCCGTCCATGACCGCCCCACTCCCAGTCCCCTTGACTTAGGAAGGTTTCTGGGACTGCAACAGCCTCAAGGTGGGTGGGTGGCTAGATAGAGCATGACCTGACTCCATGCTGGTCAACTTCATTATGAGGCTGCTATTGGCAAAAAATCTAGGTAGTGATGTGGAGAAGGAAATGGCTTCATAAGGTGCATTTATGTTTTCTAAACACAATACTTTAATCCCAATGTGCTGTACTAATATATCAACATATTGTACATTATTATTATTCTTATAATGCCAATGATGGTCATATAAAATCATATAGTTCATGTCCTATCTACAACACAAGCACTGTGATATATAATCCATGCAGACGATTTAACTTATACAGGTGAGTCTGTTACTTTTTGTGCGCTAGCATACGTATGTGCTTATGTGCACATATGTAATGTCAACCACTCACTTATTCCTTTGGCTTTCTGGATCGTGAGTTCACATTAAAATGGATTAGATTGTGTATTGGTTTTGACAAATCTCCTCAAATGGGAGAAAGCAGCTGTGACTCTATGAGGCAGATAAAGCCCAGAATGGCAATGTTTTCCATGTGGGAAGCAGACACTCTAGAGGGTACACACACACACACACACACACACACTCACAATATACACACATATCTCACAGCCTCTACACCACATTCATTCTTGTCATCCTGCCCATATCCAATCACCAATCACTATCTTGAATGTTTACAAAAACAAAAGATATATTTTTTCACAAGCTACGGTCAGATAGATGGAAGTTGTCATCGTCTGGACGGAGAGATACAAATATCACGCTGCTGTCTGGTTGTTACTTCTGTAACGAAAAGAAAAGTCTCTCCTACTTTTATGCTTCCTCAGTCACACAAACTAGACTTTTGTGAAATTGTTGAATCTATCCTTGTAATCTCTTATATGAGCTCATTTTACAACATCACATACAATATAGGAATTATGGGATGGAGTCACAGTATGTCTTCCCTCATGCATGCACTGACACTTTCTCCCATAACTGCAAACCACATTTTACTGTCTTGCTGTGACACCATCACAATACCCCTTGTCTTCTCCCCCTGAGTTCGCACACACATCATACACTTATTAAAATATTAACTAGATGCGTCTTTTAGCGCTGCCAGCCCCGCTGAAATATAGCTGATGGATTTATAGTTTCACACAACCACTCCAGTGAAAGGACCCGCAACGCCCCCGCCTTCTTTGGTGCTTTTTTTTTTCTTCTCAGTAGCCCCTCTGCGACCTTCCTCCAGCTGTTTAAAGTACAGCTCCATCTGAGGAAAGGGGTGGAGGAGGGAGGTATGGAGGCCCACTTACTCCCTCCCAATTCCCCTGCCACACACACTCACATAGCCCCCCTTCTCCATGCCAAATGTCTTCACCTGAAGCCCCAGCTAATATGCTAATAGCTAATAAGGGTCTTGTGCCGAACGCAATAATAGTGGAATGGGCTTGCATAGTTAAAAGATTGATGAATTATGCAGATTTTTTTTTTTTTACATCTTCAACAGTAGCTCTATGCTTTTCTTATGTAGAGAGTATAATGATTAGAAGAATGGCCTTCTATGGACAACCTGTATCACAATTTAATGACTTCTCTGGGCTCTCCTTTCATATTTGTATGTACTGTACGTACTCTTTACCTCTCTTGTCACATTCCAATGAGTTTGACAGAATCACTGTTACCGTCATGCTTACACAACACAAACTCATGACCTCTGTCAGCATGGGAAGAAATGCCAAAAGAAGACAGATGTCTGCTTTTGTGGAAATGACACAGAACAGCTACTTTCTCCTCATACCTATTCCCTTTTAAGGCTCTGGTGGCTGTGAGCAGCTCAGCTACATATAAATTCAGTTTGCTCCACCTCCATTCTTGGTCTCATTTTCAACCCAGGGGTTCCTGGCAATGCGCTTATTGATGACAAGACCATTCCTAGGTGGCTTTCAAGTGGTGGATGGAGTGAGTGTAATTGATCATTGGCATCTGTGACAAGAATAGGTTAGTGTGCCAGAGAAGCTGTAAAAGAGGCAGAAAACTGCGAGCGGAGACTCACCTAAACATAAATCCTAATCCTCATTCTTTTCCCAAACCTCAACTCTAAATCTAAGCGAACAGCTTCACCACTGAATCAACATGCTTTTTAAAAGAGATGCTTTTTTGTCAGTCCTAATATAATGAATGGTTTTAGCAACCTTAACATGAACTCCAGCTAGAAATTACTGCACAGTAAGGGCATACAGTAAAGTGAGAAAAGTTCAAGTTGAGAATTCACAGAGGAGCGAGGCATGAGTTTAACCGCAAATGATCTCATTCAAACACTTCACAACTGCGAGAGATCATAGATAAGCATGCAGTCAGTTCAGCACCAGAATGTCTTGACACTGTGGCAAAATCAAAACACTGAGACCTTTGAGTTGCCTGAGTGATCACTGTGGCTTTGAGATGTGGGAGTTACTTGTCAAATCAGACAGGTAGATAGGATGCTGACAGGCAGCAAGGTAAAGACGCAGGGGAGTGCAGACCAGCAATTAGTGCAGATTGATTTAGGTTGAGGAGCCACCCACGTCCGTCTTGGCAGGAGCAAAGTCGGGGCCAGCAGCTGTGAGAAGCACCCGGTTAATTAGCGGTGTGTAGATCTGTTCAAGTGTGTGTGCTGTGTGCTAATATAACTCTCTTCTCCCTTCTGGTCTATATGACCAGATGTATGCTAAATCACACACATTACCAATGCCATCCCCCTGCAGACAAAATCCCCCATGGGTTCGCATACATGAAAACACATACAGACTCATAGGACTACAGAGAAAGTAGCAAAACAGCTGGCACCATCATGCTCCACCATTGGTTGATTAGAATGACTCCGCCTCAGTGTCAGAAATGGCCTGTATATGGAGAGACAAAGATAAGACACAAACACAACCCTATAATCACAAATGTGTGCTAAAGTGTGTGTGCATTCATCATTTTGACTCTCTCTCTCTCCATAATGCCTGACTTCTCATCCCTGGCAATTAAAAGGTACCAATTGTGGTTGTCATTAATCAGCATGTCTGCATGGCAGTCTCCAATTCATATCTGTCAAATGCAATGGGCAGAAAGTAATAGGTCACCAATTATACACAGGGAGTCTCATAAGCCTTTGGAGACAGTGGGTTTAAACAGAGCACACACTGAGTCACTTGGAAACACATGTATACGCACGACTGAGTAGACATGAGTGCGCTTAGAGACGTGCACACACACAGAAACACATGCACAAACATAGAAAACACACTTAAAAACACACACCTCACCATGGAGCCGCACACCTTCCATTTCTAACCCGGTGAGAGGTTTGACAGGACCTGAGGTGAGGAGAAGGGGAGAGAGGGAAAGAGAGGATGGTGAGCGAGCGGCGATAAGATGAGAGAGTGAGTGTTCCAAGTCCTTAAACAACAGAGCGGCTAAAATGAAACAAGATGTTTTCCCTCGATGGCCAAGCTCTGTTTTAGTGAAGACGGGAAGCAGCTGTTGAACTGGAGCCCCAGAAGAAGAGAAGCCACAATCGAAACCATTGCCATTTTTCTGAAACCCACTCCTCATGCAGTTCTGTGATAAAAGCTAATGGAAAAATTGTTGACCCAAAGGAGAACACGAATTGGCATTCTCAGTCAAGCAAATGCCAAGGGTCAAAGACTCATCTCTCGGGGACAGAAAACTGTAAAATATGATTTAGGGGATTTGAAATCAGTTGTAAACTAATAAGTCAAAAATCTGACTTCTCTGAACTGACAACATGTTTTGTTTGCGGATCACAAGTAAAACCTTGTAGTAAGTCATGTAGAACACACGCACCCACACACATACAGTACAACACAAACACACACACACACACTCTCTGATGTGATGCAACTCCCACATATGAGTTGAATTCAGCATGTGGGATTGAGAGCTGAATGATATAATTGCCACCAGATGTAATGGCCTGTCGAGAAGCAAGTTCGGGTTTCTAAATAAACAGGCTTTTATGACTCATAGCCTCATAGTGGTGATGGAGCTCCGGTTTCCCCTGTTGAAACACAAATAAATAATCAAGCGCACCCCCTCAACGTTCCACCATTACCATTTTGTTCTTGGCGAGCTGTCGCGGGGGACTGTATGGTTTGTATTAGCCTGAAAGGAAAGAGTGAAATGTTCATCCGATTTCAATATGGATCTGTGTATTGTTTTATTTTTTGGCAGACTTTTGCAGATATGCAAACACAGCGAACACACGCTCCTGCATACATCAATAGGCTGTGCATCAGTGCACAAGATTCCGAGGTTTCTGCAGTATCTCGCTTTTTCCACCACTTTTTCTTTAACGTGTTTTATGTGTATTTTACGTGTGTCACATGATGCAATGAAAATGCAAAACTTGAAAAAAACACGTCATCCAAAAGTACAACAACTAACCCCAAGTTCACAAATTCATGTGTAGCAGGCTGCAGATTCTCTCAAGGTGGAGCTTGTCTGTCATTATTAAACCAACTCTACTCATGCTGATCTATAAGAAAAGAAAGTAATATTTGAAGCGATTTAAATCTGTAGCTTCACGTGTTGATGTTGCCTCCTACAGGCAAAGAGTGTAATTACTACTGTAATTTTGCTCCATCTGCAGGCAATGAGTGTTACAGCAGCATTTTCTTTCTGTTTTGTAGCTGTTGTTATGAGTTACTTTTGTTGTCTTTAGGTAGAAAAGTGGAACTGAAGGTATCAATGACATATCATGACACTGCGTTTTTTTAAAGGAAAAATTCACTGCTGTGAATATGATGATTTCTTAAAACTAGGTCACCTATGTAGTAGAAATGTGCATTACTTTTTTAAATTGGTGCCCCATAGAAAACTGAGAAAAAGGCTATAGAGTCCAGATAGCACTCTTAAGGGGGAATCCTACAACAACCAGAATGCATTGCACGTGTCTCGTCCAATCAGCAACTGACTGATTCGAGTGGCGGTCTGTTCATGGTCAGTGTAGCACCAAGGACAAAGTTAGCAGAGACAAAGCAGCATTATCTCTCTTTACTGAGGCTTATTTTCATTTACAAAACGTTTTTCCTCCTCGAGTCTGGATAAAGCGAAACCTGTTTTCTAAGGATCATAAAACAAACCAGTGCGCTGGAGTCAGTTATTTTATTTGGATCAACGTACCGAATGCTGCACAGTGCTGCTGGATGTAGCTGCAAATACAGATAACACAGTCGCTGTTCGCTGTTGTGTAGTCAGAGTTGGTAAAGTCTGATATAATATTCTGTCAGAAAACAAAGTCAGATTCACCAAAGTACCGCCAAGTTTGTTGCAGCACAGTCTGTCTCCCTGACGATCAACACCGGGCACCGGTGTTCAGGCTGTAGGCGTGTCTCTCTTGGCTGATGCTGTTACAGCTCCTGTGGTCTCACTCTCCTCCACACTCTGTTTTGTCTGATTCCACAGCACTATATTCAGCCTCAAATTGTAATAGTGGCGCCATATCTCTGCTCCGACATTATATTTTAAAGCTAGTTGTTTATTTGTGTTTGTGTTATGACAGAGAAACTCAGCAGCTGAAGTTTGCGTGTCAGGCTGCGGTTGTAATGTAGCTGTGGTTGTCGCTTTCTCCTCCAGTCCACACTCTGTTGTGTCTGATTCAACAGTGCAACATTTGGCCTTGTATCATTAAACTAGTTTTCTTCCAAATATACTGATATTTTAAAATATTTAGTAGTATGATATTTTAGTGTCTGCTTTTCCCTATTGCTATTATATTTTGGAAGAAACATATTTGACCGTCCTTGAAGGCACCACTACTGAAAATGCATTTCCAGCAGACTTTTGCCTGCAAATAAGCAGGGAGCTCTGGGTGCAGGCAACATGGAGGTAAGTTAAACATTGTTCATTTGCATATACTCCCCTTATTGTAATGATACAATGCTGGTTGAAGTTTCCCTTTAAATATCAAGGCTCCATTAAGATATGCAGCATATGAAATCACTATCTTGTCCCATTTATAGAGACAGAACTGGTCGCCAATTTATTGGCTTACCATTACAACATTTGTATTGTTAAGCAAACGGCAGCCCTTCATTTTCATCCACGCCTCTCATTGCATATACAATTATCCACTCAGTGTGCTGGGCCCAGTGTCAAACCTGCAGTACCCAGGACATCACCTTCACATTAGCCCGTGTGTGTGTATGTGTTAGCAGTCAGTCCTTTTGGGTTCCAGAAATGAATGCTGGGGACCTTTTGCCTCTCCAAGTGCCAGCAGGTAGAACTTTAATAACTGACGGCCAAATTATAGAGATTCTGAAGAAAGCAGACAGGTTAATAGCCTGCGTGGAAGAAGAAATGTGTGTGTGTGTGTGTATCTGAAAAGCATGTGCACATACTGTACAACTGCATGCGAAAGACAGAAGTTAAGAATCATATATGTAGCAGGAGAAACTGCATAAAATATAGTGTTCTTCATTTTCGAAGGCAATAAAGCCGACTCAGTCCCTGCATTTAAAGAGAGCTGCGTCCCTTGATCTCACTAATTGTGAGAGGTTAGCCATGCATTACACTGATGAGCTGAGTGGGGGGCCCATTTACCATTAGTGCCTCTATGCATCTAAATGAGGAGATACATTTTAATAAAGCAGTGACACAAAATGGAGATGAGACGATGTATTTTGTAAGGTTAGAAAGGAACACAAATATAAAAGGACACATTTAGAAGTAGATTTTTGGGTCTGTGTGTGCACTTACAGTATATGTGACTTATATTGTATATTGATGTGAATGAATGTGTGTAAGTACTGTATGTGTCAAAGCATATGAGTGTATATAATGTTATCCTCTTGGCCAAACCACAGCGATTATTCAAACACATTTTTAAACCCTTTATGTATCCATAAAGGGTTGATGGAGTGCACGTGCTCTTTTTCAACAACACACAACAGTTACACACACTTTCAACTTCTGCTCAGTACAGCCGTCCGACAGTTGGCTGCTCAACAACTCTGACCAATATCCATCTATTTGCCTTGCATATCTTGAAGTGTGCAAATTTTTTTTTTACCTTGCATTAGAATAGTAAAAAAAAAAATCTCCTATATCCTTACAGTTTTATTGTACTTTAAATGCGAGTGAAAACACAAATGACACAAAAAGAAGACAAATATTAGTCTGCCACGGACTGTGATGAAATCCAAAACAAGATGATTTCTGTTTTTCCTCAAAAACATACACAAACACACCTTTTCTCTGACTACAAAAGACTGTCGGCATTATCAGTATTGACAGATTCAGAAACATGCCTACAAAACATAACGATAGTCATATCTACTTTCTATGCATTGGGTGCAATCCACAACATTGCCGCAGCATTTTCTATGCATGGGTAACAGCCAGGAAGCAATCTTTACTGGTGTTGTCGATGCACAGTAGTCAAAGGAGAGAAAATCATTCAGAGTTGAGACCAAAAAGCAAGACTCTGGCTGGGTGCTGAATATAATTCTAAAGTCCATGAAACTCCAGGAGTTGGGAACAACAACAGTTTGAATCGAGCAACAGTATTGTGTATTGTATTGTATTAATGATTTATTGGTGTGACCCAGTCAAAAACTGTAATGCAGATTTTAAAAGATGCTTTCTTACATGATATATGTCATTACTTTTTCTGTTTGGAGGGAAGATGTGCCATCAGGGATCTTTGCAATGGCTACCCAGTTTTGTCTGCTCAGCTTGTAAATTGCTTCATTTTAGCCTTTTGACTGTGAAATGAAACATCTCAAATGAATTGCCTCTTCATGAAAAAGCTTGGTTTTGATTCTGACACATGCAGTCGCATTAAGAGTGCACTATACTTTCCACCTGTTCAGTTCCTATTCAAGCCTGTCAATTTGGCAAATTTCAAAAGCCTGTTGATTTCAGCATAAGCAACGCCCCTCCCTCTCTCTCCCCCCCTCTAAAATTGCCACTTACCTATCAAGCAAGTCTAGAAAGTGGTAAAAAAAAAGAAAAAAACATACAAAGATACACATTCACACACAGAAACCACAGATCATTGCTTGGATAAAAGAACCAGCTACAACAGAAGGTGTTAAAAAAATGGACAAGGAAATGATGTAAAAAGGATGCCAGTGATGGAAGTCAAATGTATTGAAGCCACTTATTCATCAAATATATTTTTCTTTGGAAACTCAAGGCAATCTTTTCAATTTGACTTTTCTTGTGTACTTTGTCGAGCAAAAAATGTTTTTCAGAGCTTATTGTTAAGTGATGAAAGAATGTGAATCACTATTGGCTTAAATGTTGCAGTTTTAAAGGAGAAATCATTTCAACATTAAATGGACTGTTTGTTCATTTGATTTCAAAAATGACAAATAACAAAATAGAAAATAAAAAGTTGCTTGTTTTGTAAATATTAATCTGTTTGTCACCACACAAAAACAGGCTAATGTTTAGATCTCACAAAATTGCTATTGCACGAGGGCATACAGTGCTCAATGCAAGAATATTCAGCATACAATATCTTAATGTCTTTAACTCCAGTTCATGCATATCCTACAAAACAAAAAGTAACACCTCTTATATTGGCAACATTCCAACCAAAATTACCTCTAATAATTTGTGTTTAATATGTTTTTTCCACATAAAAACAACCTTTACCTCATTAAAACCTTTTAAATTATACTCTTTCTCCCTCCAGAATCCAGAATCTATGAATATGTAAATATTGTTCATCTCAAAAGTTAACTCCTACCTCACTGAAAAGTCCATTCTCAGTGTTGCATATTGGACCACAATTGGCTCCCAACTAGTTGTTAGGTCACAAGCCATGCTTGTGGGTCCACCCCCTTAAACTCAGATTTTAGGTGAGCACAGAGAAACTTTTCACTTTTAGCAGATGAATGAGAAAACAAACTCTGCACATATGCTATTCTCCACAGTGAAGCTCAAACATCCAAGTGAAGGAACAAGAAGAAAAACACATTTTTGAGTGGAGGAAGACTTTTGTTCAGCGTTTATGGATAAATAATTATATTTGATGGAAATGAACACCCGGGTGTAACCCATGTCTTGCCAAGTGGATGTAGGGATACTGTGGATTGCTGCCACCTGCAAACCTGGATAAGTGAGTATAGACAACAGATGGATGGATGGATGGATGGATAGTTGTTGTATGGTTAAGGTTAGATCATGGATTTGCTGGTTGAAAGACATATCAGACAAAAAAGGAACATTTTAAATTGAGTTGTACAAATAAGTACGATTTTGAACCAGTGAGATCTGACAACATACATACAGTGCATGTATGTAAGGATGCATGCATGTTGGATTGGTTAAATTCAAGATAAGAGACAGGGGAAGTCGTGGGTGCACATACCGGAGATACATAGTTTTTCCTATCAGTGGTATAATTCCTCCTCATAAATCCAACCTGGGGATCCACTATGTCCTCACTACACTCCTGCATGACTACTTTAACCTTCCCCTCATCCCTCTTGTTTCCCACCTCTGATAGCTTCTTACCTCCCCGTCCTCCCTGCCTCCCCTCCTGTCCTCTCTCTGATACACAAACAGTACAACAGCTGGAAGTGGATTGCTTCATCCAGGCTTGGCTAGCCACCAACTTTCTCTCTCTGCTATTTTAAGCTCCTACCTCCTTTTCTCTCTGTTTCTCTCTCAATTTAGTAGAAAGCATAACAGACACTGACAGATGTTGAATCCCCGCTTTACTCCTTACCTCCCCCCCCCTCTCTCTGTTTGACTCTCTCCTTTCCCCTTGCTCTGTTTTATTGGTGAAAATTTGTGCAACAGCCATTGACACAGATGTTGAATTTTGTTCGCAGGGCCCAATTCTCTCTCCTCCTTTCACCCTCTCTTTCTCTCTCTCTCTCTCTCTCTCTCTCTCTCTCTCTCTCTCTCTCTCTCTCAGTCTGCACCTGTGCAGAGTCGGTGCCAAGCTCCTGTTGAGTCTAAATGGGAGGTCCAAACATTCCCGGAGATTAGCTCATGAAAGCAAATCTCCCATTATTATACACTGTATTATGGGCTGTCACTGGGGCAGCCCTGTTTGGAGAGTCACCAGCAACTAAATGATGCGAGAGGTCATTGGTACGCAAAAGCATGTAAATACCCACAAGCGTGTGTTAAGTATTACATACATATGCACAGATGTGCAGGCATGGTAGACTGTATAACTCTGAACTGTAATTATTGATGACATGCATCTGTTTAGAGATTCCTGTTCTATTCTTCATAAAAGCTTTAAGTGTTATTTGCAAATTATGGTTGTTATCCATGTACAGTAGCAGACCAGCTCTGCAAGGTTTGATAATTATGTCTGTTCTGTTGCTCTTCTGTTTCATATAATTAAAAAACAATAAAATGAATGAATGAATCTATTTATTAAACTTTAATGTGCCTCCACGACCTTTCCATTTTCTCTGCTGAGAAATTTTAAGCTTTCCCGAAAACACTCCATCTTAAAATTAACTACAAACATCTCCACCAGCAGTACACAGGCGAAATGAGTTTCAGGTGTTCAACAGAAGGATTTTTTTTTAGGGCAGTTATGCACAGCTGTGCCTGTTTTAGTTGGCAGGAATCAAATGTTGCTCTTCTTTTCCTTCTTTGACCAATAATTTTATGAGGTTGCTCTTTTGTTTTGATTTTGAATACTTGGTGGGGTGTTAACGCTAAAGCAAGCAGAAATTTGTAACCATTAATATGCAGTATGAGTGTGAAATTAAATGTGACACTAATTATAAAAAGACGTGACTATAATCAAGGTAAGAGGCAGTCACTGTCTCTCATGAGTGGTATGTCAGATACTTTACTTTAAGTCCCCCTATTTAGCATCTATAGGCAGTATCCAACACTTAATAAATGGTTTGTAATATAACATAATAAGTTATAACTTATAATAGATGTAATTGAAGGCTGGTGTATAAATGGATATGAATGACAGCAGTTGTAGTAATATAAAATATGTCTTCATAGTAAAACTTAATTTATGTAGCATATTCATGGGAGAAGTTATAATTGCTGACAAATACTGTACATTAATACACACTTAAAAATGTGCTTATACAGTATAGTTTATAAACCATTTGTTAAATGCTTGCATACAAATGCTAAATAGGGGGACTTAAAAGTGTTACTGTTAAATACATATTCACTGCAAAAAAAACCAAGAAAGAAAAATCTCCAAAGAGTCCCTAAAGTTTTTGTGAGAGCAAGATCTTGTGGGAACATAAAACTATATTGTTGGAAAAAGTTACAAGATAAATTGCATATTGTGGGAAGTTATAATATAAATTGATCTTTTCGCCAATACCTACTCTGTGAACTATAATCTCTTGTTAATAGGTGATAATAACTTGTTTGCACAGTATGTCACCTGTCTTTTTAAGTCGTCCAGCTGAATAATGTTTTATGTCAACACATATTTTCTTCTTTATGATGCATTTAAGACTCATTTTGTAGTTATACTGGTATTATTATAATACTACATGTAGTACCTTTTAGAAAATTACAAGAAGGATGTCACTTTCCAGGAATTGCTCTTTATTGTACTGACTTGTACAAAAGTGTAATATTTTATATGTAAGATTGATGGTTGCCATTGTTTTCTGCAGGTAGTGGTTATTTAATATGTCAAACTCTAAAGTAAATAACAGATGGAAGTCGAGAGGAAAATTAACCATGGAGGGTAAGAGGATAGGTAGGTGGGATGGAACAAGTTGAGGATGAAAATGAGAAAAATGTAATGTGTGTACCAGGAGAGATGAGTATGGGGAGAGAGAGGGAGGAAGAGATAGAGAGGAGCGAGATAGCTGAAAATGAGTGTGAAACAGATCGGAGGCTGTGTGCAGAAGCAGCAGATGGACTGGGGAGCAGCAGAGCGAGGCGGAGGAACACAGCCTTTGTTCTCCCTGCTGTCTGTCTGCCTGCTTTTTTTTTGTCTGTCTGTCTGTCTGTCTGTCTGTCTGTCTGCTTGTCAGTTTGTTTGGAAATGTTTTAATGCTCACCAGTATGCTCCTGCTCTCCTCATGTCATCCTCTCTCCTCTCCTCCTCTCTCAGTTACTCAAACTTAACAACTCATATGTCCTCTCTTGTTTTACCTCCTTGTCACTTCTCCCCTCTTCTGTTTCTCCTTTTCTCTCCTTTAACAATTCCATTAACCTACTTTTCCCTCTCTCTTAACCTCTATCTCACCTTCCCTCCATTTCTCTTACTTCAACCTCCAAATTACCTTTTGAAAATGCCCCTTTGTTCTATTTCTTGTTCTCTCTTTCTACTTTTTTAAATCAACAATCCCACTATCACCTTTCCTCTTACATCCACAGCACTTATTCTCCCTGGAGACCTCATCTCTCTCTCTCTCTCTTTCTCCTCTCTCCCTCCTCTGGCTGCCCATAGCCCAGATGTTATGGCACATGCCATTACACCTACACGCCATTACTCCTAATTTCTCACCGGGGTGAAAGCGTGCACTTGGCAGAGCTCATCTGTGACAACTCCTCTCAGACAGTAACACACACACATGCACACACACTCATGCAGGTGTAGAGTAGATTGAAAGGCCACAGATATCATATACACAAAGCTGTGCATCCTCACACACACTGAGAAACGGAGGGAGATTTCATCTGAAACATTCATTATGATTCAGTCTTTGCTCATTTTGCTTTCACGTGGATATTTTCAAGTTCTTTGATTCAAGATAATATTCCTCACATTCACTTGTAACTCACACAATTAATCATGTATCATGTAGCAATCAATGTAACTGTAATATTTTGTTTGGGCTATTTATAGTATGTGTTTGATTTTCAGTACAAACTCTGAAGTGGGAGTTTCAAGTTAAATTTTCTCGATTGTTGCGTAAGCCCTTCAAACATGTACTGTATGTATGATTCTGTCTGAGGCACCCTCCAAAGATCATCGCAGCTCTCCTCACAGCGGGGGAGTGCAGTGGCATACCATGAACAAAGGATTAGGAGGAGACAGTGTGTGTGTGTGTGTGTGTGACTGCACACATAACCCTATATCCTCGGGGCTGACTGCTGCCTAGGCTCTATTCTCTTACCATCCATCTCTTATTGTGTGTGCCCGTGAGTGCGTGTACACGCGTGCGCATCATCATATTAACATAGATGACAATCTGGCGCGAAGGTGCTGATCAAAGATAAATTTCCCTCCCTGGCTCGCCTCCCGTTAATTACGCCATCTGTGTAGGAACGTAGCGTCCCGAGTGTGGGGGAGGCCGATCCGTCAAACGCTCCCACTCTCCGGCGCCGACAGGAATTCACCAGAGACTGATCGCCTCCAACCCTCAGATAGGTTACGCACACATGGCCGCAAGGGCACAACACACATTCATTGCTCAGTAACATATATTCACAGACATATCCCTCTACAGTCTTCTTAACAGTTTTTTTGCTGTAAAAACTCAAATCCATCCCACGCACACACACAAACACAGATACATGCATACACACTCAACTTTTTGCTCACCTCTCACCACCAACCACACACATTTCAACACCTCTCATAGAGCATTTAGCTCAAATCTCTGTGACAAGTTGCCATTTGGCCAGTGTCAGACACAGCTTTCAGAGACTTTAAATCCTTAAGTTGTTGTTGGTATAAACCCAGTGGAGCAGTAGCAGTAGTTCATGTTGCACGTCTGAACTAAGAAAACTACAGCACAGTACAGAGTAATCAATCCCGTCTCCTGATAATCACATGGAATAGTAAATATGGCTCTTCAATTCTGTGTTTTATGGTAACAACAAGACAACATTTATACTGAATAATACGCAAACTGTACTGTCAACGCATTTAATGTATTTTCCGCTAGTGTAAGCACTATTTCCACATTTATGGCTCTGTTTAAGCAAATCAAAGCACTCGGTTAAGGTTAGAGAATGATAGTCATAGTTAAATACCGAAAAAGTCAACACTGAACTTCAAGGCAGGAAATTTTTTTAATATGTAACCAAAACCATTATCTTATCCTATCCTTAACCAAATGTTTTAAATAGCTTCAACCTAACACACAGGAAATCTTATGTTTTGCTTACCCAACCATTAACCCCAAGCTCTTCCCTTCCCAACGTCACACTTCCTGAACTGGAAAAAAACATTGCCAGTGAATGTGATCCTGGCAGTAATTACATTTCCTCCAAAACATATTTGCCAGATTAGTACTATATAAACATGTTTTGTGGGAGATAGAGTTGGAATCAGCTAATTGCAGTAGCTTTGGTGAAGACATGCTGAGCCAGGCAATACAACCAAAACTAAAAAAAATATACTTGTTCGTATTCATTTGTATTCAGTATGAGAGTAATCCTATCAGTGACTAACAAGGTAATTGTATTACTGTGTACATGAGGGTAACATGAAACACCATTCCCAATAGATCAGTTACTGAGTGCTTTAATTGACAGATATTCATCTGGTGAACACAAAGGAACCATGTAGAAGTATGTTATATCACATGGTCATCTCAGAAGTACAGATAAAATAAACTACTAGTAAAACTACTACTACAAACTAGGCTACTACACATATTCTCCACCAGTATCAGGTTCTCTTACAGTAGTATAAACACAGTGTAGCAGTGCCAAGAGGAACTTCCTCCCTCCAGAGAACGAGTGAAACAGAGACAGAGAGGGATTGGGGCCCCATGCCCTGCGTTTCTGCCAGATGTGTGGGGTGTGCTTTATGAGGGGGCGCTTGGCACAAAGTGCCACTGTGACGAAGAGGCACACGCCATTAATCTCCTACCTCTGGGATGCCTATATGCTGCTATGCTTTAAGAGTCCTCCATCCCCCCTTCTCTCTACCCTTCTATCCTCATTGCCTCCGCTCTCCCATCATTCCATCAATCCTCCCATCTGTTACGCTGTAAACCAGAGACTTTTCTATTCCTCTACACTTTTCTAAATGAAATCTCAAGCTTCCATGCATGCATATATGTTCACTCACTCCATCACTTACTCATCCATCCATCCATCCATTCATCCATCCATTCATCCATCCATCCATCCATCCATATCCCTCCAACTATCCATCACTTAATCTCATTTCACTACGAATCTCTCATCTTTCCCTCTTCCTCCTCCCTCCCCTCTCTCCCACCAGTCAAATGAAGCAGTCACAGCTGTGCAGCCATTTCACGGGGGGCCGCACTGATCACACCATTACGATTATTGACTATATTAGGCAAAGATGGCGGGGGGGCTGGTTGTAACATTGACCACAGTGCTGCATGATCAATACACCCTTTGAGGGAAAGAGGGAGATGAAAGAGTAGACTTAATATTTAACACATCAGTAGTTTGAGTTGGGTATCTTTGAAAGGACAAATAAACAGACATACATCTCATACAAACACTAAGACAATGCACAGGTCCTACTACTGCTCATAATCTAAAAGTTATGAGCAATGAAAGTGCTTTCACATATATGTTCTGTTTTTGATGTCTCCATGGTGTGAAATCTATTTGGCATCATCCAGTTTAAGACTGAGTGTTTCCTTTGAATTCAGAGGTCAGACAAACCAAATCAGCTTTAACTATCAAGGCAAAATAAACACAAACAACCAGTTGGCTTAATACACAGCTTCTAAAAGAAGGTTTACATCTTCACTGAGTAATTAATTACAATATCCACCACCCACTGGTATCCTTGGAGACGTTATTGGACAACCAAACTTTAGTCGTTTATGTGCAGGGGCCTTTATACATGAGTGAGAAACATTGATGTGCACTCTACTCCCCGCTGAAGCATTTGATTCACACAAGAATCAAGGTCATCATTAAAATTTCAAAGACTTCAAAGCAATACAGTTTTAAGCACTGCTCAAATTGACCATTAAGAGAAAAAAATTGAGTTCGGCATCTTAAAAATTCTCTTTCATCTCTTGAATCATTTTCATGTGATAAACCTATTGAGGAAAGGTTTTGTGGGGGGAAGCTATAGGCAAACATAACCAGAGTGCTCTGAGTAACCAAAGTCAGGACTGTAAGTTTTGGTCACTGATGTTTTCAAAGTGAATGAACCATGACTCTTCTTTTTTTATCTGTTTATATCAAATATTTTACCTTATTTTACAGTCTTTATATTGAATAGTGTATTTATGGTAAACTTACAGTGCTGAATTAGTTAAGCTAAAGCTTTTTATGTATGGAGGTTTGTAACTTTCAGTACTAGTGTGGAACTGTTTGTGTCTGGTTCTGCATTTGTGTTTATGATTATGGTGCATTCAGGTCCCAGGCCCCACTGATGAGCGCCAGGCTCTCCCAACATCCTCCTGGAGCTTTCCCAGATGGCCTGTAGAACTCCTACCCGTCTCTGGACTGGCATCGCTGCCAGGCCTGCGCTCACTTGCAGGGCACACAGACTGGGGACTTGGCACATCGCTATCTCCCAGGACAAAGGAGCAACTTTTGGAGGTCATCTCAGTGTTCTTGGACCAGCTGCACTTTTACCAAACTGGTGCTTTACATTTGTCAATTTCAAAGATTTGGCAAGATGTAGACAGATATGGAAAGCATATTTTAAGCATTTACCATCTTCCAGTGTGCAACAATAAAATAAGCTGACTGTCCGACAGCATTAAATATTACAAGCAACCAAACAGTGAGTATGTAAAGCGAGATTTACAGCAAAGGCACACATGCCTGTAATGAAGTCACAGTCAAGGACACTAGTGTTACGGCTTTTATTGAGACATTCCAGACCAGTGAAATGAAGATCAGTTAATGCAGAGATGTAAACAGCAGCAGTATTTCTAAGAGGCCAAAATCTATGATGGTCCCTTTTATCTATTTGTGTGTACTAACCAAACTGATCGTTTTGACAAAGGGTGCAGTTCAAGTGACTCTGAAACATTGCTATGAATTGTGGGAAAACTAATCAACAACTAAAGACACTATGTGTAACTGTGATTGTGAGTGAAAAGAAAGATGTTTACTTTACAAGTCCATACTCCACTTTATTAATCCATACTTTACTGTTTAGGTCTACCAGCTTGCTGCCATATGACTAAAAGTGAACAATTATACGTTATAAAAAAACGCCCTCTCATACCAAGGTGACATTCAGTGGTCATTTGGCATGACATGTGAATTTGCATGAACCCATTCCACCTCTACAAACCATGCAATGTGTGTCTTTGGCAACTTTTTCAGTCGAGTTCTTCTTTATCAGAACTCCAAATGTGGCGTCAGGAGAAAAATGGGGGGTGATGAAGATAGGGAGCAGAATTAAATGATACGGAAATTAGAGTAGGCGTAAATGACTCGGCGAGGGTGAAGGACGGAATAAATTGGATTGGACTGATTCTGGAGCCAGCCGATAAAATCCAGCAGGGATAAAAGAGGACCATCTAGGCTGTCACATGGAACAAGATGTGCATGTGTGTGTGTGTGCATGCACATGTGTGTGTATGAATGTGCACCCATATAAACAAAATTCATTAATTTGTTCATTATTAATAGATTCACCCTCTTTTGCACCCTCTTTCTCTCTGTCTTTCTCTCTTTCTCTCTCTCTCTCTCTCTCTCTCTCTCTCACACACACACACATACACACACACACAGGCTTACAAGAATGTCCTAACATTTTGGCATGCTAATCACCTTGTTGTCCTGGACTTTTTTTCCTGTTGTTGTTTTCATATGAGAAGCTCAGGGAGGAGGGTTGGAAGCTGTGCAAGCATTGGTGTGTGTGTACTGTTGGCAGTTGTAGCGAGGTTAAGTGAGGATGTTGCAGGATGTGTTGCTGGGATGAAAGACATTCCTGCATGGTGCCATCTCTGGGAACTGCTGCCCTATCATCATGGTCTTCCAGCTGGAAGTGTTGGAGTCTTAAGCCAGGCGTCTTCCAGTTGCACCTGTTGAGGCCTCAACTGACTGTGTATGTGTGTGTCCATCTCCAGAAATACTGTTTATCCCCAAGGTATAACATGCCAAAAGAGTGTGAAGAAGGGGGGCAAGACAGAGGAAAAAACAGAAAGAGCAGTTGAGAAGGAATAGGATAGGAGGAGGCAAAAGAAAGAGAAAAAAATTAAGACAAAAAAAAATGCAAAAAAGAGAATGAGAGAGAATCATAGAGGGGTCCAGATCAAGAAGACTACTGGAAAAGCATCCAGGGACACACTCAAAGGCAAGCCCCGAGGGGAGTAGAGAGAGAGAGAGAGAGAGGAAGACAGACAGTGTGTGAGAGGGGTGAATAATCCTTTCCCCCAGAGAATTTAAAGAGCTCCTGACCACAGACAAAGAAAATGACTTCCACCCACACAACCAAAATGACAACTGTTGATAGAGAAAGAGAGCGAGAGAGAGGGAGAGGGAGTCTGTGTGTGTGTGTGTGTGTGTGTGTGTGTGTGTGTGTGTGTGTGTGTGTGTGTGGAGATGTGTGGAGTGTGTTTTACAAGGAGGTGATTGGCACAGAGTGCGTGAGCAGGGAAAGGGAAGTTTGAGCAGCAGGGAAATATGAGAAAACAGAAACAATGGATAACGGTTCTGTCTCCAAATGGCTCTTCCCTGCTGAAGTGCCCTTGAGCAACACATTTAATTTCTACCTTGACCTCTGACCTCTGAGGGGGACAAATGTAAGAGATATAGATGAACTATCATATATGTTTAAGTAAAAGACAACTTGGGACCTGAACTGGGAGCGATACATCTAAAATCGTGAGGAAAACATATCCATGCACCTAAACTATGCCTGTAACATTATGCAAAAGCCTTTTTATATGGTTTGTACATACCACAGTATTGAGTATGATAAGAATTATGGAAAAAATTGTGATATGTGCTGCACACCAGTGAACCCCCTTTATAAAGTTGGAATGAAGTCAAAGTCAGATGACCTCTTTGCCTCCTGTTAAAAGCTACAAGCTCTTTAACTTACCCCTAGGTACTGAGACCTCCAGAGCGAAGCGAGAATGGCGCCTGGTGAGTTGCTTTAATTACTTCTCTCCCTCCCTCGCTGCTAATACCTTTATTTTATTAGGCCTGATCTGATTCATATGCATAGGGCAGACATAATTTTGATTTGAAATTCTTTCTTATCTGCGGTGGCTGGGACTACCCCTGCATGACTGCATCCAAAATCAATTACCTTGCTTGGTCCCCTGGCGAGCCTCTGGCGAGGAACAGAGTGGCACAGTGTGCACGGCTCTATCACAAACTTTCAACCTTAAAGACAACGTTGTTTTCCACTTTGAAGGACATCTCTGATACCAGGGTGATGCAGTGTTTTATGGATGAGGAGATTGTCGTATCACTTCAAAACACTCCCTCATTCAAATCACTCACTGTGAAAGCCGGTTAGAAGGAGTGATTTTGTCATGTCAGTCAGGTTGGAGCAGAGACAACAAGTGAATGCAAAACTTGACTTTTAAAGCCTCGAGTTGCCATCCCACCTCACTGACTCCTCATGAGAACTGTGCAGACAGAAAAGCTGTCTCCTTCCCACACACACTCACACACACACACACACACACCTACAGTACCTCTGTTTGACAACTTACCTTGTAATACAGCACTCACCATGATATTTACAGAGGGGCAACACCTGTGTTAAAAGAAAAAAAAACCTCCTCAACTCAAAGATGTTTGGCAATTCATTTGCAGCAACTTCTCGTTATAGATCCATTATGGAAAGAGCCCAATGGACCGGCGTGTAATGACACAGGCAATGCTTGCTGTAAAACAGTGGCATATGGCTAAACTACACAACATTAAACATTTTGGAGACTGTGCCTCCCTGGTGCCTAAATAGCACAGTGCTTTGGCAAATAAACCATTACACAGTGTGAATGACTTATGCACTCGCATGCCAAGCTGAGCTTCTTAAACACGTTTTACTGTGACAAACACAGCAGCACACAGAGTGAGAGCAATCTACATTACAAGATTAGGCAAAAACACACACACGCCGCATGTGAGTTAACTTAAAAGTATAATAACAATACATAATTAAGCTACATGAACATACAGTATATGCTTACATACATCATCCATCTATCCAGCTACAGTATTCAACAATCCATTTTTGGCTGCTCATCACAACTGCACAGCTTGCTTCTGCATCTGTGTCTACTTTTCTGGGCCAGACATGCACAATGGTGATAGACTGCACAAAGTATCCCAAAAATCCTTTATCCCAACTACATCCTCCAGCTTCTGTTCGGTTATCCCGAGGTGTTCCCAGCCCAGCAGGGACATATATAATCCCTGCCATCCTGTCTTGACTCTGCCCCGGGGTCCTCACCCAATTGGGAGTTATTGAAATATCTCCACGGGGTTCAGTGTTCAGGACACATTGTAATCAGATGCTCAAATCACCTCAACTGGCTCCTTTTGATGTGGCAGTTCTTCTCTGAGCTCCTCACTCTTATCTATTACTACCCCTGCCCAGCAAACTCTTTTGCTGTCAGTCATTTCCCAAAGCTTAAAGCCACTTTTGAGGACTGTAGACGAACTATAAAATCAAAAGTTTCACCTTCAGCCTTAGAATCTTCTTCATTTTGACAGCCTAGAGAAACACTTAACCTGCTGTTTATCTCTTACTCCATTTTACACTTCTTTTCGAACAAGATGTCAAGATATTTCCCCCTGGCACCGTATGCCACTGCCAACTTATAGAGGACAATTGAGGAAAATTTAATTGCAGCTACTGCAAGCAGAGGGTCACATTCTGACAAAGCCTACAGGACTATCCCTCCTGCCAAATGTAGAAATGCAAACCTGAGTGCATCAAACAGGATGCTCACCAATCCTTATAATCATTTCCATAAAAAAAACAAGTCAAGCTCATTCTCAGGGGTTGTTGGACACTCACAGCATAAAAAGGTCTCACGAAACTTCTAGATAGACCTGCACTGGTAGCCTAAACATATGTAATGTGAGCCTTTCTAACATATACATGCATGTGATCACACACAGACACACAGTCTGCAGGTAATCATCGACTGGCATCACAACTACACATTTTGCTGTAAGCTTAAGTGGCCTCACAGCCTGCCTCTGCATCTGCATCTACTTCTCTGTGCCAGGCATGTAAACCCCCTCAGTCATGCAGTTCCAGCCATTTCTTTGTGATTGATGTGAGTGCTTAGCTGGGCGACAGAGGTCACAGTGCCTGGGAGATTGTTTTAGCCCTACCTGCTCCTCTTTTCCACTTCCATCTCTTTTCTGTTTCTCTTCCCCCCCTCTCTCTTTCTCTGTTTCTCTCTCTCTACCCACCTGGAGTGTCGTGAACCCTCTCCACACTCCACCACCTAATTATATCCTGGACGTGTAAATGTATTCATATTCATGAAGGCACAGATGCTAAATTAACTGTGGCAGGGACACGTCGCACTGTGCCGACTGCACAATCTGCTTCCTCCACTTACAGAAAGGAGGGAGGGAGGGAGGGAAGGGGCGTTGTAGCTGGAGGAGAGAGCACTGAGGGGAGAGAGAGAGTTAAACAAAGAAGGGAAGAAGAGGAGGAAGAAGAAGAAGAGATAAGCAGATAAAAATGACGGTAGGGGAGGAGGTAGAGAGAATAACGAAGGAAGAGGAAAGGGAAGGGGAAAGTTGGATCAGCGGTGTCAGGAGGTGACATCCATGGCTACAGCTGGTCAAAGTCACTTATTAAACCTCAGCACTGCCTTGAGTCACCTGAGATGTCACCATCCCTGATCCCGCCAAATGCCCCCACCATCCTGGGGTGAGCACGCTCAGCTGGTCACATGGGCCTACTGTAGGCGGCGATGAGTGACAAATCAAAAAGCCAGAGTGCATAAAAACTTGGAGCCGATGGCGGCAGAACGGCACGCAGGGAACTCAGGGGCAGATGGAGGGAGGTGCAGCGGTGCGCAGCGAACAGATGGCCGTTCCGAACTTGATATATGAAATTAATAACGTTTCTCAAATAGAATTCAGAAACAGGAATACATTACCTGAATTTTAATAACTGACTTTCTCTTTTTTTGAGGAGTGGGGGCAGAGGGGAGCATTTGCATGTCAATGAGAGATATGTGGGGGTAAACAAATATGCAATGTGTCCAATTCTAATGGTTGTTTTTTTCTCCAATGGAAAAGCATACAATAGAGGGTAAATGATGGCAGCTGAATTGTTCAGGAAAGTCAGTTCAAATCATGGTCATATCCTTTTGTGGTTGCTACAATTACATTCATATGGTAAATTTCTTCAAGCTAGAAGCTTATTTTATTTTCAGCTTAATATTTGTAATTTATATTATTACAATTTTCAATTATAAAAAAATAAGTGAGTTTGAGAACACTAACAAGTGGTTGAACTTTACAGTAACCTTTTCCTCTGCTGCCTGAATGATGAAAAAAAAAGAGCCTTGAACCTAATGTTGACTGGCTGACTTTCACATTTCTGTTTGAGGTCTTTCATTCACGTGGTTTCAAAAATTGAATTTTTGTGAGAGGTTTGGCTCATTCAACAAAGAGTGTTATTCACTGTTGCTTGGATTTGCTCCCACCAAAAACAGAGCCATGCATATTCACAGGCTTACAGTACTATGGAGTACGACTTTCTGACACATTGGTTATTCAGGGGCCGAAGCTATTCAATTTCATATAAGAGTTTCTTTCCCTTTGTTGCTGAACTCAGTAAGACTGTGATGACAGAAAAATGATACTGGAATTAAAAATCAACCATAAAGTCATTTTGCAGAATGAATTAAAGCAAAACATTTCTGTCAATCAATACTTTATTGACACTCAAAAGGCTACATATATAGTATGTTTACAAATGATTTCATGAAGGTTTGTATTTTATACCTGTCATTTACTTTTTATTACTCAATCCAGCTAGTGGTCATATAATCACATGCAGGAGGGGAAGGACAACAGCAGTTTCTGAAAGTTTGAAAGTTACTGTTGGTATGAATTTTCTTCTATATATCTGAGTATATTTGTTAGCTTTAGGATGCTGTGCATTTTGCACCACATAGAGCAGTTCTGTGTATCTTCATGTCTACTTTGATTTGCATGTATACTGCTCCAAAATTTCACTTCACTTTGTATATTACCGCTGATTTAAAAAAAAAACAAACAACGACACATTGTGGCTTTACAAGGGTATTGTGTGCAGGTCTATTTCTTAGTTGTGCATAGTGACTTCCTGGTATCTTGTCATCACTGTGAGGTTCAGGAAGTTACTGTAACGTTGGGTGCATATCCTCCTGTAAACCCATAACTTGCTGTCTTTACACTTATGTTGTTTTTTTTTACAAATTAAACAAAGGAGGTATAATGTGTTTATTACTAACCTGTAGAGGTCCTGGTAGGTAGATTTTGTTAGCTAGCTGTTTCCAGTCTTTATGTGAAGATAAGCTAACTAACTGCTGGTTTAAGCTGCATATTTACGATACAGACTCATCTAACTGTTGGCAAAAAAAGCAAGTGTGTCTCCCAAAATGTTAAACAATTCCTTTAACTCATTTGCGAAGAAATGAACTGGAACAGCTTCTCTCTTGCATCGAGTGAATAGCATCAATAAGAAAACCTGAAGAATGCTTTGTGTGGAGAAGTTGCTCTACTGACATAGACGTCCCTTAACTACCCATTAAGTCTAAAAATCAGACTGAAATATTTCTTTAAAACATCTGTGGTTTAAAAAAGGAATGAATTAAAAGCCTAGATTTGAAGTGAGTTGTAGATATAAAGATGTCGAAATACTAGGGCTAGATCAAACTGTGCTTTGAAGTTACAAAAAAAATATCACATCAAGAGAAAACAGTGCAGTACCTACACTTTAATGATGTTAGGTCTTATAATTCATAAACATAAACTTAAATTCTAAGCCAATATCTCAATAATGCAAGGCTATGATTTCAGGGTTTCCTTTAGCTGGGTGGAATAGGGCCAGAGGAGGACTCAGTTCAAATAATAGGCTTCAAGTAACATAAAATTAAGCTTAAAATGTTTGGTAGCAGAACTGTGTATTTTCATAGCCTCAAAATGACACCAGTATATCCAAGGAATTGTGGAACCCACACACAGCGTTTGTGTGAGACTATATGGGCTTAATGCCACATTTATGACCAAAACTTTTCCTCTCTCTCTCTCTTCTTTCCAGATTTCAAGCAGGAAACTATAGCTCGAGGATAAATAAAATGAACAGCATATGTTTGTCAGTCTTCCTCACCTCACTGTGCTGGTGAGATGCATTAATGAACAGAAATTTTTGCTCTACACATAATGGCAGAGAGGATTCAAACAAGCACATGACTGTAAGATGGACACATATGGCTATTTATATACAGAGGTGTTGCTGCCTTCCACACTACACTTTTGATTTAACCACATTGTAGTTTTGTAATTCTCGTCTATCTCATTCCTTACTCTGGATAATACTCATACTAAAGTCAGGCATATTCGGCATGTTTCAGTATTCCAATGTGTGTCACATGATTATATTTTGGGGCAATTTGTGAGGAAGCCATCCATGCTGATGGTAGAACTGACAAACTGCTGAAACTGATGAATATGCAGCAAAGCTGGTGACAATGATACTGTACCCTTGCAATATGTAGTGGGAGTGGTAGCATAAGAAACTTGGAACTGGTTCAGGCACACAGTCTGTTCACCTTCATGGGTAGAATGACAGATGGCCCGGGTAGCTTTCTGCAGTAGAGCATAGCAGAGCAAAGCTACCATGTCATGAAGAAGAAGTTTGCATGTGTGGGAGTTTTGACAAGCTCTGGTCTACAGCAATCTGTGCATGCACAGACATTTACACCTGTGCATGCATTCACGCACCGACATTGAGTAAAACCTCTATAGAAACTGTTTGATTTCCCTCCCAAACCGATCGCTAACACAAAATCCATTACCATGGCAGCGTCATTATCAGTGGCGGTGGGGCAAGTCAGGAGCTTCAAGGTACGTCTCAATCCACGGGGGTACACGTTCCCTCCAAAAACAGAAGGTAGAAGTTGGCGAGGCGTTGTGCACATGGAGAGTGTTACTTACTGGTTATTGTGGTGGTCATACTGTGTCCCGTATGGCAGTGTATAAACGAACAGCATGCAAACACCTTCTGTCCAAACATCTGCGACAGGCACATTTTTAGGCTGCCTTCCAAAAACTAAAAAAAGATGAGAGGCAGAAGAAAAAAATCTCTGGAGCTGCTTGGCTTGCCTGAACCTGCTCTCTAAAATCATTGTGCGACATGCAATGCATACAGGGCATTGTTTACACTGATCAGCATTTGTAACTTCAGTGGTTTACAGTTGATTTGTGCTGCAATACAAAATCAGACCTAGATATCATTCCTGTTTATCTTTGAACTACATTCCTATGAAGCTATCTAAGGCATGTCCTAATGAGTTTACATTGACAAAATGTTACAAGTGTAGCATTTTGTGATTATTAGTGATTATAATAATAAACAAATAAGTAAGATATACTGTAATGTATCAATCTGGGTCTGTATGAGAACCCGTGGCTTTTAAATCATATTTGGGATACTTTTGTTATGTTCCAGCATGTGGCCAGCAGTGAGCTCAATTGTGGTATCCCAGTAGCAACAATAGCAAGTAGTAAGAATCAAATTTTTTTAAAGAGCATCTGTAACTTTTTGAATATCTGTGGTGGTTTTATGGATGCAGATTTTTTCAAGCTAGAGTCAAAAAGAACAGCCCAGCTCTGGAGTGTGAACTCAATCAACTATGGAGGATTTGGGGTTGAAGATACACTACCCGCCTAGAGGCAAAAGCTTAAAGGAAGATCCGAGTTAAATGGCCTTTAAACAAATCTTTAAGAAACGTTGTAATTAATTACCCCAATGTAATAGAATTAAAAACTTTTCTTAGGTAATTTCCTCTAGCTCCAGCATAAAACAGCATGTAGTTCCTCTGCAATTCTATGTTTTCTCCAGTCACTGAACCTATCCTGGCAATGATGTTTTTCATCTACAAGTTACATGACCTGGCCAACACTGTGTACACAAGTACTTGGCACGACCATACATAGCTGGCCAAGGAGGCGCCTGTTATAAAAATACACAAGTGGAAGCTCGGCTGGAGAGACTCTGCTGCTCCTTCTCAAGGCATCACGTCATGCATTCCTTCTGTTTTCACTCATTTTCCAGCATTTTTGCCGCCGAAGCTTTGCCCCCTGAACACGACTTATAAAAGACATCCAGTGTCAGCCAATTATTTTGGACTTTGATGGTCATAAATCAAGGCTGACCAATAAAAATGAAGACAGCCAAGTATAATGTTCGTGTGTGACTCCAACTGGATTGTAAATGAAGCCAGATGGGCTGGGAGAGTGCCACTGAACAGAGCTGGATCCCATCACTAAATGGCTGTGTGTGTTTTCCCCTCGTGCACAAATTACGGCATCACCTCATTCAGCGGCATAAATCAAAGCCCAAGCTGTGATATGCGCAGGGCATCTCTCCATCTCATTACTAAAATAAATTCTCTGGCAGCCTTGGATGTGTGAGCCCTGTTCGAATGGTTGATATTACCACAATCGGTACTTTTGTAGCTGCTTTTATTTTTAAGCAATTTTGGAGCCATTCATGTGATTTCAAGCAAGCCGAGACATGCATGGAGATGAAACAGACCCTGGGAGTGTTACCTCATAGGAGACCTCTGGACACTTATTGAGAGGGACTGACATGCTTGGATCTGGGAGAGTGGAGAGATAGAGGGAGGAAGAGTCAGGTAGTGTGAGAAGCAAAGAGAAGAGAGTGGGAAGCAGCAATACAGCTCATAAAAAGCACAACCACTTCTGATGGTGCTGCTCTGCTTGCAACCTGGCCACGTGGTATGCTGCATTTGTTTGTTCGTTTGTGTTTGATATTGTCTGACTAAGTCCCCTAAGTGTTACTTTAATGTTGAACAAACGTGCTAAGTTCACATGGCAATGATTACTCAATCCGTCTGCCTGGCGCTGATCATATGGGTTTTTGTACATGTGCCAAACATCACCGGCGTGCATGGAGGCTCAGCTACCTGTCACCTACACCCGAGACGCACTGCTAGCACTTCGTCTGCTGAATAGATTCCAGTGGATCTGCCCAAAATTGTGAGGCTGCAACCTGAATGCAACAGGCGGTTGTGGAAAAGAGGCAGGCTAGGTGGAGCACAGCAGCATCTACGAAAACAGGGACACAGACCTCCCTTGCCCTCCATGATACTGTGTAATATGAAATCACTGCAAAATAGAGGAACTCTGTGTCAACACCAAGGGATGTTATGATGGTGTAAACCTGGCTACACCAGGACATCCCCCATTCAGTGGTTGAAGTCAAGGGGTTCTTTCTCGTCCAAGAGGATAGGAACCAACTATCAGGGAAAAACAGAGGTGGCAGCATGGCTGTGTTTGTGAGTAACAACTGGTACAAACAGTGCACAGTTAAAGAAACAATCTGCTGCCCTGATGTTGAGGTCTTATGTATGAGCTTGAGCGTTTTACCTTCCGAGGTATTCTAGGTGATTTTATCCACTGTAGACTTGAAATGTTACCCATGGGTTCAAACAATATGTCAAGTGAGGAACACAGGATGATAGAACTCTAGATAAGTGCTATGGAAACATCAAAACTGATGTTGCCAGATCCAACCCTCTCCCCTGGCTAACTTTGACCACAACACCATCCACTTAATTCCCACATACAAAACTACACTCAAACGCAGCAAGCCACAGCTTAAAACGGGGACTGTGTAGTCAGAAGATGACATAGAAAAACTGAAAGGACTAAAAAGGACATAATTGTGTATATAATACAACTCAAGAGCTAAAGGACTGCATTAATAGGTAAAAGGCAGCATTTAGAAATAAGGACCAGGAGGACAACAGACGTACATTACTGAACAACATTCCACCACTATGGACTTTGAAAAATTTGGTATTCAATGAAAACCATCACCAACATGGAATCAAGTAAAAGACATATTTCTACTACTGATGACTTACAGAAAGCTAATGAACTGAATGACCTCAAGTTCCAAACCCATGATTTTTCCAATCAATGCAATACTGTTCGCACTGATTCTCTCAAGGACGACTCAAGCATATGGCCTGAGGTGGATAGCTATAAAGTGTAGTCAATGTTCTGTTGGTTATGCACTAAAGAATCCAGTGGACTGGACGGGTTTTCTGCCTGCCTCTTAAAAACCTGCGCTGAAGAACTTAGTCCAGCTCGGCGTCCACTCTTTCAGCGCTCACTGGACTTGCACAATGTCCCTGCACCATGGAAAAAAACTGTTGTCACTCCAGTTCCAAAGAAATCTTGCCCAGTTGAGAACAATAATTATGGGCTTGTAGCATTGACCTCAATTGTGATGAAGTGTTTTGAGAAATAAAGTGTCTTTACTGAAAACTGAGGTAAACCCAGAGTTATACCCTTGGCAGTTTGCTTATAGACAAGGAAGCAGCATTGATGATACATTTAATATCACCCACTTTGTCCTTAGACACTTGGAGGACACTAAGGAATATGCACATTTTCTTTTCATTGATTTTAGTTCAGCTTTTAATCCTCTTCAGCCTTATTTATTATCGGACAAACTGAAACAGATGAATGTAAATTCTTTCATTATCAAATGATATTTTTCTCGACACTCAGCACCCTATTGTGAATGTGAGACACAATCTGAACCTAAAATTCAAGGTGTTGCCTTCAGGCTGATGGTTCAGAATGTACCAATACAATCCATCCTCCATCACGATATTAAATAGCAACAAGTAGTAGTACTATGTGATTTTATTTGGGGACTAAGATATTGTGATTTGATTATTTATTATCTGGTTTGATTAAATCTGGTTTTATTATTTTAAACTATTGTCTTTATATTACCTTTTTAAGCATGTTTATACATGAGTGTATGTATGTATGATCTATGTACTATGCATGTATGTGCACTGTGACGTTGTTGGCAAGTGTGTTGTGTGATGCAGCTGCTTGGAGCCCAAGACAAATTTCCCTGCGGGACAATAAAGTATATCTTATCTTAATAGGCAGAGTCGGACAGTGACAGGGAAAAGGAACAGGAGTGACAGATATGAATAGACAGATGTATGTGGGCAGACAGACACGCAGGCAGACAGTGATGGAGTTATTTGGAAGCAGTCGGAGGCAGACTTACAGTACTGAGCTCTGTATTTTCCAGACACAATGCTGACCTTCATTCGTTTGCTGTGACTTCCATTGTTGAGCGAAGAAACAGACCCTCTGAGAACCTGGCTTTCTCATTCAGTGATAAGACAGGTTACCCCTTCAACAAAGAGTGGCTTCTCTGCAACTCTCTCTTCATCGTTCAAAAATTTACAAGGGTAGGTTATAATATTTTTGCTGTACTTGCTGCAGCTCAAAGAGAGTACGACAAAAATAACAGTTCTGAGTGGATTTACGGTATATGAAAGAGTTTTACATATGGTATTCATGAATTTCCGTAGTCAGGGAGACTTGGCCAAGGTAAACAAGATTCCCCACTTCACGAGGCTAGACTACTTCATCAGCCGGTAATGAAACAACACAAGGGTTGAAAGATCGTCCTTTCTGCAGAGAATGATTCATGGGAGCAGTGAACAGCCTGACCTGTTATGCTTTCTGCATTATGCTTTCTGAAGGGGAAATACTCTGAGACTGGCACTTGATAAAAGGAAGCTTTCAGTCGATATTTTGGTCTGGCGTTTGAAATTGAAGGTCATTGATATGGGTCTGTGAAAGATGTAGAAGTGGCGAGCACTTGCAAGGCTGCTGACAAAGTTGGTCAGCTGTCAGTCAAAGCCAGCAAAAACAGATCTATAACATTATGCAGTCAGTGGATGGCAAGAGAGCGGCAGTGCTGCCGCAGGCAACTTTCACTCTGTCTCCATCTCACTTTGCTCAGATGTACTTTCTTTCCTCCGGGAACTGATTAGTGAATATACAGCTGATTGGTTGGAGCCTGCATGTGAACAGTAAACCAATCAGTCGGTCCAATTTCAAATCAATATACAGAATGACACAACAATATCTATTAGTTAGGGCCAATATATTTACTGTGGTCTTATCGGATGTGCAAGTCTTCAAATTGTTCGGAAACCTGCTCTTATTAAATAAAAGATTGGTGATTCTCTTTCGGTTTAATTAGTGTGATGCCCAATCATAACAGAACTGAAAAACTCAAAAGTTCTGAAGTAATGCAGATGTTAGCCGAACACAGAGAGTAAGCAGAACATTGAGAAGTTGAATAACGCAGATATAACCTGGTATGCAGCATCATCCTTATCAGTTAACAGAATAACCTTTTCTCGCTTATGCAGGATGGTCTGCCTGATGTTGTGTGGGTAATCCTCTTGCAACCCACATAGCCATGAGCCATACCAGGCATGCACAATACACACGTCATCTGTTACACACTCGAGGAATTGTCAAGGTGCACAACAGCAGGCGTCAAGCTGCAGACAAGTGATACGTCTTCTGTGTTTCACTTGGAGGAAGTGGTGGGGGCAGCGGACAAAATCTGTTTGCCTGTGTTGGTATTTGTGTGTGCGTGTGTGTGTGTTTCAGGCATGTTTTCACCTTCATCTGAAAGTGTGCATGAGTGTATTAGTATACCCATATACATCGATGTCTGCCAACAGTCATCCCAGCGTTTCAAACAAAAGATCCCATTGGTTCATATGGAAAAAGGAGGACTTAAAGAGATGAGGACCTGGATCTTATCATTCAGTGGTTTAACACTAGCCAGACCACTGCTCGCTAACTCCAGGCAGCAAATTAGGAGCTGGGAGCTGCCGACTGTGCTTGTGACAGGGATGTGATGGAGAGCAGACAGGCTGGGCTACTTCACAGCTTGCATGGACCATGATAGGAGAGGAATGCTCTCTTTGTGTAGCCAGAATAAGTAGTAAAGAAATGTACGTTCATATTGGTGCTTTTGCGTCACAAAAGTGCTTTTCGAAATTATGCGCACACTGTATTTGAACAATTGGAAACTTTGTTAATATATGATACTCATTTGCCAGCCATCTGTTGCATCAGCATGTATATAAGAGGCTGAATAGAACCTAATTCAAAATTGAACAGGAACTTAAAAATCTGGCATACACACTGGTGAAACCATATAGAAATTGTGCGTGTTTTTCACACATCTATTTCAGTACAGTGAGTAAAAACTGTTTTTTGGTGGTGTTTGAGGGTGAATTTCATTGGGAGCGGCATTTCCTGCTGACTACTTATAAATTTTTAAAGACAGAAACTCTACAGTTTTGACTGGAGGAAATTCTGCCAAAAACTCTACATTTATTGTAAATGATTGTCCGTGTTTATACTGCATATAACCTGTTTTTTTCTATTCCCTTTATTTTTGCTTTTTCTGATTGTAATAGATAATTGAAAACACTGAAGAAAACATCTTCGCAACGTTGACAACTCATACATCACATTAAGAAAAACAATACTGCAAATAAATAAAAGAAAAACAGAGAAACACAGTCACACATTGACAATGAGAAGTGGTTGACGTATCAGTCAATTTTCAGTGTCCTTCTGAGTTTTTCCATTGTGTTGTGTTACTGTATGTTGGAGTTGCAGCTTTTCTCCATTTGCTTCTTTTTTCCCTTTTAGCAGCACATTCTTTATGCCGCATATTTATCAATCTGGCGAATGTGTTTCTTTATTTGGTGCCTGTTTGTTGTCAAAGTGGTGTAGAGGTATTTTCTTCATTTGCTTGTGGTTTTGTCTATTTTCATGTGTTCTCTTAAGTTGCATTGGGCTCTGTGGGCCACCATATCTTTATCTCTTTTTTTTTATTAAAGAGTCAGGGCAGAATTTAAATCAATTGTGTTTTCCTGAAATTCAAAAACTGCTGATCTGAGTAGAATATAATACAATAACATGTTTGCGATTATTGTAATCTTTAAGATATAACTGTTAAACACACATATAATTGAAGTAAGACACTGACATACAATACAGTATAAATACATATTAGCATAGTTTTATTAGTGTTTAAGTGCAAAGGGTTTTTTTCCATTTGTATGTGGGTGATTGAAAGGTGCACGCATGTGGTTTCACTACTTTGCATTGGCACTTAAATTTGAACTACTAAATAATCCCCTCACAAGATGCTAGCCATCATTGTGTGTGTGTGTTTGCACTGTGTTCAGTCTATACTGTATCTTTCTATGTTTGGAAATAAAGGCTGCAGCTGGAGGATTGGCTCCAGACCATGGCCCTGTGAGTAAAGTTCACAGCTGTACTCACCCTGCCCTGCCTGGTGGTCATGCTAAGAGAAACCACCCAAGTAGTAACAGTACACACATTCATAGATACAAACAAAGCACTTAAACATATAACAGTAGCCTGCATGGACATATTGTATATACATAGATACACACTAACCCTGCTACCTTCTTTGCCATGACAGTCTGGCCACCTGTCGACACCCATTTTTCTTGCTAGTGCCTCGACTCTCAGGTTATTTTCCTCCTCCTGCCTCCATTTTTGCTGTTTTTAACTTTCTCTCAGTTTCCCCTTCACTCGCACACATACGCGCGCGCACACACACACACACACACTAACACACACACATACTCATACACACACATATACGGTATTGGGGCCATGGCATTTACTGCAAGAGACATCTGAGTCACTCTGTTTGTTTTGGACATGTGTCAGGTTATAATACATGCACTAGTTGTCTGCAAAACACCTTGGCTAGACGGAGGACTTTGGTAAGTTGCCACCATCTTTTTTCCACTTGCTGGTTCTAGTTTAAAGAATTATGGTCATGGCAATACTCTCTCTCTTTAAGCCTTCCTCAGATTTCATTTTGATTTTATTTTCCATTCAGTGTTGCCATATTTAGGAAATAATTCTTTATTGTCAGTTTGCATTTCTGAGGAATCACCTTACTATTAATCATTTGCTATTTGAAACCAGTTGTCTCTGTTGAAATATTTTTGAAATGAGAATTTTTTCTTTGAAAATAGAGACAGGCCTACACCCGTGCGCTGCACAGCACAAGTCTGGGCCCAAGAAAAATCGAGACGTTAACTTCCTGCATGCCAAGAAGAATAAAAATGCTCAAGGGGTCTTTTGCACTCACAAAACGTTTGCACGTCCAACACGGTGATCCTGAAGTTGTATTTCACACAATAAAATGTGATTTTGCTTTTGTAGTTTTCATCTGGTAACCCACTTTTATTTTAACAGCTTGTTCTCAAATAAGTCAGATGTACCTCAAGAGATCTCACACAAACATACACTCCAATACCCTCCAATACACATGAGTAGGAAGAGTACTAAAATGTTCTACTTAAGTTCTGCTACTTGATTAAATGTTACGGGAAGGTGTTTTTAGAATTACTTCATCTACTTAAACAAAAATTAAAAAATAGCAAATTCAAATTTTCTTTCAGTAAAGTTCACTGACTTAGGGGGATAAACAATAATTCTGCACATACCAGAAATTATAAAATAATACAGTATATGCTGTACATCTTTAAAACTTTTTTTTTCAAAAAAACACCATAACAAGATAAAATTACAAAGTTGAGCTTGTGATGAATTGATCACATTTTAATGACAGTCTGCACAAATAGAAACATTTATTCATACACTTTATTAAATTGATTGTATTTGGCTTTTTTGGTTGTGTGTTTTGTTTTTGGTTTTTTTGCAACACTTTTTCATCAAATTAGTGAAATTCAAATGAAATACTCAGTCTTAAACCAGATGCCATTTTCACAGAATTATCCAAAATTTACTCACTACGGCATTAGAAAAACAAGACAAATATTGTAATGAATGAAAAATAATTGCCAATTCTCTTCATTCAATCAGATACTGTAAACTTATTGTAAGTTAATTCATTACTAATGTTTGCTAAACTAGCCAGCAAAACTAGCAATCTAGAAACTGGTTAAAATTGGTCAGATAACACAATAATGCCAGTAAATCTGCAGGCTGGGAACCGTCATGGATGTATTTTAATTTCAGTGGCAACACATACAGAATGTGTTGAGACTTAGAAGTTAAGCATTTACAGTAAAATGTAGTGAAGTATAATAACTGAAATTAAAAGTTACTGTTTTAAACTTACAAAACAACCTTGTTACTGTAATAAGTTATAAGTTACTTTCAACCCCTGCTATACTTTAGGTACAATTTCCAGCAACATTGCTATTTTGCTAATAAGAAATAACCAGTTTTACATTATGGAGATGAAGATGAATGACTTTTTTTTTCTTCTAGAACATAAATCCAGTGTTTCTATATACAGCATATGGCACACATTTTGTGTGACACTCCTGTACAGTTTATATATATATGTATATATGTGTGTGTGTGTGTGTGTGTGTGTCTCATGTCTGTTTACTCAGTTAAGCAGGCTTGAAGCCAGCCGTCCCTCATGTGATTCTCTGTCTCCATTCCTTATCAACAGCACTTTGTCGTCCCTGCCTCCCTGTCAGTGCTGTGTGTCTGCACCACCTCTCTGCCTGATAGCCAACAGCAGCCTAAATACACCTGCACTCTGTCACACTGCCGCTGCTCTCCCCCTCCTCACAACCCAACGGACCCTTGTTTCAGGCCTTACCACCTCCATGGCTTTTACAAATATTTACATACATTCCCAAATAATTTATTAGGGAATCTGATTGATTTTAATAACATATCAAAATTAAATTAGTGGTTTACCAAAACTGAATGTGATTACAGTGTTTTACTGGTATAAATACAGTTAGATATAGCTCATAAAAAGATTATTTGGAGAAAATAAGCATTGCTGCTTGTTTCTCTGTTCTAGTTGCAACGGGATTGTGATGAGGAAAACAGAAAAAACAATTACACTAAATTTGCATGCAATACTTTAAAAGCTGTTTTTCTTCTTCTGGCTGCAAACAAGTGAAATTGAAAAAAATGTGTGACGGCCACTGCGGTTAGATTTGTGTGTAAACTGTAATGATGTCTTTAAAGCACTAAGATAATCCATGTAACATCCATCCTTGCTCCTGTTGGCCATTACAAACAGTAACATGAAAGATCAAGAGTGTCCTGCTGTAAGCTTCCCAAATCCATCCCACTCCACTCCACTCTACTTTACTCCAAGTCTCTGAATGTTTATCACATTGCTTCTCATATTTCCTTCTACTGTACCCATTGCTCTTATCCATTCCAACACTCCTCTCTTTCATACAGTGCACTGTATATCTTTTCTCTCCATCCCTTCATCCCACTAGTGCTTTACCTTTCAGCTCCAGACTCTGTCTGGTTTTCATCAAGTAAGCCCACTGGCACCATATTGACGCCCACCAGGCGTGCTACAAGTCAGGCCTGCCCTGAGGATGCCCTTTTCCGTAACCAAACAAACTCCTTTTCTCGTAGCCTCAATTAGAGCAGAACAGAACAGATCAGACTGCAATGGTGAAAAAAAATATCTTTGGAAAAAAAGGAAAAATTTTACTATTTCAGTTATAGCACATAAACATGTAAACAAGGCAGCACAGCTGTCCTTCAATTAGAGGACTTGAGGTCAAGACCAGCCGGCTCTGCATAAATGTCTTTGGGCAAGACATTTGATCTCTACCAGCTGTTCATAGGTGCTGTGTCATAGCTGGTCTGAGGGAAAGCCAAAAAAGCAAATGAAATGAGTCAATGAAGTGGCACAGTACAGAATCCTAACTGCAACACATACATTTTTTTGTTTGTAGGCCTCACGGTGCCCAACCTGGTGACAAACGTGGTATTGCCAGTTAAGAGTGACAGCCGCCGATGACGGCAACAGACAGTACAGCGCCATGGGGGCTATTAACAGGCTGTATGCTGTCATGAGTGAAGTGGTGATGGAGTGTTGTGTGTGTGTGTGTGTGTGTGTGTGTGTGTGTTTGCACAAAGAACAAATAAACCCTCGGGCAGGGTCAGGTACGTTGGAATGAAATTAAGGTCTAAAAGCAATTGCCTTAAAATTGCCGCAGGCTGCTTTCTGATGTTGCATATACAATGACAAAAGCAATATGTAAACTAGTTGAGGACCAATTTTAAAAAGTTGTATAATTTTACCCAGCTTTTCTTCTATGCCTTCAAAACCTTTCATTGTCTTTGCACTTAAGTTCTGCAATAATGATGGACAACCAACAAACCTCTAGAAGCCACTGACAACATAATACACCTAAAACGCTTTCCACAACTCAGCATCTCTTTAAAATCAATAATCTGCCACAAATCACTGTCTCATGCTTTTCCCATCAACATTAGGTCCAACTATTTGTCATTCTCTCATGCAAAACCCTTCACTATATAACACCACAGACAGACCTGAATAGAAGCATACACAGGAGAGTTGTGTAAGTACTTTAACAGAGTTGGTGGAACAATGGTGTGGTGTCCGGGATGCTGCACTTTGCCCTTCACCGGCAAATAGAAAAGGGGAGTGAGATACAATAAGTGGTTTAAGATGTGTGAGGTGAGATGTGAGAGGAGCGCACATCTGTGTGTGAGCGGGAAGGAAAGATAATCTAAGTGTGTTGTGGAGGATGGTTGCATGCACGAGTATTTGTTTACATTCATTTCTGTGTATGTGGAAGTGTGCTTGTGTCTGTCTGACTATGCCAACATATATGAACACGTCTGCCCACGCACACACGCATGCCTGTGTGTGGGTTTGTGTGTGTAAGCAAGTGAGTGGCTTACGTTGTGTTGGCTCTGTACCAGCTGTGTGGGCCATGTGGAGGAGGATGTATCAAGGGGTCAGGAGCTGGCAGCTGGCAGGGAGGGAGGGAGTCCAGTGCTGTGTCTAGAGGCCCAGACATTAGGAGCTGCTTTAACACTCTGCACCGAGTGTATGTGTGTGTGTGTCAGAGGGGAGTTTTGTGCGTGCTTGGCGAGTAAAAGAGAAAGAGAGAGGGTGCATGAGCGTGTTGCGCAAGCATCCATGTCTATTAAATCAGATAAGCACATTAACACATTAACAACAATGAAAACATACACTCCCACCTCATAAGTTCCTCCTCACTGTTGATAGTTGTCCCCCAGAGTCACCGTGCTCAGCATCAAAACACTCTGTGTTGAGTTTGTGGCTGAGCAGACATTAACACCTTCAGCAGGCGTCTGGTTTTCCTCTGACATCACTGATGGTTTTGACCTCTGGAGTGTAGGGGTCACACATGTTGTTTCCAGGGGTCACAAAACATCCCCACAACATGTCTCACAGAGGATATGGCAGAGCAAAGCTTCTGTTGTCCAAGTTATCTGACAGGTACAATGTTTTGAGATGCACGCGATGCAGAATGACCGGATGATTCTGGTTTAAGGATCTGGTTTATTACAGCTTGAGTCTTATTTTAATAGTTTTGTCCATCATTTTTATTGTTTGTTATTAAATCATACTCACCAAAATATTTTCTGAGACCTGAGAATATGGCAAAATTACTACATGTACAACAAAGTCTGACAGGGCAAAAAAACAACAAAAACAAACAAACATGAGTGGCCAGACTTGCCCTGACTTCTTTTTTAGTGATGCTGCCACATTCCCAGTTTTCAGCCATTAGATTGATGAGTGCAGTTATTACTACTGGTAAGAATGATGACCAAAACTATGAAAAGCAACAACCAAGTTATTAAAAAAAAAATTAATCATCCTTTAATAATCATTAAACTAGCCAAATTGCTTCACAAAATAGCTGCCCTCAGCATTAACTTAGTATAAGGCAGTTTCTGTCCTGTCTTTATTTCCTCAAAAGATAAACAAAAGGTAAAAAAAAAAAAAAAAAGCAAGACTATTTACTATAGCTAACTGCCTACTCCAATGACTAGACTAAATAACACCAATAATAGGGGTATTTCCCCCTTGAAGTCACAAAATCTGTTATTAGCCAGTTATGATAATTGGAAAACTTTTTCAACACAATATTATCCACAGTAGCTGTATTTCTTATGTGTTATCCAATATCCTGTATTTTTTAAACCTCACAAACCAAAGGCCATTCCAATCACACCGCCTCTAATCATTACTGTCAGTGACTCCCTGAGGTGGATGTAATGTGTCTTGCTCCCTGATAAAGCTTCTGTGTGCTGGCAGGTCTAGAAATATGCTAACATAACATCTGTGAAGCTACTTCGCGTCCTAACGTTTCACTGTGCTCCCAGCTAAAGCAAACAAGGGGAAACATATTGGGAAGGAATTAAGGGCAGATTTGAGACAGGCTGTATTGTTAAGCCTTCACCAGTGACATGTCTGTTTCAGTCAATGTCTACAAACGGCCTGACCTGGCAACCACTTTATGGACCTGGCAACCCCAGCCAAGATTTGTGAGGTACTGATTTGCAAGGTCTGGAGGTTTAAAATGTACATCTATTGGGGAGTGTACTTTTTCATGGAGACTTTTCAAACTGTAAAATAATGGAGAGTAATAAAAGAGAGAATAAATGTGAAAGCTCTTGTCAGCTGAGATTTTGCTGCTTTACCTGCCTAATGACTGTGCACCGTTCATCATGTGCACTTCATGCTTTCCATCCCATCCCATCAGATCACACATGAGACAATCACCACCAGTCCTCTCACTTTCCTACACACACGTGCAAACATACACACACACACACACACACAGACCAGCAGACAGACGGACACCCGCTCATTTGTTCATTTGCGAGCTGAAAAACTGAACAGATGATGGCTTCTCCTTTCGGCGCGGTGCCGGTCGTGGTGGCGGTAGCGGTGGTTGGCGGCAGTGGGCTCATCATTCCACAAAACCCCAGCCAGATGTCCCCGAGCCTGGGAGGCAGGTGGGCTGGGGCCCCCCTCTGCCGCACCGCGACAGGGCTGGCAGCTCTTCAAACCTGCTGGGTATAACCTTTAATTCACATGCTTTTCCTGGCACGGTGGGCCGAGGGGCTGCCATCTGCCCAGCCTGTTGTGGTATACATAGAGATACTGAGAGAGAGGAAGGAAATGAGAGAGAGAGACAGAGAGAGAGAGAGAGAGAGAGAGTGTGTGTGTGTGTGTGTGTGTGCGAGTGGTGGGGTAGCACAGTGAAGTTACCAAGAGGCCACTTTTCAGAATATTGTTCTGATGGTCCATCAGTTTGGGAGACAACCTTCTTGGCCCTTGTGACACACAAACACACACACACACAAACACACATACACACACACACACACACACACACACACACACACACGCACGCACGCACGCATGCACACACACACAGTGACTCTTCAAAGCATAAAGGCAGATGGCTATATTTATAAAAACATATTTACTATTCTGTGACTCATCAAGATCACACACACTAACTTGTGACGACTAATCCAGACAGAATAACACTTCTGAATTTAAAATATGCCCTAATAATGACCTAGCACATTATTGCACCAAATATCAACACCTTGTGTAGCAAACAAATTACTGGCCTCTTCATACAGATGCTCACCAGATGCAGGGATTTCCACTTGAGTCAAACACAACTTAGATTATTTTACAGTGTCCCTTTCATCTCTTTGCTAGAAGAACCTTTATTGCCTTTCTGTACACTCTATCATGGAGGAAGGGCTGTGCTGTTTTTGTTCAGAACAGATGTCATTAATAATCCCCAACATAATGAAACGCAGCTGATCCCTAAGTCATGATACAGTCAACAAACATGGCAACGCTCACCCCGGAGGTGAGCGGGAAAATGGGTCTGCTTGAGTCATAAACACGGGAAAAAATCTTATTACATTGTTGGGAATTATTGCCCAGACTAAATTAACTGATAAGATCAAGAGAAGAGTGGAAAGCAAATTGAAAGTGTCTTATCTCTTGATGTGGGGTAAATCTCAAAGAATTGTTTTTGCACCAAGTTGCCATTTTCATTTTTGTAAATCCTTGTTGTTGAAATGTTTTTAAATCATATAAAGAGGTGTGATTTAAGGCGCTTGACAAATCATGTGAGTTTCTACACTTAAAGTGAGAATGTCTTTTGAAATATACAGTATTATTAGTCATTTATGAAAGCCTTATGAATGTGTTTGACATCACATTAAAAACAAACAAAATACCTTTTCCATAATTTACTCCTTCAGACAACGAGGTAACAGAATAAACAGCTAATATACTATACATCATTGTATTTGTAGCTGTAGAGCAAAATTATATGATCATAAATGTCAACTATAATTACGCAGCCACTGTCTTAAAGACAAAATACAAAACTTGAATTTGTAGCAGCTGAAATTTGACACCACACCGCACAAACACCACCGTACATGTTCTATTGTGTCCATTAATAATAACAGTTGTGCTAAAAACATTACTGCTGGAAGATAACATAATTAATGGCTGAATGACGATTCAGAAATTGTTGCAAACGTCATCACACGCTTCTAAAGCTGCACGGTGGCATATTGGCATTTGAGTATGCAAATCCATGTCTGGGTCTGATCTGGCACAAGACAGTTTAAAGTAATTCTTGTCCCATCCCTACTTTTTCCAGCTTCAGAGGAAATTAGAGATAAAAAAGGAGCATGTGTGTGTGTCAGAGCAGCAGAGAGAGAGGGGAAAAAGAGAAAAATGAAGACAGAGAGGAAAAATAGAGTCAGATCCAAGGAATTAAATAAAGAGAAAGAATGATAAAGACAGAGAAAGAGGGGAAGGCAGAGTGAGAGAGGAGAAGAGAAGATAGATGGTGAGCAATACACAGCACATGCAAAGAGATAATGAATAGAAAGAAAATGCCAGAAATAGAAAAAGAGGAAAAACTAGGGAAAATGGAGAAAAGAGTGAGAGAGAAAGAGAGGGGTGCTGCGGAGAGGCAGCCACAGGCCTGCTGTGCGGTGCATGGCGGAGGCTCATCATTCAGCTAATTATGATCAGGCTTTTCCCTGCAGGCACAGCAGCGCTGGAAATGGAAAGTCTTTGTTCTCACACACCCCAATGGAAGCGATGGGGCATGGCGCCATGCAGATGAGATGTGTGTACACACGCGTACACACGTAGGCACACACACACACACACAAACACAAGCAAGCGTGCTGCCTCATTAACACTACATGCGTGCTCTGTGCTTACCCCACGCACGAACATTCTTGTGTACAGAGCTCAGAAGACACACACACACACTCACACACACACACACACACACACACACACACACACACACACACACACACACACACACACACACACACACACACACACACACAATCACCATTCACACAGCACTTCTCTCTTAATGCAGGTTGCCACGTTCCCCCTCACACAAACACACACCTCTCTCCCTCACCCTCACTCATAATCATGCAGTGCCACACACGTGCACACACAAATAAATATGGACACGGGGGATTGCACACACACATCCCAACACACACAACAAAGTAAATACACATGCACACACACACACACCAAAAACTGTACACAGACAAATCAGATTTCAGCTTTTCACTGAGAATGCATCTATAAGGACAATATGATGCCACTATAATTTAAGTTTGTACCAAGTGGGCCAAGTTATCCATCTCTTTTAAAGACAAATGAAGAAAACAGGGGACAACTGCAACTTGAACAAAAAAAAAAAGGACTAATGAGACCCCAAAAAGATAGAAATTCCAGCTCCCATGATCAGGCCTTTTTGTGCCAAGTTTGAGCAGTCAGGATGAATGCATGCACACAAATGCTCTTAAGCAGATTTGTGAGGTCAAACATCAAACCAAATGATTCATAATGGCAACAACTACCTGTCAGGACCACGCTGTGAAGTTCATGGCCACTGAGCAGCTCTTATTAATTGAAATTTATGGGTATTTCAAACGCTTAATTACAAAAAAGGGCAAATGATTGCTTTATTAATAAATAAAGCAAAAGAGAAAGCCTGCCAAGAAATCAGCAATGGACTGAATGCATAAGTACCCACCTTGATTCAAATATTTCATAATAGTTTGAGAGGGCCTGATCAAATCTCAGGCAAAATCCAAACAACAAATATCCGTGAACAGAAAATCTGTTATAAAAATGTTATATAAAATGTAAACATGGCAAACATGAGCAAACAACAAACATGAAATCAGGATGTAAAAGTATACATTTTCACTCTCTTTATGTCAATAGTTACTGGGAGATGGAAAAGAATAAAATATCTTTGTGATTGTGAAACACTTTGAAAGAACTTGAGGGGTGGGGAAACAAACAGCAGGAGCCGAAAACAAAACACAAAAGTATTGTAGAAACTTGTAATTGGAAACATTTTCAACAGGCTAGCAAATGATTACCATGTAATCGCCTTGATGTATCATAACTGATACATCAATGAATATAAGAGATTATAACCGACTGATCTCATCTGTTCTTGTTGCAACAAGGAAAGTGAGTACCTGTGTATTATCAGAATGACATAGAGAGCAACAAAACAACATCAAAGATTGATCAAAGTCAGCTTCTATGTCTTTTAACATAGCTGAGAGTTTCATAGTGAGTAGTAACTCCTGCATGTATTGTGTGGTTGGGTGTTCACGTTGCGCAAGACAGCTTAAGGACCCTCTCAGACTGACACCTGTGGTTTCAGTGAGTTAGTGTTGACTGCTGCATAACACACAAAGCTTGGAATATAAATTAACATCTTCTGTTCGCGCGGGATGTAAAAATGTGAAGCCTGTGAAGATAAATGTTTAATTAAATCAGGGGAGACACCACAATCCAGTATTTTAATATTTTAAAAAGTGATCATATACAGTAAAGTGAATCCATCTCAGTGACTGTTTGCAATTGGTGATGTGGAGCAAAACAGCAAACACCACAGTGACAGCAAAAAGATTTAACAGTTTAAAGTAAACTTGTTTAAATACCCCTCAGTTACCTTGACCCAAGTGAGTTTACTAGAGAATAAATGAAAGGCAGAGACCCTGGGCGATGATTAAAATGATATAAATTAGAATGTATCTGCTTACATTTACTCTAGAGTTTAATTTAAGACACTTAATGTAAAGATTTAAACACAAAACTAAGCTTGGAACTCTGCTACTTTCATGGTCCTGGAAAATTCAGTCCATTAAGTCCTTATCTACTGATAAGATGGCGATATTGTGGAGCACAAGGCTGGCAATAATGATGTTTCATGCTCTTTGTGGGCTCAAATTCAAGTGGTTCATACACTCAATGAGCAACTTCCTGTGCCACCATGAAGAGGTGCAGGGCTGGCTGGCAAAACCCTTGTCTCCCAACAACATTCATGCACGTACACAGAAAAACTAGCTATTCTTTCCAATGAGATGTAAATAGCTACAGTTTGGAAAAATGCTGTAATATTTCACATTGCCATAATATAAGTGGGTTGTGCATCTCGTGCCTGTTAGTGGAAAAAGAAAGAGGTCAGAAAAATCCTGCAGTGATGGACTGAGCCAGCGTTTGTCTACATACTGAAGATGAAGCAATCTGCATCACTAAGCATTTAAAGGAAAAGGATAAATGTGGAATGTGGAAACACTGGAATAATATAGGCCAAGAGAGAAGGAAATAGCTTCAGGAGAGATGCGATTAACTACATTTTGAACTGGGGAGAGCAATAACTAGGTCTACTCTATTCAAAGGTTCTGATAAACAGCACATTGCTGCAATTACCTTTTGGGTAGAAGGAGGACACAACCTATTTCAGAGTGAAATCTTATTGTAGAGCAGCCTACAAAAGCATTATGTCAATTAGTAGAACCATATCTGCACAATGAAACTGTAGAATGATTTACGATTGTTTTTGTGGGGGTGAATGAATGGTTTGTACGGACACAGTTGCAGTCAAGTGCCTTTATAACATTTAGGGAAGCTGAAAAAGGAAAGGATTAACATTGGGCTAGAGTGAACACCTTCCACATTATTACAGAATTTCAAAAGTTTGCCAATTAGACTCATCCTAGAACTCTTAAATTCCATGAAAAAGTTTGTTTGCTTTACACAGAAAGGAATATAGTTGATGTGATACAGTCTTCAGATGTGTGCCACTGGCAAACACTGCCAAAGAATTACATAAACATGTATTGTTGTGTTTTCATGCAAAGCATTGTTCCTGTCCATATTTTTTCATGAAGTCTAGCATTGCAGCCCCCCTGGCAGCCAGAGAGGATCTCTTGGCATGGCTCTACACAGCTCTCAGTCTCCCCTCTCTTGTTTACAGTACAAACACATCTGCCTTTCACGCATAAGTGGTTCCTCAGAGTTGTGCAATGGTAAACGATCTCCCCCTGCTCCCAGATAGAGGTGTGCATCGCAGAATATTGTCCCCAAACCTGAAAGGACTTGGCAAAAACACACAGGTTGTTTTAATGAGCTGCTTATCATTGGGTGGGTGCCTAGTGTGTGTGTGTGTGTGTGTGTAGTCATAGACATACGTAGTCACACAAATGCAACCAAGGCTTTAAAGGACTAGTGTGTAAGATTTAGTGGCATCTAGCGGAATGGACATGGCATAAATGGAATATAATATTCATAAGTATGTTTTAATTAGTGTATAATCACCTGTAAATAAGAATCATTGTGTTTTCGTTACCTTAGAATGAGCCCTTCATATCTACTTAGGCAGTAGGTCCTCTTCCATGGAGGCCGCCATGATGCACTACCATGTTTCTACAGTAGCCCAGAATGGACAAACCAAACACTGGCTCTAGAGAGGGCCTTTCGTATTTTTCACGAGTTTTGCAGAAAATGTAGGTTCTCCTATATGTTTGGAAGGGAAGGGGGAGGGGTATTCATTTGGTTGCAATCTGCAACCTCACAGCTAGATGCCACTAAATCTTACACACTGGTCCTTTAAGCATGTATAGCTGCTGTGACTGGGCTGTTTTTAACCGGGTTTGAGCAATCAGCTGATTTCATCAATAGCTCATTTTAATGGTGTCAACTGCTCTTAGTGTCAACAATTCCATCTTGTCTCTCAAGAGAAGGAGGAGCTATGTTTTTTGTACCACATGCAAGTCATACAAGGGTGTTCAGGCCTACAAGCTGCAGGACTTTGACATTGGAAACCGGGCTTTGCATCCTGAGTCTTCATGCTTCAAGTCACTGTGTACTTTTTCTAGACCTTCCTAACTTTTACCAAGTATTGTAAGTCACATCTTTGAGGAATGGCTTGAAGTGGAGAAGGCAAAATTATCCAAAAACTCACATTAAAAACAGAATTTATTCCAACTGATGGAAATAGAATCAGTTGGGATAAAAATGGACTATTGTAATATCAAAGGAAGTGAAAGAATTTGAATGTGTGTTATATTTATTAGTTCACTTCAGAAATAGTTCATGTTGCTAAGCAGAGTTTTAATCACCATAGGTAGTTATGTACATACACAAATTTATACAAAAACATTAACAAACAAAAGCATTTATTTTCTAAACCATTACTGATTCTAGTAGCACACAGCACTGCCTGTAACCTTTGTGAAACTTCTTGCTGCCCACACTCTCATTATAGCTGAATCAATATGCCACAGAATGGGACACCTCTGAGAGGAATCTTGATGGGGGAAATTATGTGCCATTACCAGGCAAATGCCTTTTGCGTAATTATTACGTGCCGGACGTGGTTACAAGCCATTATATAAGTGCCCCATTCAAACTGTGCATGCAAATTGATGCAGCTATACAGGCATATTCATATACTGAAACCCAAGTTGTTGATGGCCAGGTGATGCTTTACGTTTGATCCTGCATGGAAGCAATGATGCTAATATGCAAAAATACAAAAATAATATATATATACTGTATATATATACAATGAATATGTACAATTTATTCCTCTTTCTGTTTTTAAGTCATTTAGGTCACTGTGGATGGCACTGACTAAACCTAAGATATTATGAATTCAAATGATGTGAAGTGCTACAATATATGAAGTGATAGCAGAAATGTCGGGGTCATCAGCTGCATAATTAAACAGTTAAATTAACTGAGGAAGATTGCACACAGTCAAACCATTGTTGATACTGAGCAGGCCACTTTATTATTTATCATTACATACCAAATGATTACTTCAATTTAACTAAAATATGCTGCTTTTAATTAGTATAAGCAATAGAGAATATCAGGTCTTGGCCCTAAATGCACCAGTGTGTGTTTCAGGACAAAATACATGATTGCCAGCTAATAGGAATAGCAATGAGTAGATGGGTCTCTGAAATGTTCCTCATGGTTCTCTTTAAGTACTAAAACTTGAACTTTTGATAAACTGCCATGACAATTTGCAATTATGCGCGTCAAAATGAATTGAACTCTAACAGTAAGTAACAGTCTGCTTCTTACTGTACTCTCTTAATGTCCTTCTCTAATTCCCCTCCCCCTGAACTATACTCACTTCAGTCCCATGAACCAGCAGCTATCCAACAGAGCATGTAGTGATGGTAAGAAGTTACAGTCAACTTTTCTCATTTGGCAGGCTACGTCAGTACAGTTTCCTTGGTTACTCAGCTCCGCTGGAAATTAATTAATCACAGTATGCAAGCACTGTATTCGTGAACTTAAATGCAAGTACTTCCCCACAAAGTCTAAGAAGTGCTATTTCACAAGCACATAAAATCCTGTAGCTCATTGTGGCTTTAACAATGATGTGAAATCAACACCGCTATGCATCAAGAAACAAAAGCGGGGCACTAACAATTCCATATGCTACTGAAAAACAATCACAGGAGTAAGCTTGGCTTTAGTCAAGCATTTCCAAACAAATGCAGCCGACGGTGTCATTGTGCAGCAGCTATACTAAGACTATGAGTCAGTCAGTGTAGAACAACAACAGCTAAACCTAAGAGCAACACTCTGAAATTATGCATCTCTTTAATTTGGAAGAGAACACTGGTATGTTGGAGAAGCGGCCACTGTGGTTGAGCATAGGGTTTGAGGTTGTGATGGAAAACTCAGATACAAACACACAGAGTCTCTGTTTGCTGTTTCTCTTTCTCAGAGTTCCTCCTTCCTCTGCCATACCTCAATGCCTGACAGACCTAGTCAGAGGCATGCAAGGAATGATGGACAGCCAAACTGTAAGGCAACTCCCCAACAATCCAACTAACCAGATGAAGTAGATCAAGTAGCCAGAAGTAGCTGACCTCGGAGCCAACCAGCCAGTCAGCCAGCCAATGCAGCTAAGTGTCTCCTTCATGCTGCCAGCTCTCTGTTTCCTCCCAGTAGCTACAATGTGGGATTGTTTACAGCTCTTTTTATAGTCCAGTGAATAAGACCTTATTTTCTCCCAATCTACCCCTGCTGGGAGAGCCAGCCCAGACAGTGGGAAGTGGCCCTGGGAAGTCGTAATTATATTTGGCAATGTGTGCAGAGCCCAACACACACACTCACACACACACACAAACACACACACACAAGTGTTTAAACGCCATCACTTACACTTATGCAAACTCACCTGTGAAAAAAGGTGTACTTAAAGGTACCCACACAGTGCTTGTGCAGGGTTAATACACATCAGCACATATGCAACATTGCACATGCAATTCTACACTTTTTAAAACAACACACACACACACACACACACACACACACACACAGAAAAGCCAGCATGCACATCCATAAAGGACCTGATACTCCTCCGCAGCCTCACTGCTTTGCTTGAACTCACCTCCCTCTCTGCCTGAAACATATGTTTAACAAGCATTCTGGCTCATTTGGCTGACTCCCTCCAAGACATAAGGGGACAGTGAAAGATCATTGGATGTGTGACGACTGCATATCTATTGCCTGATTTGGCATATTGCCTTCCCACTAACCAAACTGCTTTATATAAAAAAAAGACTTTTTATATATCCTTTGAAAACGCTTGCATGTTTCAATCAAGTACATGTGTTCTTTTTAGTACAGTAAAATGTTACATGTTGTACACTTTCCTGCTTTCACACAAGCTAAGTATTAGCAAAAGTTTATTTGCAAGACAATAAATATAAGAAATATATTGTGTAATGAGCTATGTAATGTATAACTTAACATGTTCCTCTGATCTGTGAATACTATCATTGTCGCCAAAAGTGATCACACACCTCAGTGATATAATAATGCAGCAGGTATACAGTTCATATCAGTGTGGGAAAGTATGTTTGCTTCTATGAGTCATTTTTCATGTATTATTTTTTTCCTTAGATGCCTGAAAGACCATTTCCTCTTGGGGAGCGGCAATGTGCAAGTGAAGACAATTAACAGTCAAGTGTTGATGTCTGCACCTGTGCATATGCTCCTGCACAATCTATGTTACTGCGACTGGAGATTAAACTGATTTGTAAGAAGTAATCTGGGTGTCAAACTCTCAAGCGAGGGTCACAGCGAAATAATAGGAACAGTGGGTGTAATCGTTTTGCCTTTTCCTCTAGCGGCAGTTCCAGGGGTCCTCTTAAGTGCTCTTTGTGTGTGCAACATGTGTGATTACGCCGTAATCCATTCCTTTTCACAAATGCAATTCAGCCTTTCAGAGTAACAACATTAAATGAGATGAATAGGCCATCAATTGTGCCAGAGAAAATTTGCAATGTGGGGCAGCGCACGGCTCCAGTTGAAAATTGTACTGAACTGCAGCTGGGTTAAAATGGTTTATATTCTCCTTCTCCATCTTACCTTCCCTACTTTGCACTTTCATTTTTTAACAAAGAGGCTATGGTTAACGTTAAGCCATAGTAAATAAAATGCTAGAAGCAACAAATTCAAAGAGTCTTTTCATATTCAGCTGAATTCACAGCACAATAGCTATGGGCGGAGGATGAATTGGATCATAGCGCTGCAAAGAAACCATTGGAGCACCACAGGAATCCTATTTGTTTGTGGCACTCAAATTTTGTTATCATAGCAATGTCTTCTTCTGCAAATCTGAGTTTGTGCAACCAAGCATGATTTACTTTTTCTTTAAACTGTCAATGCTTCAACAGGTCATGATGGAAAAGAAAAGGCATTAAAGCAGTATAAGAAATATGCCTCCTGCTTTAATTGGACAGGTCACTATGTTACAAAATATTACTGGACTGTAAAGACTGTGCAACTGTATCCTTGAAATAATCAATGTAAACAACAACACCAAGCTTCCATAACAGCTCTCACATTTGAATGGAAATAAAGCTGACTTAATCCAGAAAGACAGCCGTGAGAGGCAAGCATGAAAACACCCACTGTCTGCTCTTTGTCTTCACTAGCGCAACTGTTGCCAAGATTGCCAGTTACCATCAATCAGGGCAACAAAGGGTCAAGCTAAATGGTATCTTATCTGTGTCAACTGATTAGTGCCTGATTTCAGCATGATGTGGATGGATTGTACATGACATTGTCAGCTCAGCAACTCCTGAGAGTATCTCAATCCTGCAAGCAAACACGACACTGAAGACATACTGTACTGTTTTTTTTTGGTTATTTCCATTAAAACAAATGTATGTATATTTATATATTATATAAATATATTTTCCACAGTATGTACTGAACATTTAAACAGCTTTGAGAGTTCCCTTTAGTAATTCTATATGATGATTTAATTTGATTCCAGGGAACAAAGCAGGGGTCATTTCAGGGAGCAAAAGCTTTTTGTATTTATATGTAATGAGGCACTATCTGACACATTATGTCAAGTTGATTTTATTTGTATCCAATATCACAAATCAAAAATTTGCCTCACAGGGTTTTACAGTCGGTACAGCGATACAACATCCTCTGTCCTTAGACCCACGATTCAAATAAGGAAAAACTCCCTAAAAAACCCTTTAACTGGAGAAAAAAATGCTCAGAAACCTCTGGAAGAGCAACAGAGGAGGGATCCCTCTCCCAGGACAGACAGGCATGCAATAGATTATTTAAAATTGTGAAATTGTTTAGAAAATATTTTTAAACTTCTAACCTTAAGTATTACTATTTGAGATGATTCTAATTAACAATTTTATCAATTTCATTGGACAATAGCAGACAAAGTGTGTGCTTTTAATTTTATACAGACAGGGTGACACTACAAAGATGGCAATGATTAAAAAAAATGTGTGAAACCTGTAAATTAGCAGTGGGTGCTAATTAAAATATTCCTCCATATGCTCTGATATTAATATTTGTTTGTAGTTTTGCATCTTATTATCATTTATGACAAAAAAAGACATTCATATGAAAAGTATGAGAAAGACAAAAGTAGAAAATATCAGATTTTATGACAAAACAAAAATGAAACCCATATCAAAGCTTTATAAAACTGTCACACAAAGAGGTTATAGTGAGTGGTGATATCAAGGAAAACAAACAAAATGGCCAGAAGGAAAAACAGAAGGGAGACAGAAAGGATGGGAGACAGAGAGAAAGAGATTTAAAAAAAAGAACAAAAGCTTTGCAAAAGCAAAAAGGGAAACGAAGAGCGACGCTCAAAGGTGAGACAGACGAGCTAGCGAGGAGGGTCGGTGTGTGTGTGTGGGAGAAAGCAGAGGGAGAGCTGTATGAGCTCACCCCAGGCTGGCTGGTGAGTCAGGGGGCAAGTATGCAGGGGATGCTCCCTGATTCACCCTGGTACTGGCTTGTGTCGAGGCCTGGGATCTGTCTGACTCACCCCCATTTTACACTATCTGTTGTGGAGGGAGGAGAGGTTGGGTCAGGGCTAGGTGCGTGTGTGTGTGTGTATCTTTGTGTACGTTGTTGGGGGCAGTTAGTGTTAGGGCTGAGAGCTGTGGGGTGGGGTAAAGTGGGAAGGAGGCAGAATATGATGGCAAATAACGTGTATGTGCATTAGGGTTAGAAGGGCAGAGGCGAGAGATTACCTAAGAAACTCACTGAGGAAAAAAAAAAACCCACAAGCTTCTGCCTTAATAAGTCACAGGCGGCAGACACACATACACACACACACTAGACAAGTCTATTTAGACAACCCGTCAACACCTGTAAATGATTTGCAGAAACCCCTTTGCTCCTTATTTCTCTCCGGTCAAGGTGATGGAATGATGAGCACAAGGTGTGAGGAAGGCTAATCATTGTTATTGAGCCTGTGAGAGTTTACTGTGGGATACATTTCATATTAAATCATGTGAAAACACTGGTTGTTGTCAGCTTGAACATAATGATTTGTAAGACTATGAGCAGCTTTGTTTATGTTCGGAGAGAAGAGTGGAGGGGTGACAGTGACACAAAGCTGAATTCAATTTAGCTGCTTCAGTTTCAGGGTCCTGATATTGTGCATACTGGCTCACTGTCTCTATACATTTTCATATTAACATTTTTTGTACTGCTTTCACCATCAGTCTGTATGGGTGTTCACAGACATCACTATTTGTGAATTTAATCTGTACTGAAACATGACAATTGCTTGCTTTTTTACTTGTATTCAGGTGAAACTGGAGGCAGGAATGCTTTGTTCTGTTTGTTTTTTGTTATTGACAATATTCTGTTAGTATGTTGATGCATTAAAGTCATTGTTCAACAATTAAAGAATACAATCATGGATGCAACAGTATAACAATAACAGTTTTTAATACAAGGAGCTGTCAAACCCACACTTTCCTTTTAATGAGATTCACAATTTCTTATTGTTTATCTGGAGCTGATTTATTATTATTTATTTTATATACATTAATTTTTATATTTTAATTCAAGATACTGTATATCCAAGCACTTTATTCAACTAAGTTTCATTTCAAAATGTCAGAACATTTTCATTCCATATTTAAATAATAATATATAATAATAATAATAATAGTTAAGAAAATACAGTCAACAATCAAAAAATAATGTGTGTTTTGCAGAGCTAAAACAAGCAAAAACATGGGTATTGTTTGATTTACTGCAATGACTTGCAGTGATTTTACTGCTACACTGCAAATCATTGCAGTGTAGCTTTTAGGTACAAATGGTTAATAAAAAAAAATATGATTTGTCCTTTGAAGAATCGGATTTGCGAACATTCTCTGTGTTTTGTGGGCTCGTTATGGGAAGCAGCTGCGTTATTCTTGATAAACAGATAATGAAGATGAGTAAAGTGTCTGGGAGCTAACTAAACTGATGTAAGGAGGCATATTCTAGCTTTGTGTAGTTTTAATATCTGAAAAAGCATCCAAACATATGTGATTATGCATAAGTGAGCATGAGTGTGTGTGTGTGCGTGTGTGATCATAACTTCTGTGATGGCGGACGAGCTGAAATTGGGTAGGGAGTTCTGAAGCAGAAGATGGACAGCTTGGAGACAAACACAGGACCGACTGAATGCCCAGCCAATGGGGTGTGTGTGTTAGTAATGAGAAGGCCACAGGTGTGTATTCTCTAATCCCATCATTAAAACAGGTCTGGTACAGATGCCACATACACACTCCTACAAAGACACACACACACACACATATACACAGTGTAATACACACATGTATTAAATTTAATGACACAAATCCACTGTGGTGTAAGAGTTGTCCTTCAGAAAGGTATTGGTATTAGGCCTGTCTGTGTAAATGCCACTTTAGCCCCAAGGCCTCTCAGCTCACTGTCTCTCTCACTCATACTGTTTGTGTGTGTGAGTGTGTGTGTTTAAGAGGAGGATATTTAGAAGTCAAATGCAAATATCACAGAAAGTTTTCTTTTCTTTTTTTTTTCTTTTGCCTTTGGAGAGTGGACACCTGTGTAAACTGCCATGTCACTCGATGTGCCACTGTGTGTGCAGACAGCCCAGACAGCCGCCTGTCAGGTGATGTTGATTCTGTGATAACTTGATGCTTTTTAAACACAATGACTTCAAGGCACATCTTGATGATATAAGCAGCTTTGTAGGGTTTAGCTCCATTGGGGCCCTGAGTGTCCTGCCAGTAATATTTCGGAATTTATAATCTCTTAAGGATGGCAATAAACTCTTAATGCTATAATAATAATTTTGCTCCTCTGAAGCTTGTAGGCTATGCTCTTTTTTTATCAGAGTTAGTTTTAAAACCAAAGCATCGCAAAAGCGCCTGAAAGACCACAAATCAATATAACAAGGGGAAATGGGGAAATAACAGAAAGAACAGAAGTTCCCAGAGAGTCTTGAGTTCAGTCAGAGGCTGAACTGAACACAAACACACAGACACACCCCCTCAGACATGGTTTGGGACAAAAAACACAAATGATCCAACAGCCAAACTCATGTGAGTAACATGAAGCGAAAAATTCACTTCCATTTGGTCTGAACACAGCATAAGACTCTACAGCCATGCTAGCAGTTCTGTGAGGCTGTACCTAACAAGTGCTTTGAGCTAAATGCTAATGTCAGCATGCTAATGCTCATAATGACAACATTAACATGGTGATGTTTAGCAGGTATAATGCTTACCATGTTCACTATCTTAGTTTAGCGTGTTAGCATGCTAACATTACTAATTAGCACTAAACACAAAGTACAGCTGGGAATGTCATTAGTTTTGCAGGAATAGCTCCAATACCTGTTGAGACATTTTACTTAAGCCTACAAATGTCATCCTCATGGTGGCGCTAGAGAGAAGTCAGGGAATCATCAAAGCCATTAGATACATCATCTGAGGATCATGAATGTCTGTACAAAATTTTGTACTGATCAATCTCATAAATGTAGAGATTTTTCACTGGATACATAAAAACTCTGACCAGCTAATGGCTCTCTGAAAAGTCAGGGGATCACCAAAGTCATCATCCTCCAGGGACCATGAACGTCTGTACATGATTCCATGGCAATCCCTCGAATAGTTGCTGAGATATTTCAGTCTGAACCAATGTGGTTGACCCTTAGATCCACAACATTACTGTGACTAAAACATAATGGAACTTGTTCCTGGCTTCAGCATTTATTAATCAAAATATATAGCTCAATTTAAAACAAAAGATCTATTCACAAGCTATATTTATATCCAAGAAAGACTTGATATCTGTATAATGTATATCCAACTGTAATGGAAGCACAAAACTGATCTTTGAAGAAAATCACTTATCCAGGCACGGTAAATCAAGCATCTGGCAGCCATGGAAAAATTTTCAAACTCCGATCATTGCTCATTGACTCAAACTCTTTGACAGAGTATTATCTGGCATCAAACATCTTGAATGACAGAGGTGCAAAAAAAATGAAACAAGGGAAAAGTTCTTTATGAATGGCACTCTTTATTCCTTTAGTCCCTTGAATGAATGATATCTGCCCTAACCTCTAGTGACCTCTGGCTTAAGGGGGCAAGAAAGAGAAAGAGTGGACAGTGGCGCGCAAATAGAGAGGGTAGTGTGTGCGTTTGTGAGACACAGAAAGAGAAGAGGAAAAGGGAGAAAGAAAGAGCATGTGCACGGGTACATGGTCTCCTTTTGCCCCTGGGGTATATGTCCTGTGGCCATAACTCTTCTAAATCAAAGACAGAGCACAACCATGATCTTTGAAAGGCATTAATGACCCTTTTACTATCTTGAAAAAGTTCCAAGGAGTTGTTTGAACTTTCCTCCACTCCATCTAAAAAGTGTAAACATTCCCTAAGGACCCCATGAGATTATATCAATTGAGACTCAGGTAAGTGAAAAGCAGGTGGACTTTGACATAAGTACAAACTAAAATGGACCAACACTCACACAAAGACACAGACACACGACTGCTACTTACAGCTTGTGCACATGTGGACCCTGAAAGAGTGAGACTGTGTTCTGGCTTGTTTCCCCTGTGTCATGTGATACCTGTTCAGGTTTGTTTCACCCACAATGAGGGAGCAAGTGAACAAGATGGAAAGGTGATAGCCACCATCCTCTTGGACCATGTATCATCTGCCATCGTCGCTGTTGCCAAAACAGTACCTGCTGCTTCAGCGTGTTAAGATGTCACTGCTAGTGATGTGGGTTACGCTGCTAATGTAACTAATGTGTTGTTGTGTCTGGGGTTTGGTACTCTGGTTGGGTCAAACCAATGTCTGTAAGACGTAAAGCTGAAAGAATAGGTAATTGTCTAGCTAGGGTTAGGTTCAGAGAAGAAGAAAAGAAACTCACGAACTGAGGTTGAAATTAATCACCAATTTAACATTATTCTTATGTATTGGTAAGAGTTATGCATTTTTAAAGCTGCAGTAATCAATATTTTTCTGTTAACAATCAATCAAATGATTATATGAAATGTGGAACTGGTCAAAGTGACTAACCCACAGAGAATTACCACCAAACTCTGCAGTTCCTCCTGGCTCTACACAGTGCTTCAGCAGCTTTTAGCAAATTGTTTTGGTGTTGCTGCTGTATTTTGGTTCAGCCTCACAACTCCCATGAGTGTCATTTCAGCTGCATCGGGCAGCTGTTTTCAACAAAAAGCTCTTATAAAACCACTGTACACTACCTGTCCAGCACCAAACAACAGCCAGATAAAGCTAGCAACTAGCTGTATAACACAGTGGAACATTTAGCAGGTTAAGAGCCAGATATTTCTCTCGGGAGACCAAAACAGAGTTAAAAATACAGTGCATGTTGAAGTTACACTCATCAAGTGGCCAGAAACATGACTGAAAATGAATGCTAATGTTGCTGTATGTGTAAATAGGCAAACGTTTTCTAACACGGTCACCAGATCAATATAAAGTGATAATATGTTAATGTTGTGTTTACAGCTTATTCTGCTGCCCCTGCGTGGCCTTTACTGTTTTAACTACTGCACATCCCATGTTTAAATAGTATAATATACTCCTACTTAACTTTTTCTAAACTGATTGGAGAGCCTGATGGTTGAGAAACAATCAAGTGAGCCGCTATGCTTCATGAATGCACCCATCAGTGCTTGGCTACTCTCTGGAACAGTGATTCACAGAGAGAGAGAGAGAGAGAGGGAAAGAGAAGGAGGGAGCTGAGATCTCCTTACTTATTCCAGTAAAAACCACAAACAACCAAAAGAACCAGAAGACAACCTGTTGGTTTTATTCCCTCAAGTAATCCCACGCTCACTAGTGCATGGCCAAGCACACCATTGTGAGAAACACAGCAACTCTGCTCCATTTTCTTAGAGGCCTCTCACAACGTATTGCTTTGTCTTTTTCCCACACACTAAAAGGCAGTTTTTGAATATCCACTGTTTACACAACAAATTTGCATGTATTTGTTTTATCCACTGAGACAATTTAACACTGAAGTCTCTAAGACAAGACATGGTAAGCTAAAGGTGGCTCATGTGTCTTGCTTATTTAAAATATAATCATCTCTGTTGCTTAAAACGCTATGCTGATCTAATAGAGAGGCCATGACCAAGTTTGGCACCTGCCACTGAAGCTTATTCACTGAAATGTAGCTCAGAAAGCTCTGATGCATTCTGCATATTTTGTTGGCATGGTAAACCACGCTTGAAATGCAAAACAAATTGATACCCCAAACAATCAGCCTTAGAGAATCCAACAGACGTACCCAATAGTTATTAGTGTAATGTAATAACAGAGTCCCCAGTGCTCTCCTTTTCCATTTCACTGTTGTGTACTAGAGGCCTGATTCTCAGGTGAGTCAGTCTCAAGTGGGTCCGAGTTGGATGGTTTACTCAGGGTGTTGAGTCTCCTGGGAGCTGAAGGATAGGATGTCAGCTGCTGCTTCCTGCTTTAGCCAGTAACAGGAACTGGCTGTGTTCCAGTGTGTATGTGTGTGTGTGTGTGTGTGTGTGCTGTCAGAAGAGGACTGGGCAACAAGCCCAGGTGCAGCAGAGCCCAGGTGTTCCTCTATGAAGAACACAATAAGTGTGTGCAAACATGGAGGGACAGACAGGCAAATGGAGAGGGATTGGTATCAGAGAGCGCACCTGTTGAGCACCTGCCCTATCCGCTTATGACACACTGATTATGGATGCAGCAGTTGTAAGCACACACACATGCAAAAGCCCAAACTTATGCATCCACATTTCCCTCAAATCAGAATTGTGATTTGATAGTTTGAACACAATGTAACACCCAAAGAAACAAATCAGCTAATTCTTACGTGTCAGTCAGTATGAGTAACTCTTAGAGTCGGTTTCTATCAGGAGACTCTCTCAGACCTCTAGCTACTTTTGAGTCTTTGCAACTTTTCTGTCACTTTCCTCCTGCCTCTCTGCCTTTCTCTGCTCTCCCGCTGAGTTCTTCAGTCTCTGTGTCATTAGGCAGCGCATCAGGGATTAAGAAGGCGATGGGAGGATGTGATTCACAGCAGAATCCACTAAGTCTGGCATTACCACACACCTCACAAAGCACGGGGGAGTTTCTAATCCACAGCACAGCACAATCCTGCTAATGCATTCATATCAGACACACAGGCAACAGAGGTCGGCTGTGAATTAAACACCAAAGTATTACTGTCAAGTTCAGTGTTGATGTGGTCATGTTTGTTTTTTACATTAAAGTCAGCAGGCACCTGCATTTGGTTAGGCGGTAGATGGGAAGATCATCTGTGAGACTAAAAAATGCAGAACTCTGAGCACATATTTGTACTAAACAACAATAATCTAAATCACTCACTGCATAAAGAATAATATGGAACTTAAAAGTGATTAGATAATGAGCTACAGCTTCCAAATATATATCACACCACTCTGCGTCAAAGAGTAATTTAGCTTTTAGTCCTCTGTCATACTGACCCTCTGTCCAGAACGGGTATTCCAAAGTCCCTTACATGATATAAATCTACATATTTTAATTTTTAAGTAGGACTGCAGAAGCAGTGAAAGATATGCAGTAAAGCAGCAAATCAATGATAGTGGGGGAGAAAAGGGGGAAGGTGGAGAGAGAGAAAAAGGGAGGAGACATTATGTGTGAGACTAGCAGTAGTACTTTGTGACACGCATCATCAGTCCTGTCTTCCCACTATATCTCCCTAATGGGAGCACAGCAGTGTGTGTTTGTGCGCATATATGTGTGTGTGTGTGTGAGAGAGGGAGAGGGAGCGATGAGTCTCCCTGTCAGAGTGACTTGTAGAGAGACTCTGTGTGTGTGTGTGTGTGTGTGTGTGTGTGTGATAGAGATAGGGACTAAATGAGCTCCTGGCGGGACTGACCCTCCTCACTTCTCACCGGTCCGTCAGAGAGACTGAGCGCTCCACTGGAGCATGGCCACAGGCACGGTGCTGAATACTGAAAATACATACATACACACATACACACACACACACACTCAGGAGAAAGGCTGCTGCACAAGCCCTCTGTGCTGTATGCTCACATACACACAAACACACGCAAAAACTGGCACCAAAATAGACAAAAACGCCATCTTAGAAACGAAACAGAAAATACACTGAGGTCAATGTGCATTTATGTTCACATAACGTCATGGTACGGATAGAAAATGTGACAAAATGCATGTGTTTGTTTATGTCAAAAGCAAATACTATGCAGCCTGAATAAAAGCCAAATCTAGCATGCTCCCGAGTGTGGGGTGTCGGGTTTACCAGCAGTCGTAATTATGATTCATGTCTCGATAAACAGCCAAACATGTATGAGAATGTTTCCTACTGCCTAAAGTGTGGGAAAGTGCAGCAACATTAAGTATTGTACTGTGTGTGTGTGTGTGTCTGTGTGTTGGTGTATATACAAGAATAGGCCTAAGTATAATTACTCTTGGTGACATACCTCACATGACTAATGAGTAGGATTTGGGCATGTGGCGTCTAGCTCATTTGTCACAGAATGGTAGGTAAAGCTTCAGTGCGTTCAACTCCTGTGGAACGCTGTTAAGGTCATGCTTAACGCTCATACAATGCTACTGCCTGATTAATTTCCTCTGTTTGACTTGCAGTGAACAGAAGTCAGAGGAATGCCGTCAATTAGCAGAGATATGTCAAATGATGTCACACTCATGTCCTTTGAATAACTTGGCTGTATGTATTTTGAGCCTGGAGCAACAGAAAACACAGAAACACTCATATGTGTCTCCCATCTACTGTAGCATCTCATCTCAAGCATAGACTGAAAAATAATGGACATAGCTTACTGTGACTTCACCCATTGGTTTGTGGACTCCCGTCTTGAAGCCTCGAGTTTGCATTTTGACCATCGCCATCTTTGATTTTTGGAGTCAGAAGTGATCATATTTGGATGAGAAGGTGGAGCTGGTCCTAACGCTAGCTGCTAGCTTTACAGTCTATGGTATAATGCTAATGAAAAACAGGCTTAAAACCATTAAGACAAAATGTATTTACAAGAAAAAACTGAACATCCGAATCCTTAAAGAGTCTTTTAGTCCAACCAAAGGCTGAACGAGACTTTTTTTATGCGACCAAAATGTTACAATTAACTTTCATGAACTGAAGACACACTGAAATAGTGACGGCGACAGCTATGCCTATACTCTGTGAATCTGGGGTTAAACCATGGTTACATTGCCTAACATACGTTGTTGCCGTGGTAGCGTCGGCACCCACATGTCACTCAAAGTGGCCACGCCCTTAATTATGCATAACTTTAAGCCTTAATAAAAATTTTAACAGGTGAGTTATATAAAAAATTCACCCCCTGTATAGTTGTCATGAACGGGGAAATTAGCTATAGAGACCAAAACTGTTTGGTGGTGTCTGGGGATTGACACGCTTTTGGAGCCAGCCTCAAGTGGCCATTCAAGGAACTGTAGTTTTTGGCGCTTCTTTGTTGGCTTCATTTTTCAGCCCCAGAGGTTCATCTTGAGTAGAAACTCACTGAAGGAATCCTGAGTGAACATCTTCACAGCTGCACCTGCTGACGACAAACAGCCATTCTCTTATTGAGGAGAGGCCATAACATGACAAGTAGACCGATAAAGACATTACTATGGTCAATACAACTTAACCCATTACTGATAAAACACTGTTGTTTATAGCTTTGAAATAAAGCAATCTGAGAGCCTTTACCCCATAAAAGTAAATCGCCACTAGGATTTTTTTATTCATTAACTTTTAAGACTCGACATAATGACTACACCTTCATTTAACAGCTAAATATAAAATATTACTGATAGGTACGATAATGTCAAGGCATTATCTCAAGTATATACAGCCTGATCCCCTGTTCTTGTATTTAAATACAACCTTTACATAATTTAATATTTGCAATCACAAAGATCATTTTGCATCATGGAGCAGTTTAGATATGTATCTGCTTGTGCGAGGTATGAACACCTTTTTCATCTGTGTTAGTCTTTAGGTTCTGTTTTAAAGTTTAAAACTCATAAATTACAACATATGTTTTCCTCCAATGTCATGTAGCCAGATGCTGATACTTACTGTATTGGTACATACTTAAGATAACATAATATTAATTTAAATTACCAAAAAAAGGTCCTTTATTCTTGTTTTTTTTATCTTATATTTCTTTACAAGAGAGATACATCATTTTAATTTTGAATGCAGTTTAATTACAGTGAAGAAATGCAGAATAATGACAATATATCACACAGTATCAGGTATCATAATGATAAAGCGCCCAAAAATGATTACATACCATACAAATCAATTCAATGATAGCACAACATGTAGCACTAACCATTACACTATTGTATAAAGGTTAGTGCTATTACACTATTGTGAAAAATAGCTCTGCCAAACATGGGCCTGAATAAATAGCTCATGCTGTCAGATTGTTTCCATTGTGCTGATGTCAGAGCTCTTGTACTTGGTAATGGTGACCCTTTAGATGAGGTGTCACATATGAAGGTCTATTAGGCCAGGCTATCTATTGTTACACATGTGAATGACTCACAGTGGTGGAAGAGGGGGGTCTAGATATACCAAGGCCAGATAAAAGCCATTGGGTTGCGGGTATGGGTGCACGCTTATCATAATGGTTTCTTTGACATGCAGTCTTTTACTAGAGGTCAGGAGGTCATGGGAGAAAAGAGGGGAAAAAAGCAGAAACTGAAAGCTCAAAATCTGTCTCACGTTTCAAGAATCATATCAGCGACAGACCACAGACATAAAACTTGTTTGTAAAAAAGACTGGAAAAAAAAAACATGTTAGAAATGTCTATATGTCATAAGACCTCTTGTGAATTTTGGTATGGGCTTTTTATGCTTTACACTAATATAAAAACGAGTCAAAACAACTGCTTTACAGATGACTGTATTGCCTTTGGTAGAAAGTAGCTGAGATGCACTGAGAGCAAAAAATGAATACGATTAGATAACTGCATGGAAAAAATGCACAATTTCAAAAAAAAAAAAAAAAAAAAGGCAAATGGACTAAATAAAAGCCTCTGACTCTGCTTTTGCTTTGCTCACAAAGAATCTCTCAAACAGTGGAAGCATTTGGACTGAAATGGTTAATGGAAGGTCAGTCCTTGTACCTTGTAAGACTAGTGCACAAAGAGCAAAGCAGTGGGATAAAGAGGCATTGATAAACCTTCATATTCCTGTCTATAGAAACATGTCATCCTTAAGGGAACAACAATACAGACATTTGACTAGGAGGAGAGAAATCATCGAGATGTTCCTTATGAGAAAAATGTAGGCTCACCTCTATTCAGTCATCATTCATCTCTGTAATTTACATCCAAATGAAAGAACAGGATCATATTTGTAATGCTAATCCTGCAGATGCCTGTCTCTGTGCTGCATGTATGTGCAGCAGTTAGAATATGTTGTTCTGTATTCTGCACACATGTTCAATCAGAACGAGAGCTTTGTGGATTCTAATCTCACACTTTGTGATCTCCAGATATCTGGGGAGGAGAGGTTTGTGCACTGGAATGTGAGGCAAGTGTTTGTCTCAATGTGATGAGAGGTTCAGCATGGAGATTTACATTTTTCTATTAGTGGAGAAAACAGTGGGACGTGACTCCGCAGAATATGATTAACAGAGCTCGGTCGTGACTGTAGTTTTGGAAGACTTGTGTAAAAAGAGGCTCGTTTTTCTTTGCTGAATGTAGATTTTGCAACAGATGTTAAACCAGTGCCATTAAGGAAGAGGTCTGTCTTCTTCATGGAAAGAGAATTAAAGCTCTACTGTCGGACCTTGGTTTAAAAAAATGCAGGTATGGATGCTGATTTATAGTGTAACAAATGTCAGTATAATTTTCGATACATGACACAGTCAAAATATCAATAATCAGAAAATAAGAGGAGAGGGCACCAAAAATAAACTGCAGCATCCACGGTTTGGATCTGGCCAGGAACCTTTGTTTCATGTTGATCCTTATCATACTCTCCCCTAATTTCCTATAATCTCTTCAGTTTAATCTCTAATAAAGGCATAAAATACCCAAAACATATTTGTAAATGAAAGGAAAAAAAGACATTTAACGTCTAAAGTTGCAAAACAATGAAAATCTCAAAAATGACCTGAATCTTTACTTCATTGATGCCTTGTTACATTTGTCCTGAAGAGACAGTTCGAGTGTAAAAAGGCTTTGTGTTTTGGGGCTTTATACAGTAGATGACCATCAGGACACAGCCCCGTGACTGTATATATTCATTCTTCATCCTCGTCTTTGTGTATGAAGTGCAGGAACAAGGAAGTTGTCCTGGCCAATGTCCACCTCTTTTTAATCCACGTCCACATCCAGGTTAATCTCGGTGCTCAGGTTGAGGTAGAAGAAGGCGTACACACAGAGCACAAAGAACAGGATTGCTGCGATGACCAGAAAAGCATCCTGACAGGAATAAAGAAAAGATTTTAAAAAGCAGTATATATATATATAAACATAGTGTACTGATGAACTATTTCTTAATTATATTTTTGCCTGATCCCTCATCTGTCTTTACACTGAGGAGCAGCTCTACTTTGTTTCAATCTGTCTGCAGTGATCTGTAATACTCATCATTTATGTCTATATTTGCCAAGTCCCTATTGTATTTCTTTTCATCTAAAACAGTTGCATTCCTAATATACTGTGAGTAAGAATATATTGTTTATTAGCTTGTTTTGAAATAAAAAATATATATATATTTAAACTGTAACATTAAGTTATGTGGATGTACTTAAAAGACAAATGTAATTATAGGACTGTCAATCACCACACTTTCATATCAGCTACTAAAGCAAAAAAACATGTTTTGGTGCAAAGAGATGCAAACAGTACGAATAAAATTAAGCCTAGTCCACAGTATTGCAGGTAAATATGAAAAAAACTGTGACAAACACATCCTGTCCACATTTCTTTCTGTTTGTTCTTTTAAAGTTCACTAGTCTACGGAGCCCAGGAAGTGTCATGGAGACAAAACTAATTACAGTAGTGGGCACGACTTAATAATTCATTCCCACGTATGGTATAGTTTAGTATAGTAACTCTCTCTCATGTCCTCCAAACAAATCACAAATCAAACACCAAATAAAAGGAAGCCACAAAGCCAACTCTTAATGAAGAATATTCAGCAAAATCAAATATCACGATATTTTTAACCACATACTTTGATATCGATATTGCAAAATTTTTGTAGGCATGACTATTGGTGCTTTCACAAAATATTTACACAATGAGGTTTTTCATAATCATCAGTAATGTGGAAATAATGACACTTTACTACAATGCAGCCTTTAAAACCAGGAAAAGACAACACTTACGCCATATCACGATATTATGATATCCAAAATCTAAGACGATATCTAGTCTCATAACATGATATCGATATAGTATCGATATATTGCCCAGCCCTAACAGCAACTGATGCAAGTATTCTATATAAAAAATGTTGTTTTTTATGTATAGTATTGCCTGACATACAAAAATAAGAAATCAAATAGAGTTAGACATGACAGACATGTTTGTCACTGTTTGTGAAAATGTAAACAAGCTGATAATCATTATGTGTTTCCTGTCCGCACAACACACAATTGGTGTTTTTAAAGATCTCCACTCTGGGAGAATTTGCAAAAAGCCTTGATTTCTAGCAGCCAAAAACACCATCTCAGTGTTGATGGAAGTCCAAGACACACAAACAGACATGTTTTCAAATGTATCTGCATTTGTGTGCAAATGGTTTCAGAATCTTTAATTGTAAACCAGGTCTCCACAGTAGGTGTTCTAACTCTGATGGAGCCATTTGCACATTAATGACACATACACTCTTAGCTGCTTCGAGAGAGATTCACTCTGGGAAATTGTTTCCTGATGAAATTAAAGTGCGAGAAACGTGACACTGACGGTAAACATAGCAGTTACATAACACAATTAACAGCATACTGTATTGTATATGTTCACATCAAGTAGATGATGTTAGTTATGGTTGATCAGAAAACTACAGCACCTCATCTAACCCAGGCCCAAGGTCAGATTTTGCTTCACTTTTTCAAAAGTAATAAAAATTGAGTAGACTATATTTGGAGTTTGTAAAATTTAATTTCAGTGAAGTGTGACAGCACATATATCTGAAGAATGAATTATTGATTTATTGTAGTTTTCTGCTGATGCAAAAAGATTAATAAGAAACATGCTATGGAGTAAAACCGGAGCAAAAAAAAAAAAGACCTTGCAAATTATACAATATCACATTTCAGAAGCCAAGCAGTGAGTGACCGTAGTATTATAATATATTCTATCTGCAATCAATCTCCACAGTTCTCCTGCCATTTTTACTGAGAAGTTTAACTTTCTTCAACAGAATGGCCTATTTTTTCTTAAGATTTTCTATTGGTTAATTGTCAAACAAATTGAGGCTTTCCAGAGGAGTGGCATTCAACTTGAAAATGGAAATTTAGGGCGCTCGTTCATTATGTGGCGCTCACACGATTACAATCTTCATCAGCTGGAGTTTCATTAGGGCCACTCAGAGTATTGAACAATGCCAGTTATTCTTTATCAAGAGAACTCATTAGCAGCAAACTTTCTAATCAACACTGGAGAGCTTGGAGAGCTTTAAAAGAGTGCAGAGTACAGTCTGATTGGGGGTTACTCAAATAGAAATATTTGATTTGAACGTGGTAATTAGCTTTAACGTGCAAACCGGGCCGCAAGAACAAAGGTGTCATGACAAGTGAAAGCAAAACATATGACTCTAGTCCTGCATAAACTCAGTCATAACATATGATTTTAATTTCTGCAGATAGCTATAAGTTCATGTGTGCTCTAAGGCAACTCATACAGAGCTTCCATTTCTGGATTCTATAAGACACTTGGGGGGGAAAAACTTCCTGAATCATGTTATACTCAATCAGTCTTAAATGCCCTGTTGTATTCATGAGTGACAGGCTGAGGTGATACAAGGTTACAGTGAGAGGAAATGAAAAACAGGAAAGAAGCAAACAAGACTAAACAGAGAGAGCCATAATAGATGTTAAAAAAAAAACCCAAAAAAACAGACGCAAACAAAAAAATTGAATGACAATTTGAGAAAACATCAGTTCGGTAATTGCTATACGTAGCACGCACACAGGACTGCAAATTCAACCCACTGGCCAAACTGCTGAATGAAAGAGAAAGAAAAAAAAAAAAAGAGTTAACAATGAGAATGAGAGAGAAAACAAGTGAGAGATAAGGCTCTGCACAAACGAGGGGTGGTGAGGGGCTAATAATAATTGCTCTCTGACGAAGGGGCTGGGGGTGGGGAGGTGGGGAGGGGCGGATGGTGGGGGGGGGACAATTAAAAGGCGTCACAGCATCCACAGCTATCTGTGTACATGTTGTAGTGCCTAGTCATCAGCAGCATTGGTCTTCATTAGCCTCAACCCACATTTATCTACATCCCGGCAGCTTCCAAACAGCTTAAAGTCCTTGCTTAATTGGAAAACTTTTAAATTTCATGCACTTTAGCTTCATATATTAACTGCCAGGCTCCCTTCGCTTGATTTACTTTTCTATTTTGCCTAGGCCTCAGAGAAAAGAGAACTGTTATCAAATCACGGAGGCTTGATTGTTTTCTGCTTTTTCTTGAGTTCTTGCGCAAGGCTTTGAAAAACATGACAAAGAGAAGCGTTTGTAATTCTGTCAGCGACATCGCAAAGAAAGTGGTGTGCTTCGGACGTAGGTAAGTATTTTGTTGAATTGCTGCTGAAACAAAAGGACACGCGATAATGCAATTCAGTTGTTTTTTTTTATTTTAGTTTTTTTTTCCCCCCTTTCTTTGCTTCAGGTTTCAGAGAGAAAGAGAACAGCTGCTTCTCTTGTCTGTGAAAACAATCTGGAGGGGTTTTGGTGAAAACACTTGAATTGTAGAAAACACCTGTACTTGATTGAGATCATTGTTTTGGAGGAGAGCGGCCCACTGTGTTGACTCTTGCCTGGTCTCACAAACACATTTATGTGCGCCCACTCAGACACACACACACACACACACACAGCCTCTATGCCCACATTCTGATGGAGACCCCTGGATGGGGCCCAAGCACATCATCATCTTCATCATGTGGCTCTCTCAGCTATGGCGGCAGCTGCAGCGCACTCGGCATGCTGGGAGCTGGGTGCCTGTCACCCTGGTGACAAGCCACAGCTCAGCAGACATCACCTCATCTGGTTCGCCTTTTATTCTCCTCCTGGGTTTGTTTGTGTGCGTATAAATGTTTGTGTGTATGTGTATGTCAGTCTGTATGCGCCTACACACTAAGCAAGAGAGATTCTGTGTGTTTGTGGCTGTGTGTGGGTGGCAGAAAGACACAAACTGCAAACAACTGTTGGTGCATTTGGGCTGCGGTTGGTAAGCATGTCTCCTCTGTACAAGTCATAGCAACAAATATCAGCCATTAGGTTTGATTACATGACTGGTTAAATAAAAGTTGTTGGTGATTTTTTTTTTTACTGTAAAAAGTGACTCATTTTGATACTATAATCATTCCTTGCCCTTGAAACACATCTTGTATCTTCCTCCTACACTGATGACATACCCTTCATATACTTCCACCCTCATCCTCATCAATATCTTTTGTAGGCCTGCGACTAATGATCATTTAAAATATGGATTCAAATCACTTGTTTTGTCCAACTGACACACCAAATATAGTATATTTACAATCACATCAATCAACATAATAATTCTCACATACTAAAGGACGAAACAAATGAATGTTATGTATTTTTGCTTGCTACATAATTTTAAATTATGAATTCATCATCGAATATGTATCGAGTCGACTTGTATCAGCGAAAATCTACTTCATTATCATGATCCTACCATGAAGAGACTAGGATAATCTGAAAAAATTATTATTATTATAAAGGATTTTTTACAAATGATTACAAAAATAATAATTGAATTTAACATGTAATAAATGCCATAAACCTTTTCCATTACTAAATGTCTTTCCACATGTTTTACGACAGACAGAAAACATCTCAGTGAATTGGAAAAGCCTTACCTCTATCACAACCCATTGACTCTTTTGTTTCAGCTTACTGTACATTAAATGGCATAAAAGCCCATAAAACCTACAAATTCCTATGTGCTATCTTTCAACGCTCCTAACCAACTTGAAAATGTGAATGACGCCTCATAAACCTAATGGCCAGCACAGATAACAGATCCAACATGACTTGTGTGAAGGGCAGACACTACTGTTTGGATCCAGGTTTTCAGCACAGCATCCGCTGTTTTAACTGATACTTTTTACTCAAGAGTTTATTAGAAATGACACTGGATGATGCTCAATAATTACTGGTAGTTAGAATGGCCCATTGAAGAAAAAACAGACAACCAGCTTCATGACTTAAATTGTATTTGTATAAACATATCGCTACCAAACTAGGAATTCTAAGCTTAATGGTCAAAGAAACTGCGTTGATTCACAGACTAAAAATATTTATCATTCCTACCAACAGAAAGAAAATTGCTGTTCCATACAGTCTTACTTGCCTCACAACATACATTCACAAATGACAGCTGGAAGATACCCAGAGCAGTTTCCCTTACATTCATACTGCAGTGGCAGTGCGCTGCTGCAGAATTATGAGTGCTGCTGCTTTAATTTCACAAGTTCATTAATATCATTGGGCTACTAATGATTTTCACTAGCACACCCTACGTTATCGTGGAATTGTTTTGAGTCATCGACTTGTGCATCAAATCCCAGAATCCTCCTTCTCCTCATTTTTCAAAGGACATCTACGTGAAAGGTACTGTTATAAGAGTGGCGTAGCTCCTTTAGGGCAGTGTGTAATGTGTGTGCGTAGCGAACGTGTGGTTGAGCGAGCGGCAGAAAAGTGACTGTGAATGTGACCAGAGCAGAGGAAAAGGTTAGTAGTATGTTGTCAATCTGACAGTAAATGTACAGCACAGGTTACAGTATGTCAGTTAATAAATGCTGCAGCTTCTCAAGACCAAGAAAAGTCACGTCTGTTGTTTCCCCAACTGCTGGAAAAGTGAAGGGGGTTAGCTCCAAAATTAGTGACAACGGGTTAGTGACAATGGGACAATGGGCCTAACCTGACCAGGCTCACTTAAGGTGGACTGACCTTTAAGGTGGACCAGCTACGCTCATTTAGGTTCAATCTCAACTGCTCCTACTGTACACAGAGAACAGAGAAATGTCTGGCTTCTGAGTGTCTCCAAAGTGTGGATCAGCACCCCGACTGCCCCTGCAAACACTGCAGAGTCTTTATCTGTAGCCTCCATCCTCTGCCAATTCCATAAGCATTTTTCTCCAACTTTCTAGGCTCAACAGCTAAATAAGACCCAGGGAAAACAGTATAGAAATGAACAGAAGGCTGGTGTGCCAATTAGACAAGGCAGCAGGCTTGTTTCCTGTGCTGCAAGCTAGTGTGCTGGAGCTACTTTGAAGGCGCTTCTTCTTCTTCTCTGGGCAACCTGTGGAGAGACTGCAGCAGACTTCACGCTGGTTTTGTGACCCCGTGCAATCCACTCTTTAGAGGAGCTGCATTCAGGCAACAACACGCTACTCCCGTAAACACACCATGACTTGTGTGCGTTCGTACGTGCAGATACAACAGGTGGCAGGTTTCCGACACGTCTCAGGTCAACGTTTTTGTGCAGCCCGACAACTGATCACTGTTGTGGGAACAGAAGTTCTCCCTCTCTCTCACTTTCTCAGTCTCTCCGTCCCTTTTCTCTGCCAACTTATCCAGACTGCTCTGCTACTAGGACAGCCCCAAGACAGCCTGTCCTGGCAGCTGCCAGATTCTCTGTGCCCGCATGTCTGCTTGGCCCTTCTGAGATGCCAGCTGCATCTGAGATGAGCATCTCAACCAGAGAGATGGTGAGAGAAGAGAAGAGAAGAGAAGAGAAGAGAAGAGAAGAGAAGAGAAGAGAAGAGAAGAGAAGAGAAGAGAAGAGAAGAGAAGAGAAGAGAAGAACACGCCAAAATCCAAATTGGGCCTATAAAAACCACAGCCAAATCATTGCTGTCAACCAAAGGTTCAGAGACAGAAAGTGGGGGCTTTCTACTGTCATCACAGGGCTGTGTAAAAATCGCAACTTTATATAATGTTAAAAAGGACTCGATGGGAAAGCAAGCGTGACCAAATATCCATTACATTTGGGCTGAATTTCAATCGAAATCGGGGGCCAAGAGGTCTAAGTCAGTTTAATATCCTCGTCCCAGAGGTATTTTTAATCCGACCTCTGAAAATTCCCCTCGTCTTGGGCGTGAAAAACCTGAATTATTCATGAGCAATATCAATATTTCAAGATATGGACTAATCTAATTGGATTAAAGACGTGCTTAATGAGGCCTTGCGTGTCTAAGAGATGCATATTTTAAAACCTGACCATTTCACCCACTGTTTAATCCTCGCTATGATTTGTTCATCTCTGTGTACTACGTGCCAACTGAAGCTTAATGAGGAAGTGAAGCCTTTTGGCTTTTGATGTACTGTAAACAGAAACGATTTTCAATGCCATGAAGGAAAATAAACACGTTCAAAACAATAATATTGGATGTGTCTGAATTGTGTTTTCTTATAACTGACTTTCACTTTAAACAGTTAAATAAAAAAATCTGAGGACTTGATTTCATCTGATGGTATCTGCAGTTTCAAAGAGGATTTAAAAATCTATGACAGCTGATTTTTTTTCGAGCTATTTTAGTAGCAAGGGCTTACTGTGGGCTCTGCTGTGAAATAGTAAAACTGTTTGACTGAATGAGGAAAAGCGTACACAGAGCCACGTTTGCCAGAGTGATAAACGTGGAGTCATCCATCTTTGCCTGCACAACAGCTCCTAATCGCTGCAGTGTGACACAGCAATTGAGAGACACACCTTTCTCCCCTTCTTTCACTTTCATATTACCCAAATCTATCTTATCACTTTCTTATTCATTTTGTTTTCCTTCTCTGCTTGTTCTATTTCTCTGTTATATATAATAAGAAAACTTAAATGTGAATTTGAATCCTGTGAGTGATGTCTAAAGTTTTAAACAACTGTGTGGCTCTTCAAAGGACAGGCAGGGAGTGCACATTACAAAATGCAGGTTGATACATTGTTAGAATCTCAAAAGACTTACATTAAGTAGTGAGTAGCATTAAAAGTCAAGAGTCTGGGATATTGAATGTGATCTAGTGAGACATACTCTCAAACAGGAAGGCAAATAGACAGAGAAATGGAAAGAAGATGGTTGGCAGACAGACAGACAAGCAGAATCACAGATGGTCCAAGACAGACAGACAGGCAGGCAGGCAGGCAGGCAGGCAGGCAGGCAGGCAGGCAGGCAGGCAGAAATAGTAGGAGACATGCAGATACAGACTTCAGTAATCTAAAAAAAAAAAAAAAGAAAAGTCCAAGCCAGTCTCACCCTGAATCCAGAGGAATTCTTCTTTGCTTCAGCTTTCAGTCGTGTGGCCTTTAAGGCTGACTTTGTCTTTTTATAGTCCTGCTTACCTGAAAAAAGAAAAAAAAGAAAAAAAAAAGGTTTTGTTATTGTATTAAAAGGAATAGTGTGATGTGGGGGAACATTTCTTGGCCACTTCAGGAAGTCACTTTGTCTGGCCAAGAAATAGTCCCCCCAGCTAACCTCCCAGAAAACCACAACTTAATATTAATAACAAAACCAAGATATAAAATGTTAATTGTTAAGTTTTATTGGTGATTTTAGCCAGATTTTGTTACCTTTCGACAGAGCCTGCTTAGCTGTTTCTAATATTTATGCTGAGCTTAGCGCCGGCCTGAGCTGCACACCATTCACCTGTGCTCGGTTGACTTCCCATGAGCTCAACTCTCAAGGGTGAGTCTTGTCGGCAAGCCGGCCACCTGGCAAAACATGTGTGTGTGTCTGTGTGTGTTTCACATGAGGCAGAGCCGGCTGTCTTGGTCTAATTAGAAACAACACACTGCAGGAAAAGGAACTTTGCTAACAATAGGGTGGAAAGGCAACAGCTTGCTGAGCAGTGTGTGTGTGTGTGTGTGTTCTGGTACTACTATCTTTGTGAGAACCAATTTCTATGCTCAGATTGTAGAAATATTAGCAAGTCCATAAAGGGGTTATTTAAGTAATCTAGTTCAGGGTTCAATTTTGAATTAGAATAAAGTTAAGGTTAGGGTAAGACTTGAGGTTAAGCATGATAGATAATGTTAAAGTTATCGGTTGGGGAATCAATGGACAGTCCTCATAAGGAGACACATACAGTGTAATAGAGAAATATGTGTGTGAGAGAGAGACCAAGCCCCCAGGTCAGCTTCGAGGTTTTCTCAGTTGGTGATTTGACATGCGGGGGGCCGGTTGGAGTTTTTACTCCAAGCCAATTAAGCCTCATTTACATTGAAAGAGGGAACAAGGAGGAAGGGCGGGTGAGAGGAGAGACACGTCCATATCCACGAGGAAAGGGTGTGGAACAGAAAAGAGTGAGAATGAGCTTGTGAAAGAGGAAGGATAAGGAGGTGTATGTGTGTTGTGGTTCTGAAAACAAACAGACAGAGCTGCATACCACTGAGTATCATGTCTCTTGGGGAGCAGTGGTTCTCCTCTTCTGGGGAGTGCCGTGGAGGAGAGAGAAGATGACCGTTAGCCTGGCATTAAGCAGCTGCTCTGTCTCACCACACACTCATTTTATCTTTTTCACACTTTTTCCTAGATCTCGCACTCAATTCCAAGCGCTTTCTCTCTCCCCCCCCCCATCCCTCCTGGTCCCGGATTCCTCCTCTACCTCCCTCAGACTCAGTGGAGGGCTAATAGAAATGGGGAGCATGTTGCCAGGAGCAGACATTGAACTAGTGGGAATTCACTGGATGTCTCCTCCACTTGTCAGAAAGTGGAGAGGGGGAAATTTGATTGGAGGGCACCTGAGGTTGTTCACCATTCACAAAAATGGTGCAGGGACTTTCAGACTGCAAATGGCTGGTTGTGATAATGTAAGACTACAAGAGGCTTCATAAAATACTACGGTTCCCTTTGGCCACGTAGAAAAACAATGAATCAATATCGATATTTCGATATATCTTCATTGTCTCGACCATGATACAAAAATGTCTGTGTATGTTAACAGTAAAATACAATGCATGTGTGTGGAGAGCATCTCAAAGATGCTTTTGTACATCATTTTAAGGTTTCCCTTTTTCTAGCTTATAACTGCATTTTTTTCATGTGCTGTCGATATTTTAATGTATTACCTTTGTACTACTCTGAGATGTAGATTGAAATGTTAATTGCTTTGAGATGTTCCTCACACTTGGCATGTTGGATGGTTAACTACATCAGATCAACCTATTGGTGTGTGTGTGTGTGTATATGGCAACATTTTGACCTGACACAGATCCGTCTTGGAATGAAACTTTATTTATTTGAATAGATTTTTGTGTCTTGGAGTCGGTACGCAAGTCTTACTTTTTTAATTAATAATGCCGCTTTTTAAATAGCTTTGCACCAACTTGATATGCATATAATTACACCACTTCTATCAAGAAGAAAAACAAACAAAACATAGAGCCATTGTGAAATGTGAAAAAATTAACGGAAAAATATACATGATACAGCGGTAATTATCTTATCTTGCATATAATATGCAGATGAGAAAATTGACTGCTCACTAAACCATAACACATATGCAGTTAACAATGACAACAGTAGCAGATTACCATCAAAACTCAGTCATTTGTGAAACAATGGGTCTTTGAATTGTTACAGAAGCCAACCAAAGCAAGCTTCTCATTTCTAGCCAATAACCGTGGATTTTGTTGGCTGAAATGACCACTGCCTATCAATATAGTAAGTTAATGACATGCCCCTTGCCTTAGGAGATAACATACAGTTTTATCCATTCTTTACACTTATGCTTTTGGAAAGAAGACATCACCCTCCAAACTCTTTCGATAGAGTGTAATACTCTTATTAGAGCCCCATGCGCACCACTTGAGCCCTCGGAGAAATCCAAATCTTGACAGGCCTCCTGTGCTTAGTTATGCTTGCTAAACTGATTGCACAATTGTTGCTCAGGGGCCGGGTTTGGTAAACGGTCAATAGTTGAAACTTAACAGAGATTTATAGACCTGCTCAACTGCTACAATTCTTTTCAACATCAACATGTACTGTATTTGATATATACTACAATATTTGGTCATATCCAGTATTGTATAGGAAACCACAATGCCAATATAACTATGTAGGAAACAGATTAAAATTGTGGAAATCCATGATTTCTGTTTTGTAACAGGTACCAGCAAAGAAATTTTTATTTTATTTTACTGTACTACAAGCTCACAATCAAACAATCTGTACTTTCTGTTTTGATACTTGTTTGCTTTGTTTGGAAATCTGTATCCTCAAGGTCTCTTTTCTGCAGCAGAATCCTGAAGGATACTCAAAGACAGAACAATATAAGAACTTAAGCAAGCACCCACCTGTGCTGTTTTTCTCATGTGTGGGATTTCTCCATGTAAGTCTACATAGAGAAATCACGTTTACATGCAAAAATTTCATCACAACCCAATACAACCATAGCCATCTGGTAAGAATCAATACTTAATTGGAGCAAAATCTGAATAATTGCACCAAGTAGGAGTATGAAATGTTGATATGAAGGAGAACAGCCAGAAAATTACATCAGGCTGTGTAAAGTGTTGTAATATTGTTGTATTATAGCCCTGTATTTTCTTAAAGCGGCACGTTGCCTTTTTCCTCTGGTTTGCTTGTGTAGGTCTGGAGCCACACATACACACAGTAACATACGCAGTCCTGATGATATTGCATTGGGCTTATGGGCACTCCTATTCGTCATTTCTGTTTCCCCTGCTGCACCAGTGCTGTAGACACTTTCTGTCACCAATTATCTACCTGCACTGGGCTACACGCCATCCCCCCAATCCCTCCCCGCTCCTGCCTGCCACACTCAAAAGGCATCACTGTCCTTCTGTACAGCAACGACAATGCCGTGTCTCAGAGGAACATTAGCCCTTGTAAGGCGGCCTAGAGTGCCTGCTGAGAGGCTTCCCTGAGTGCGCCTTTCATTGAAGTCATCACTGATTTCCTGTCAAGAGGACAAGAGAAAAGTGAGAGTGTCCCTCCCACCACCCACACCACTTACTGTACATTCCCTTAGATGTGTGTTTCATGGTTCTTCCTTGCTCATTTGTCATTGGGTTCACCTATAAATGGCGTCTGATTAAGACTGAGGGAACATGAGTTTTTATCTCAAGCTATTGTTCTGCGAAGCATAACGAGACAGGTAGGTTGTATTAGCTAAAATTAGCCACATGTGATTGAGCACTCGAGAGAAGGAGGGGGAAAGGTATGTGATTTGTGTGTCACACAAATTGGCCGTTAAAGTGAAGCTACGAGAGGAGTAAACATCTAAAAGTATCACAGTTTGTCTGAATGAAAAGAAACATCAGAAGAAAAAATAATCTATATTATTTGTCATTCGTTTGTTCCTATGCCATATATACTCCAAATATACTGTGTGTGGATGCTCAAATTCTGTGGCAACTTTACCAAAACCTGATCTTGTCATAAATGAGAAAAGCTATTTCAAGACGTTGCATTAAATGCCTTCCTGCCAACTGTAACTGCAACAGAGTGGTGCAGGGTGAAAAAATAGACAATGTAGTGCTGTAGGATGATATGCTAGCTAATTGGTGGTCACCACGGATACATAATTCACACTACTCATAAGATGCAGTAAGCAGAAAAGAAAGGAGGGTAGACAACCCTTACTTAAGGCTAAGTAATCTACCAGAAATGTGCAATTGATGTGCAATGCATGATTGGCTAATGCAGCACCTTGCCTTATGACATCACATTGCGTTGCAGCAAACATTAAGTCCAGTTTGAGTTTTTTGCCAGATGACCCAGCATTGTTTTCCTAGAGCCATCTACGTTGGCATTCCTGCTGCCCCGATTCAAATAAATGAAAGGGCTGTGTCTTTTCACTCAGGTGTCTACTCATCTCTAATCAGTAAATCACAAGCGATACGGACTTCTTAATGATGCCTTGAAAAATGAAACTGTAAGGTTTTCAAGGAGCAAAGAAGTTGATAAATACCTGTAATTCCATTTACATCTTTTATCTATATATTTGCAATAAAATTGAGACAATACTGTAAAAAGCTACTGTACACTTGTATGGGGGAAAAAGACAACAAGCGAGTGTATGAATGTGTGAAGAGTAAAACTAACATACCTGTGGAATTAAGCATGTGTGTGTACGTTTGTGTCCATGGGGACTAGCCGTCCTGCTTATGCACCACATGCAGAGTGATGGGGTTATTTGGACAGACAGCCCACCGTCCAGTGCTCTCTTGGAGCCCTGGGAAAATTCGGCAAACATACTGACAGCGTGTCCGACAGTTCTCCATGCTTTGCTGTGTCTATCTGGCATGGCGGCCAAATAGTCAGTGACCACATGGTGCGGATCGCTGGCATCTGCCAGAATGCATAGTAGTGGAACTGGAGGGCTGATGCCAGACACATGGGAGATATTTAGGCCTTGTCCTTTGGATCATGTCAGGGGAGGAGAAGGGAGGTAAAATCTCAGGTGTCAACAGGGAGCATAGACATACCTGCAGAAAAAGGTTATTACTTATTATTTCTTACTTCTTAAATCAATAATTTCTAATTTGCCATTTGGGTGTCTTTATCTGTTTGGACAATTTTCCCTAATGTGTTCAGCAGGCAACAGCAATCATTACTTGACCACTTGCACTTCCATGTAAGAACACTATAGCTTTACCTCTCCTGAGGGCAGCTTGGTGCAGTCAATTATAACAGGTTTAATAATGGTATTTAAAAAGAGAGTGTCAACAGTGGTCCCCTGATGGCCATCTGACATGACAAAAGCACTCCAGCAGAGATGATGGTACAGCTCAACAACCAGCCTGGACTACTGCTGATGTGCCATGAATAAGCCACCCTATTACGATTTTAAATTACCATGTGTGGCCTATTCCTGCTCTCAGAAGACACAGCCCCATGCTATCTTTGAAGACTTAATTTTCCTCTCTGATGTCTTTTTTCCCCTTGTCTCTGTTTTCCACCTTTGCTGTTAAACAGTGGTTCACTGAAATTGCCTGATAGCCATTCTTTTCAAAAAAGAAGGAAAAATGGTAGAAATTGAGGGGTTGGAAGGAGGCGGCGGTAGAAAGAAGACCGAAGTGTCCCTGACATCTGCGTTACATATTTTTGAATTGATGAGATGGAAGAGGATATGGAGAGGAAGTGAGGAAGAAAACACTAAATAGCAAGGAGAAAAAGGGGGGAAAAAAAGAGTTTTCCAGCATCATTGGTAGAGGAGGTGACAAAAGGAGAAGTGGCTTGTCATGTTATGTCTGTCTCTCATTTGTTGAAGCTGCTGGGTTTTACACGATGGCTGACAGCTAAGGGCAGGGGTTAAAGTTGCCGTAATGATCCAGAATGGTGTTCCAGCGCCTTCAATTAATAAGTAAATAAATCTGATTGGGAGTTTAGTACATAATAATGTCAAGTGAGTTCATCTTTCGCGAAAAAGTTGCAAAGACAAAGGTCCGGCTTGCCCTCGGGTGTAATATTCCCTCCAACCACAATGTGGGTTGCAATGGCAATCGCATTTCTGCTCGTTGACTCCACGGTAAGCGAAGACTGCAGAAGCAGCAATTCAAAGACTAACTGTGCTGAAAACTTTAGCCAAAATATGAGATATTCGTGTTTTGTTATGTTTGTGGTGAATGAAAGTCACAAGACTTTTCTTTGTTTGAACTGATATTCATCTGCTGGCCTTCACCAAGTTTGTTCCTGACATTTATTCAACTGTTTCTCTGCTGTGGAACTGGATGAACAGTAAGAGACAATGTTATTTTGTCTCTGAATTTGTCATATTTATAACGTAACATTATTGATAATCTCTCCACACGATAACATTGGTAATATTAATTGGTAATAACAACAACAAATGAACATACTACTGTCTCCTGACTGACAGTGAACCACTGTAGCATTATTGTCTCTGATGTAGTCAGACAGATAAACTGATTCAGGTAAACAAAGCCACGTTAGGCTTTGTCTGATAAACAGCAAACATGGGTGTGCATGATGTAACTCAGTAATATTTGAAGTGTGAGTTATATAAATGACTTGTGTGGGAATTCTGCACCTTTTTGTCTGAGCTGTCACAAACTGATCTGGAATCTTTCCAGACTGATACTGACACAAGACAGAAGAGTTAGTTTGTTTTTCATCTTTTGGAATACACTTGCACGCTCAGATTTCACTAAGTTATTGATCTTTTACACTGAAATGTGTTATTTTCATTTCATTTCTCTCATGCTTACTCTCTACCCCCTAATCTTGTCTGTCTTTTGTGTTCTGATAACAGGCTGCAGGTTCAGTAAATCCAGATTTCTTTAGTTCTGCCTTTCTCTGTCTGAAATCAGTGCAGTTCAGGTCCATTCAGCTGCTGAAGAACTATGAGGCAGCATGTGGAGCAGCAGGACTGATTGATATGTTTGTGACTAATGTATTTTATATCTGTGATTATATGTTTTCTTGGTAAAAGCAGAATCACAGACAGCAGGCTGAAGTAGCTGCAGCTGGAGTAACAGAAACAGCAGATACCTGCTCAGCCTTCTCATCATCACCTCTGACCCTTAGCAGTGGCCTTCATTAGGACCTCTAATCCTCCAGGTCTGATTGGCTCTAGGATCCAGGAGCACACTGGATGAGTACATAGTTTCAGTTCAGCATCATGCTTTTTCCACAGCTGATATATACTGATGAGTACCAGTAATCTCACTGGGTTTTGCATATTTTCTTTACAGTCACCAGAAACCCAGCCTGATCTGAACTGAAAGGTTCTCTGTGATCACAGCGAATGGATACGCCTATAACTGTGACATCATCAGGAGATCTAGATAAATGGACTTGATGCTGCCTGTCAAGTAAATATGTACTTGTGTTTTTTTCATAGTGCAATGTTATTTTGTGTAAGTTGTTTTTAATTAAGTAATGTTTATTATGCTTGTCTGTGTTTTGTCTTGTTTGTTAGCAGTGCTGAATGTGAAAGATGATTCTCTGAAATGAACAATATAATAACGTAACAATGGACACAACTACAAATCAACAAGGTCTCAGCACTGATGTTCACTTCTTTGGTTGGGCCTCCTTTGGACCAGTGGGATCCAGAAAAATATGAAAATGGGTCCTTAAAAGAAGGTCAGCTGATCACATAGCCTGTCCACAAAGAAAAAAAAGTCCACTGGAGCTCACAGCGCAAATCAATTTGGGAGTTATTTTGAGGTGAGTCATTTTTCCCTGCTGCACCGCTACACCGGATCTTAGGGTTCTCCCACCTGCCAAATCCCACTTTAACCCCTGGTTAAGGGATATCTGCAGGCTAAATCATCCTTTTCTTTTGTCTCAATATGAAAACACATGCAACTATTGTGCTGCTCTATGAGACCCCAGCCCTTATAGCCTGGAAATATCAACAAGACAGAGAAATTTCTCAACATGCTATCACATCCCTGAGAAAGATTTTCTTTTAGAGAAATAAAAAGGAAAGAACTCAGGAAAGAGGCCATCTGGCTCGAAAATGACAAAAAGTGAGTCTTGTTAACGCCAGGAAATATTAAACCTAGGATAATCTGTGCGTTTTTGGGCAATTTTGCAAGCAACACAAGAACAATATAGAAAGAAGCCAGTCATCTCATCCAGACAAGTATTTTGTTTCCATCTATCTGGTGAAAAAACAACTTCAAGACTTCCAAAACCCTCTCATGAGGGTTACTTGTATGCAGGGATACCACATCTAAGATAGCTAGTAAGGCATCAGAATCCTCTTGATTAATGTTCACCTTGGACAACTGATCAAAGAAATCACCAGTGTCTTTCAAATAAAATTTCAAATTGGATACAAAAGGCCACAATATATGATTATGAAATGGGCTCAGTCAGCCATTATTGGGTAGTGTCACCTCTTCTTGGGTTAGGACCATACACAACACAACACAACACAACACAACACAACACAACACAACACAACACAACACAACACAACACAACACAACACAACACAACACATCTTGGTTTTCCCCTTGTTTATTCAACCTCATTCCTGAACTTGTGCTCCAGCTTCCTCTATATGTTCTATTCTTCTTGTTTTGCAGTGGCTTTGATGACTGTCTCGTCACTGATAAAATTATGTTCTCACTCTCCAGATTTGACAAATCTTAATCACAGTTGATTAGGTAATCTACACTGACCTGGATATGGTCGAATCTCTATGACCCTACAGATCTCAGAGCAAAAAAATGTGTATTATAAACAATTAGCAGCATTGTGTTCCATGGTATTTGCTATTTTCTTACACATAAGCAGGTTTAATTGAAGCACATTTATTTCTAAAGCCTGTTTCACACACATTTTGAAAGTCAGATTGTGTTACTTTCTGTTTTCCATACAGTAAACAAACTAAATTATCTTCGTCTTATGTTTTCTTACTGCGCCTCGGCCTGCAAAACCCATTACCTCATATATGAAACTCTCCACCAGACTTTCAGATATACCAGCCAGAAAAAGCACCACAAGCAGAGGCCCCGAGTTGTCAGAAGAGAAAAAGAGTAAGATGTTTTTGTTCATCATGGAATACATATACGAATATAAATGCTAAGTAGTCTGATATTATATAGTATGTTGTTTTAATGTGCAGTGCATGGTGTAATTTGGGATGCCTTTACGTCAACAGTTACTGGAAGCCAGGAGAACAATGCTGAGGAGCCGAAGAAGAAGCCAAGAAACACTTTGCTCAAAATTTTTCCTCCCATTATTTGACGTATAAATAATGACAATCTTGATATGTGTGTGTCGTGACATAGTCCATTTCTTAATGAAGACGGTAGCTCATGTAGTAGTAAATATGCATGAAATAATATGGAAATACTATGTTAAAATATGACATTTGATTCTGTCTCAAATAAATGTGCATCAAGTGTAATAATAATAATAGTAATAACAGAACCAAATACAAATTTAATACATTAACCCTTTCACGCATGAATTATTAAATCACAGAGTAAAACATTTGTTTATTGTTTATTTTTACTCTTAAACAAGTGAAAAATCATGTCAGTAACTTTTTTTTTTAATATATTGAATTTTGAAATGCATCAACGGAGTAAAAAGTGATTTATGGAAATCAATATAGGCAAAATTTAAATTTATTATTCAATATCACAAAATCACAGAGAGAGTAAAAAATGACATCCAGATGGAATTGTAGACAACACTTTGGGGGTTCACCACCAGGTAGTTGGGACATGGTACTACAACTTAAATGGTTCAAGATGGCTTCCAAATATCTGTCTACTGTAGTGGACACCATGCATGAAAGGGTTAAATTAAATGTATTTTTTTTAATGAACAATAAAGGCATACATATGCAAATAGAGAAATTACTAAGATTTAGGGCCCACAATGTGTGGTTGGTTTTCTGGAAGGGAGGGGTTTCCCCTCAAGCTGTATCCAATCAACTAGGGAAAAGATCCAATTTAAGAAAAATCAGCACATCTATCTGCCAGTCAAGAGTGACAGTGCACCTTCTGCACACAAACCCATTTCTTGGACTTTCTGGGACAGATGATTTATAGAGTCATGCAGGATACTGTATACGTTTTTCATGACAGTGTTCCAAGATGTCCTGAATGTTTTATAATTTTCATCTTCTGGAGTGTGTCACTTTCTTCATCGCATCTTCTTCAGCTGTAATTGTTGCCATCTCTATTAGGGAACTAATTTTCTCTACTTTGTTCACCCATTTCAATCCTTGTACGGGCTCCTGGTGAGGGTATTCATTGATCAAGACCATTAGATCAAGGGAAACTTTATAAAACATCTAACACAATTTGGTTCAAAAATCTTACTTGGAGCTAGGGGGCGCCTTTTGTGTCTAATGAGACTACTACTAAGGCTATGAGGAAAAAAGAACTTCCCTTTGATTTGCGTCGGTCATAGCTGCTCACAATTATCCAGCTTCGCCAATGGTGACCTTTTGGTTTTGTTCCACAAAAGAAAAACAATGACAAAAAGACACATGATGAGCTGTGATCTTCAAGCAACCACAGCTGGCATGCTAAAGGGGACCAAACTTATGATTGATACCAACCATATTGCCTTAGTTAGGCCTTTGAGATGTAAGAAGAAACAAAATACCGCAGGATTAGATTGGCATTAAACTTTGACAAAACAGCTTCTGACATGACATCAAAGGGGCAGTTTTTTAAGCATGGAATTCACTTTCCATCAGTGATGTTGCCTCAGATGCTACTTGGTTGTATCTGAGTGTACTACTTGTACTGTACACTAGTTCTAATTCAGTGAATCTGGTTTAAAAGGTATACTATTATTATTATTTAGGTATATTATTTTGCTTGTATTCGGGAGGCTTCTGGGCGTCAACGTTTGGGCAGTTGGTGTGTAGCCCCCAGCCAATAACAGCACATAGGGTGTGAGGTCAAGACTCACACCCTAAGACTAGTGTAGTGACCAGGTTACATCACTGTCTCCGTCTCTCCCCTCTGCTCCACTCTGCTCTCTGTCTCTGTGTCATGGACGCATAAAGAGCTGTACGTCTGTGTGTCTGCTTGACCGAGGGCGGGGCTGAGCTACACACACGCAGAGCAGAGAGGCCACAGCGGACAGGATGAAGCTCTGCATTAGCACAAAATCCAGCAATGTGGCAGCTTTCCCCAGGGTTGTGCAGAGGTATGGGTGTGTTTATTTGTGCTTTACAATAAAACCGCCATGAAACAATCAGAAAATAACATTTTATTTAACTGATTCATGGCTTTGTTCTCACCAGCGTTGCTCACTCTCTTCATTCACTCTCTAGCTCTCTCTCTCTCAATGAATACCCCTCCCACTCCCCTTACAAGCATGTAGGAGAACCTACAGCCACAAAAGCCACGAAAGGCCCCCTCTAGAGCCAGTGTTTGGTTTGTCTGTTCTGAGCTACTGTAGAAACTTGTCAGTGCAACATGGTGGGCTCTGTGGTAGAGGACCGGCTCCCTATGTAGATGTAAAGGGCTCATTCTAAGGTAACCAAAACAGAACGATTCTTATTTTCAGGTGATTATACAATAATTAAAAACATACTTATTAATATTATACAATAATTAAAACATACTTAGTAATATTATATTCCATTTATGCCAAGTCCATTCTGTTAGATGCCGCTAAATTGTACACACTGCACCTTTAAGTGTGACATTAGCTTGTTTCTATATGAGAACAATAAAAATGATTTGTGTTGTGGTAAAATTGCCCACAAAAGATAGAGTTATGAGTTTTGTTAAAAGAAACAAACAAGTCAAGGTCCAATCCCAGCTGTCAAAAAGTGTCATGAACTAATTTTTTTTTTTTGTCACTTAATACAGTGATTATGTTTTTGATGTATCTTTAAATCACTTAAGTCTACAAAATGCAAAATTAATGGCAAAGTTGCTTGAGCCCTGAGGGTTTATGTTATGCTATGACATAAACAAGCTTTTTTTTAAATAACCAGCCAATGTCAAACTATCTCACAACAGCAAGTATTGTTGCTTGATTTAACACTTACCAAAATTACAGTTGAACACTTTTCTGTTGATCACAAATTGATTAACCATAGGATAAATGGAGACTCACCAATCTGTTTTCGGTACTGATCAACTGGTAATTTGGTCGCGCTGGCATCCTTCTTCCCCATTCTCCTTACTCAGCCTGACAAGAAACGAGTAGAAAAACAACCTTGTGAATGAACGAATTTCACAGCTGGGTCTCAATGTTACACCTGATCATTTAGTTTAATCAAATACGGATATAGCTCCATTCCTGTTACTGTAGCCTGAGATAACTTGTGAAATCTGCAGGAAGGATTCAAGTTAATACACAATCATATATAGAGAAGAGTAGTCAGTTTTGATCAGGCAGATGGTTTATCTCTCACATACATCTGCTAGACATAATTAAATTAATTCACACCACCTTCCATGTGTGTTACGTTCACAGTATGTGCATTTCCTATCCATCTCATTTAGTCTAACACCATTTCCCTTCACACCATGAGCTCTCCTTGATTACCCTGACAGCTCACAGGGAAGATATAAAGAGAAAGAGCTAGAAATAATAAAAAAACAGTATCTGTAGGCTCCACATGTAACTATGCTTGTGTAAAAGAATATATGTCAGTCTGTGGGTGCATTTATGTCAACACAAGTGCATGTGCAGCACAGTCAACAGAAATAATTACACCTATATAATACTTTTCTTTACAAAGTGCAAAAAAAATCAGTGTGTGTTTCTTGCATCCACCCAACATACTTGTTTCTCAGTGAGCTCTCTGCTCTAAATTCCAGACAGGCTCCCTCACAACACACTGCATCAATCAATATTGTAGCCTTTTGTTTAAAATAGTGGAAAAAGCAAATATGAGACGACGGGCAGGCCAGTGCTGTCTGATGATACTGGAATCCCTTTGACCTGTTCTCTGTCTGAAAGATTTGCGCATGATTAGATAAATAATACTCGATATCCACCAAGTCCTGCTCAGCTAATGATAATTGATTATCATGAAAAGAGACCATGTTTAACTGTGACAGAAAGATAAATGTGTAAGCAGGTGTGCACAAGGGAGAACAGAAAAATATGAAAAGAAAAAAAAGTATCTATGTGCATCCAAGAAGAACAAGAGTGGTGGAGACTCTAGAGGTGCGGCCGGGGAATAGAGGAAAGAGACTGAATTAGCATGCTCAAGGAGCGTGGCTGGCTGCCTGTGCTGACTGATACCTTCTCATGGGAGACCGCTGCCTTGGGAGACCTGGATTTTACCTTGCACTAAAAACACTGTTTTCAGCTACATTTCAAACACTGTTAGTGCCAGCAGAGAAGGAGGATGTATACACAGCTATTGTTCTCCAGCGGTTGGAAACCAGAGTCAGCAAATTAAAGGATGTGAGAGGAGGACAAAAGGAAGAGAGGAAATTGTCCAAATGTAATGTTTACAGTTGGACACAGTAGGCTCTCGGATTTGTTGGCTGTGTTGTACTGTGCGGCGATATCTAAATTGCAAAAGAAACACATTTGTAGCCTCGGTCATCATCCATGGTCATTCCAATCTGAAGTTGCCAGAGATGTGTTAAGCATATTTTGCGTTTGCAACAGAGGGGTATAAAGACACATAATTTTACACCTTAGATGCAAAGGTGATAAGGTTGGTATAATATTTTGGTCATTAACAGTACTTAGCATAATCTCAACCTAATTGATAATATAATTATACCTAGTAAGTCAGTCTTGCATTTTATTTCATGATGACTTTTAACTTAAATGCCTGGGTTCCATCCCTAGTACAGTAAAACCTGCCAAGGTAACCTTGTACAAGGTGTACTGTGCCATCCCCGTTAATCTAAGGGTGAATGTCTCCCCTTGAGTAACGTGTATCGACTCACAAATGAGTTTGCACATGGCTGCACAACTAAATTTTATTCCAGGAAATACTGTAGGTATTATGTCACCCTCTAGAAAACTGCATTGAAGAACAGGAACAAAGTATGTGATATACAGTTTTAAAGGTATACAGACTTGAATCCAGAGGGTAAGCAGATAAAACAAAGACATCTTACTAGTTTAATACAACAGCCCTGAAATGAAGATAATAATTTTTGAAAATTTTGTTGAAACAGTTTAGAGAGTTGTTAATTCAACTTTGTGGTCATTTTGGAGGCTGTAGTTTGTGGTGCTGCTGAATTACACTGTATTATAATGAGATATGTGTCCAATATTTACTGAATTATATTAGTGGACCAAATATTAGAAGAGTACAACACCTCTCACAGCCCTCTAAAAGATTTTTAATGAACATTATAACCTTAATGAAGGTTACTGCAGGTCTGTTGTATTAGACTGCATCAGTTTTAGCCAAGTGTACTTAAAAAAGTGTGTAGGTACATGCAAGGTATAGGCTATAATACAGCTTGGTGTCTGGGAGCATTGTGATGTCTGGATTATGGAAGTACAGCTCTCTATCTGTCATCATTGTGGAAACACACCTACTATGCTCTGTCGTTTAAGTATGAAACCAGCTACTGTACGTGTGTATTTACAGACTAATGTTGCTTGATATCAACTAGGCTATGCATGTATTTGCAAGTCTTTGCTTTTTGCAATAGAAACATGGCGACAGTTTTATCGCGTGCAGAAATCGTATTGTAGTTTACAGTTATCGTATTGTCATTTTTAACGCCATTGGTAATACTTCAGAGTAGATGGATATATGTTTATACAATAAACATCCCAGTAGAGCTGTAAGTACGTTAACTTCAGGCTTCATTCATTGCATTCACGGAGACACTTACTCTGCTCTTGTTTCTCCAGAGAATAATTCGCTTAGCGCTGCTGTATCTGCATTACGAAACGCCTGGCGACAGGATGACAGAACTGTTTTATTGTACTTTGCTCTAAATTTCTTCAAAATGCCAACACACCGCTTCTTCCACTGATAGTTCCTGGTTTCCACGTCAACGTTGGTATCAGGAAGACTTTTCCTCCAATCAGACACGAGTATTTGTCGAGTTGACCAATAGCACGAGTGAGGGGCGGGGCGAGGCGGGGCGGGGCGGGACGCTCAGACAAAAAACATTGAAAAGCGCGTGATGTGTTGACACTCCCATTCATCCCAAAATACTTGAAGCTCCCTGCGTCTCCTGACTGTGGGGTATATTGACTTCGTAACCAAGGTAACTACATTGGTTGTTCCTAACATTGCAAACCAAGTCATTATTAAATAATTAGACCAAACAATTATGTAATTTGGTATATTCAGCCTAACCAAAGCACAAAATTAAAGACAGAGCACCACAATAGGAAGACCTTGTGCACACCTGGGTGTTACCTGCGAAGATGCACCCTGGCATCTTCCTAAAATTTAAATGTGTTCTAGTGACAAATACATAATGTTCTATTAATTAAAATGTCATATTAGTTTGACACGTTGGCCTTAAGTCATTGCTTGTCAGATTACAAAAAAAAATGTCATAGTTATCCTTGCTGGAAACAGTAGCATTGTGCTGTGACAATTAAAGAAAGCAACAGCCGACCTCATCAAAGACGAGGCAATCTCACTCCGCAGTGTTCATTTCGCTTTCATCAGTCTTTTTACATTTTTTCTTTGTTTACTGTGTAGAATTTTATTTCCCCCTAATTGCATCCAGCCTCATTGCTGCCTGGGGCTTTGTGCAGATTATGGGTAGACTTGCCACCGCTTGTAACTTATTGAAGTTTAAAATTATTTTCTGCTCTCCCATGGGCACGCCATTTGCATGCAGCACAGCAGTAACTATGTAATCTGCCTAAAATGTGCCTGTATTATGCTTTACTTTGTAAGAAGCTGCCATTGATAGTGAGCACTTTAACACTGCCCCTTAATGGAACAACAAGTATTTGAATGACGTTTGTCAATGATGAATTTTTATTCAGAGAAACATTGCCCGGGAGACATGAAATTCTGCTGCATATTCACTTAGAAGGCTTTCATAAGAGAGGCACTGAAATTAAAGAAAAGTACACTTAAGATCTGTACTGTAACCTTAACATACTATAATTTCATACTATATAAACACATACAATTTACATACATGTATGTGCTAGCCCAAAATCTGCTAAAGCTGTCATGAAAGCTAAGTTATAACAGTTAACAAATAGCTTCAATAAGAAGCCTGAAAATGTTGTCTTAATATGGCCATCAAAAGCAGCATGAGTGTAGTTAATGCAGAGCTCAAATGTTCTCTTGTTATACTAAATGTGTGTGATTAATTTCTCCCATTGAGTGAAACAAACCAACGTGCTGTGCCTGTCACATTGATAGATATGGAAAGCATTAGTATCAACAGCTAATGTGAATGAAAACTAAGCAGGATGGATTTGCCTGATGAACAGTTGTAGTGTGTGGACTGTACACGTCACTGAAATGTATAGATAACACTTTAGAGAAGATGAGAGGATTTCTCCCAGGGCCTATTAGCGTGAATTTAAAAAATCACCAACGATTGAGTACCCCGTGTTAAATTAAATAGGATCTCAGCCAAACAAATGGCTGCAGTTTTAAGTGACCACACCAAAGATACGGTATTAAACAGAGTTAAGCCCTGGCAGTTTTCCCTAACATGATTATCTAGTTTTTGAGATCTATTTGTGTGCGTGTCTGTCTGTCTGTGTTTCTCTTATTTCTTTTCTGTCTCTCCCTCCCCTCTTTTTCTTTGAACCTCACTCTTTTACACTCAGACACTCTCCCTCTCTCTACTGCTATGTCTCTCACCATCTCTCCTTCTCTCAGGCAGTTAGACAGCCTTTAATTGCCAGACATTAAAAAGAATGCTAGAGAAGAAGAATCCCCTGGGGCCATTGGCAGGCTAAATGGCAGTTCTGCTACCATCGCCTCCTCCTACATGCAGCAATGAAGACGTGTCAACATAATCTTGGGCAATTTGCAGTCATCATCAGGGGGATTGATTAATTTTCTGACTGAGTGTCAGTTGTAAACAGCAAGATTGTCTTTCTACATTTTTGTGTCTTACTTAAGATTTTTCTAAAGAAAGGTACTGATCAACAGTCGCATTCATGTGAATATGGACATCAATCCACCTGTTTAAGATGCTAAACAATAGACCTGTTTTTCAAATGGATTTAACACACTGTGTGACAATACCAATCTTACATGTTCACTGTATATCATATGGTGCAAGAAGGGTCTAATAAAATTTTGGTGGCAATCTCTGTCAAACTGGACAATATCAGTTTTGAGGTATTTCAGATTGATGTCCAAAGACTTCACCAAGTTTTTCTCACGTTTATCAACTTCTGTCCCAGAATTGCATATGTACTGGGGGCTTTAGGCTACTTTAAGTGTGACATGGTGGAACATGTCATAAGCCTCTGATGTGGTGCCTGAATTCTAGTTTTATTTCATCCAGATGTATACTATCAAAGGATAATGCATAAATGAAATGAAGTAGCATCCTGTAAAACAGGTTTACAATTCCATAATAATTTTTGTTGACATATCTGTCACTGTTCTACCACGCACATATGCACACACACAAATACACAGGAACATACTCTGCCATCTAAATTCTATCATATGAATTCTTAGAGACTGAAGTTGCATGTTACCTTTTCATTTCCATCCTCAGTCATATTATTGGTTTGGAGGAGAAGACACAATTCTTTCTCCTGTTTAATATTCTTATCTTGGTTTTCCCGCTATGCCTGCAGTGTGAATTCTCTCCTCCTCTCTATCTCCCAACCCCAGAGTTCCCTCTCATTGACGGGGAAACTGTATCAGCACAGATACAGAGTGAAATGAATTTGGGGTTTATGAAACGCAAAGCCTTATATAAGAAAAAAAAAGTCCAACAGACCTGGTGAGATAAGTTATCATACAATGGATTTAGTCCCGTTTCACTCCAGTCATTATCCTGTATCAGAGTATAGCTACTCTGACGGCTATCCTCTGGTGTGTGGGAAGGGTTTGGCTATCATCCCTTTGTCATCTGCAGTCGTTGGCAAAGACTTAAGGAGAGAAGTTCCAGGTACAGAGTTGAGCATAAAATACAAAGCCAAAAAATGAAGAAAATGTTTACTTTACCCAGCTGGTTTTGCCAAATGTCTTTGTGAAGAAGTAAAACAAAAAGGATATCAGGTGAAAGTAAATGGGACACGTAGCTTTAGCTTCGGTCTTTTAGCACAATGTCATATAATGTATGTAGCCATCAATTGCATATTTATGTACCTTTTACAGGGTTCCTATGGCAAAACAAGTTAGTCTGAAACATAAAAAAGTCAGCTTGATATTGAATTTTCAACTAACTTATTGAGCTAACATTAGCTTAATTAGCTAGCTAGCTATAGCTGATAAAATCTACCACCATTATCATTATGTGCCATGTGAGAACGGAACAATAAGGGGGATGGAGTTTGGTGAACGGTTAATTCCTGATCTCAACAGTCGGAAAAATCAAGACATATAGAGGAAGTTATCTATTGTGGGTGTAACATCAAGTGAAAAATGTGATTAGTTTTTCCCATTGACTTCCCATTGACTTTTATTCAGTCATTTAGTCATTTTGGCATATTTTGGCCATTAGAGGAATTATATTATTTCTCTTCCGCACTGCCTTTAACACACATATTTATTCTTTAATTCTTTATTTGGATCCCCATTAGCTTCCACAATGTGGTTGCTGGTCTTAATGGGGTATTGTGATGGATGCTACCAACACCAAGGATGATTTGCTGCTTTGCTATTTCTGTCTCCTTGATCCACAGTTAGTTAAACAACAATGCCTGCCCTTTTGGATACAGATGGTGCATCAGCTCTCAACAACAAACTGCAATCGAAGAGCAGTGTCTACTTCAATTTCCCCAACACAGTGTCTGCTTGTCTGTCCCCAGCTGTGTGTGGTGGCTGCCCACACTGAGTTTTAGTGTTTATGCAGGTGCTGCAGCTGGATCTCTGCTAGGTCCCCCCATGGACACACTGCAGACTGGCTGGCTAGGTCAGAGTATTTCTTTTTTCATTGTTTACTTTGGCAAGGCAAGTCAAGTCGAGGCCCTGCTGAGAGCTATTCTTGAGGTGCTTAATTTTTGTCACTTTGACTCATGCAGTGATCCACACCAGGACCGACACATACACATTCATTCTTTCTGTATTTGTCCCAAACACACACACACACATGCACATACACATGGTAACTGACTCACTCACTCACTAAAATAACCATAATAATCCACATCTCTTTCTCACATACTTACACACACAACCATCCACATTATCCTAAGCTACCCTGCCAACAAAATGTGGTATAGCCCACCGTTACCTCACCTAGTTGTCATGAAGCAGCTGCAAAGTTCTGACATGTTAATTTCAGCCCTGAGTTGACCCCAAGCTAATTATCCTTCAACTCTGTAAACACTAGTAGCACCAGTTAACACCAATTAATGGCCACTAATCATTGCCAAATGCTGCACCTTGAGCAATTTGCCCCACTTCCTACACTTGCACTTACAATTTCACACATTCATGTTCTATCTCTATGGTGTGTTGAACCCTTGCACAGACTATTAACCAAGGAGGTTTGCACACCACTGATTTCCTGCATTCATACAGTTTCACACACACACACACACACAGAATAACACAAAGAATAGTTAAGCATTATGAAAGACACATTTTGCTAGATTCCAAAACAAAATAATTTCTGAGCACCAAGTAATCAAAAGCTTTATTCTCTCCCTCATTTCTGTCTGCTCCAACATTATTCTTGATTTGCTGCTTCATTGTTTGTATTGATTAGTCGAGTGCGTACTGCTTGCTGTCTTGCCTGCCAACTGTACTGTTGCCAAGGGAAAGCGTGAACAAACCTCTGCCAGCACCAGCCTCCTCCGGCAACAGCTGTGCCACATATGCTGCCGTTCAATATAAACAAACATGGCCTCCCTGCACAAGGGATAAGGATTGACAGGTATGATTCATCTTCTGTGCCACTGGTGGGAGGTGCAAGTAATAATAAGCAGAGATAGATCTTTTCCCATTGAGGTACGACCACTGAGGTTAGTAGGGGTAGGTCGGAGGGATCATTCGCCCCCCAAGGTAACTGGCAGGGTTCCCCCACATAACCCCTCACAGTTTTGCTGAGGATTAGAGCAGCATGAATCCACCAGGGCTGTAATTTGTGGCATTTCATACACAGAGCACACAGCGAAGATGAATGGGGAATGGGCATGGATCATTGGTGCTGTGCCAGTCGCACTGCAACTGAGCATATTCAACACAGACAGTAGGGAAGATCACAGTATCCAAGTGATTCATGGCACTGTTTTTAAATAGTACTTTGTAAACTATACCATCTCAGCATATGATCATCTCATCAAGTGAATGGTGTTTGATGCATCTCACTCCCGAAATAATGATGAAATTTCTATGCAAGCACCCATTTAAGGATTTTGGATCATTGCACTGAGGTCCTTTGTGGCTACATTACAGGAGTTCAGCAGCTTGCACATCACGTATGCTATTGTCTCAGGGGCACAGCTGAAGACACGGGCCATGGAGGACAATAGCTGCATAGAGTGGGTATGACGTCCCCTTGATGAAGAGTAATGGCTTGAAACAATATTTCCCCAAGGAGTAGAATTGAAATCTGAACACTGTGATATGGTTTCATCGCCATGCAATTTGGAGACGTCAGATCAGTTTTGCTGGGGCCAGCGCTGCATGAGGGTGAAAAGCGCAACCACTGGAGGAAAAGATAGTATACAGATAGCAATGCTATTTTCATGGGCTGCACCAAACTTGGGAGTGCTCATGATGAACTGTGAGTAAACAGTTTCTGAGAGTAAACAAAAAAAGTGATGTGTGAATGTTCCTAATGCTTAATGGACTCTCACAGGATATGTGGTATGATCCCTGTTTGATCAAAATAGTAGTGACTTTCTTGATAACAGCAAGTTATCACTTCATATTTTTTCTTAAACTGAAATAAAACTCCTGGGAGGTTACAATATGTGGTTCTCTCACCTGGCCATAATGCAAAATCATTGTGATTATTTTTTGTAGTAGACTTAAAAAAAGAGAAAAAAGAGAAAAGAGATTTAACTGATTTCTTTGTACACCAAAAATATGCCTTATTTGAGCAAACAATAGCTCCCTTCCTTTTATTACTTTATTCAGTAGTTCAGTAGCTTATTTTTAATGAGCAAAGTGAAAATAATGCAGTTTTAATGTCTCCATTAAAGTTCCACAAATCAAAATCAAATTTTTACAATTTCTGCAAAAACAGCACTGCAACCAACAGAGACACACACATCTTAAATATGAATGTTCAAAAATCTCTGACATCCCTGTGTTTTGATGTCCTTTGCCCTACATGATGTTGCTCTTTTTGGCCCGACTGTTTAACAGTAATGAGCTGAACTTGAATTAAAATCCAGGCAAAAAAAAGAAGATATTCCCAAAAACAAGACATTTCAAAACACTATGTCTCCCTGAGGTAAGATTATTGGAGTAATTAATAACAGGATGTCTTCAATCAGTGCTACTGATACGGAGCTACTTAATAATCAGGCTTGATATTTAGATAAGGGTTGATTGGTGCGTTCAAATCAGGCCCATTGTGTGGCGCAGTCATTAACAAGACCATGACTCTGTTGGAAACCTCCATGAGGGTGTCAAACTACTTACTTTACTACTGACAGTTTCCTTTGGTGACCTACACACTGACGTCACTGCTGGTTATGACTGCAGGGAATGAAGTCATGAGAAGTTGAGGCACATGACGGTTTTATTAGTAAGTTAACTGATGGTATGAACACTTATCTTAATTTGCAAAAAGAACAAAAAAAACCTTTAGTGCTGATTCCAAAACATGCTTCAAAATCAAATACTACACATCTGCAGTCAAGGCCATGTCAATAGTCTTTTTCTTGTTTATTCTTTGACCACAGCTGCACAGCTGTGGAGATAATTTATTTGTTTACTTTATTTACCAGTCAATTACATTTTAATGTGACTTGCCTAATGTCCGCATTCTGTCTTCAGATGTGGCCCATGTAATGGCTGTGATAGATAAAAGACAGTTTAATTACACAAAACCCTAATTGTCTGCATGCAAAGCCTCCATTACAGCCGCCTTCAATCTATACCATCATCGTGAGGTAATGAGGATAATTTGAAGTCTTTGTCTGATGGTAGATATTATAGCTTCCTAAAAATGTGAGGTAAATGTTGCCTGTGGGGCCGCAAACAATGACAACACAAAAGATTTGCAGAAAGCTCATGGAGAAAAATTGAAAGGATGGAACTAGGCCCTGCACCCCAAAACACAACAGCCAAGACAAAAGATGATGAAGATGTAATGTACGTTTTATGGCAACAACAGCTGCACTCCTTTCTGTTTCCCAGTGACATACACAGCAAACGCCCACACAGTTATCATTCTGTCCTGCACATAATCACCGTGCGAGAAGTTGTTAAGAGAAAATAGAATATTCTGGTCATTCCTCGCAGTTGCTGTGGTGTATTTTAGTCCCAGTGTGATGCCATTCATTACTGCCTTGTCAAAGCTCTCATGACTCGGGGCTCAACAACTAATTGAGATGACATTTCCAAATACACACACACTGGTCATGCTGCTATGAGCTATGAGCAGTCATAGTCACTCACACACACACACACACACACACACACACACACACACACACACACACACACACACACACTATAAAGCTCTATGAATTCGAACAATGACATAAAACCTTTATCAGAGGTTATGTCAACAGAGTGGAGTCCTGGCACAGCAGCATCTGTATTCTTCTCCACTCTTTTCCTCTGCACTTGAACATGAATGCACTCCTTATTTTTCAAACTTTTGGAATTTCACTTTATTTCTGATGTCCTTTTGGTGAGACAGAAATCCCAGCTGTTGTGGGAGTTTCGACATCAAGATATGGAATAAGAAACGGAAGTGAGACACAGACAGAAGATCAATTTGTTTTCCCAAAGAATTGCACCATTAATACAGTTGCCATTGTTTTCTTTAGGAGACAGCAATCGTGGTGCCAAGTTCAGGCAGTGCTGCCTTTACCTCAATAAAATGTAGGCATGGGGTCATCCCATCAATCTGTTGTTTAATGAGCAAAGTTTTGAAAGTTGAAATAAATTCCCTGTGAATTTGAACATGATTGTGTCTTTATATGTGTCACTTTGACCTCTCCAGGATGTACATTGCCATTAAACCAATAGGATAATGCTCCTTTCTCCTATGCACAGGATAGAAAATGGATTGATAGGTATGCAATTCACCTAACCTGCATGTTAGACAATTCCACACACATTACTTTTTTCTATATGTCTATTATATCACATAGATGTATTCAATACATTGTTAATTAGAGATGAAAGTAAATTCTCCCACTGCATCAATATTTACTATATTAACAAATGTTATACTCACATCTTTTATATTTTTTTAAAGAGAGTTAATGAAACTTTTGAATTGATTGCAGATCCATTAATGAGACATGAACTTGCCTGGCTGACTGATGACTAGAACGGGAAACAAGTGTAGGTGTGTGGATATTTTGCTGATAATTGGGGGATATTGGGCTTTTAGGAGTGAAACACTTGCTATCATGCACACTTGATGAAATAGTCACAGTCTTCTTCCATGCTATTTTGCAATAAGCACAACCTAGAGGAGTCATACACTGAAAAATACATAATAAATAAAGAAATAAGTAATTTTGGTTTAAGTGTTTATCTCAAATAGAAAAATAGAAATGCAGTAAATTTCAGAAATCTGTCATATTAAACCACTGACTGACTTGGGGTACAAAAGAGCTTATGGATCTCACAAACAAGATGTATGTTTGGTGAAAAACAAACATCACAAAAACATTTTCATTCAATTCAGTACTAAAATCTTGCAGAGACCTTTTTGGGGTCATTTATGACAGGAAATATTTTGGCCTCTAGCTTCCTATTGTTATTGCACTGAAGCAGCCTGCCATATTCTGCACACATGCTTTAACTATGTGTCAGCCATCAGCTCCCAGAAACTGTCACTGAAAAGGGTGGGCTATCCATTGCAAAGGCCAATTTTACACTCGTTCTCAACTGGTTGACATCGAGAGGCTTACAACCGCTTAAACAAACAGTGTAGCTGTCAGTTGTCCCATTCATTTTAATTTCTTCACGTCTAACTTCTCAGGTATTTTCTTTATTGCCCAACATAATGCCCTCTAGCTGGCCCCTCACAGTGAAGCAGTGATCACTGTTTCTCTGTTTCCATTCAATGAACTTCAATCATTGCGGAGCAGTTTAAGTGTTCCAAAGTGAAGCCCAGCTTGACTGAAGCAGACTGAAATGCAGTCTGTGTTGTCAAATATAACTTCCAAGTCTTGCAGAGCATTTTGAAGCAGTGTTTTTGGACTGGATCAGTAGCATACCTGCTGGATGCATAGATAAATCTTGGAATGTAACCTTGAGCAGTCCATGTAGGTAAAACAGCTTCTCAAAATAATGTTATAGTAAACAACAAGAAATTGAAGTTGCAGAATGCAAATCTGGTGGAGAGAACCAGAAATTTCTGGCTCCAGGTGTAAATGTAATCATGTCCTCGTTTACTGTACAGTTCTTGAATATCTCTTGCAATGAAAAGACAGGCCAGAGAAGAAGACTGTGCACACACCTACGCACAGCACACACAGAAACCAAATTAAAAATACACACACTGAAATGTATCATTTGCTCTATTGCTTAGTGAAGTCAAGACCCGATGGTCTTCCCATCTGTGCTGTTGTCTGATGTCTTTGTCTGTTCTAAGCAATCCCAAAAGACATCCAAACCATGTCTTTCCCTCTGACTCAACCGGCAATTACATCACACTGTACTAGAACTGGGACCTCACCACTAAGGAGATTAACCCAAACTAATATTAAGACACATTACAACACATGCAGATGTTTTATTATACATACTTAAAGTATTAACAAAAATACAGTTAATTATTAACTATATTTTGCTGCAATATATTAACTCTATCACGCAGCAGGCGATGTTGTTTTACCATTTACATACATTTTTACACTAAAAACTCATTGTTGTCTTAATTGTTGAAGCTCCTAAAAGATTAGAGGTGACTGTGAGTAGGAAAAGATTAGAACTGTCTGTGTTCATTTTAGCCAAAATATTCACAGATGGTAAGTGTATAACAGAAACAATAACATACATTAGCTGTCTAAATAATTATCTATAAATTACCATATGTCTGTAGTTATTTTGTATTAGTATTATACTGTGTTGTTTGTCTTCAGATCACTTAATAGGAACAACCTGGAGTCCGATCTTTTAGTATGTTGTTTCATTCTTCTAGTCGGCTGGTAGCAATGGGAAAACATTTTTATTTGTTATTGACTGAGGGTGCTGAATAATGCTTTGATTAGAGCAAAGACATGTGCACTCACATTCATGTACACACACACACACACGCGCGCGCGCACACACACACACACACACACGCAGACTGTGTCCTCAAAACCTGGGAGAAATCGCACATGAAAGGTGCTCGACATCAGAGGGAGTCAAATTGGCCTTGGCTGGGAGGATTGGTCCAATCAACCTCCAACCGTATAATTAGTAATTAGATTGGGATTAGAGTCAACTCTGAGTGGAGGAGCGTGGCCAATTCAAATCAGCATATGAAATGTGATTAAATTAATAAGAGAAAAATTGAAATATTAATGTCCTTTTTTCCACTGGGTCTCAGTTTGATTTGTTTGAACTTCGGTTAATTATGGGCTCACATAGAGTAAAAGAGTGGTGGCTATTTTTTTTTTTAACAATGTTTATTTTATTGTACATTGCAGCAGACCATTTTATACAAAATAACACAACATAAAACCCATTAGAATAATGGTAATTACATGACAGGTCATCTTCTTGACCTTTACAAAGTTAATGATTAATATGATACTGTTCTACATTATTCCCACAATGTAGTATAATGTAATATAATCTAATGTTAAAATAGTTTTATTAATAGTCTTAAAGTGTCCTTTGTAAGGGTTTATTTAGCAGCTTCCATCATATATTTCTTTATATTTATTCTCATAACAGTCTCAAAACTGCTCCTGTTTTTAATATACACATACACATCTTTGTAAAAGACCATTTATGTTGAAGGTTCAGTCTACATGGCCTTAACAGCAAAAAAATAACGTGATTTTAAAGATTTCAGTGACATTTTATTGACTCTTTTCTTTTTTCCTGTCTTCTCTGTGTCAGCTGGTTTGTATTGGTTTATATAACATATTTGTGCTGCCAGTTTTTTCTGGACTCCCCCCTAAAAAAGAGATTTCAATCTCATCTTTTATAAATAAAGGTCAAATAACATACAAAATAACAATAAATGAATAAATATATACCAAATTCACTTATCTGAAAAGAATATACACCGGGATGACCTGTTCGACAATCCATCTCCGTCTCAAAATAATCCCTTACTGGCTGATTATTTGGAGGAGGCAGCAGGGTAACGGTGCTGCCTCCAGCCCCCGAGAGTCTGTCCTTCCTTGAGATTGTCTAACTTCTCTGACATGTTGCAGAAAAACTCCTGCTCACCTTGAATGTTCACCCTTTATTTTCCTGAAGTTTTTTTTTTTTTTTTTTTACAGAATGGAGGAGGTCATGAACATGGAAACAGGAGTTGGTGCTTGCTGCACAAATATGGTATATTTAGACATGATTGAGCTCCTTTTGATTGAAGCCATAGGAACTTCAGATAATTTACAATCAGCCTCCCTTTCAGTTTTCCATTGTGTCAAAAGAGTGACCATTTATGTCAAAAGTCTCCTGCATGATTAGTGCTTAGGCATTAAAAGGATTAATTCTTAACAATATACCTGTCATTGTGATCTGGATTTTTTAAAAAGATTTAATTAGCGTAGTGATCAAAGGGGACCTTATGTGAAGCTGACAACCATTCATTTAGAGAAGGCAGGTATTTCTCCTTACCTATCAAGACCTAATTTAAAATTTGTCCACATTCCATTATTTAAGCTTACACTGTTCAGTTTAGTCTTGCAAAGAAAATGTAAATGTACATTGGAGACTGCTCCTTTTGAGATCCTCAGTTGAGGATGCATCTTAACTTTTCTGGCATTAAAGGGTTTAATAATTTATCACATGACATAGGGTTCTGCTATATTTGCATGTCAACCTGTGTGAGACATTGCTGTGTAGGCTTTTGAGCACATATGAAAAATTCAGCTCCAACAAGCCTTGTATGAAGAGCAGAAGTTAAATATTGAAACGATAGCAAAGCTCTGTTGTAATGAGTGCTGTTGGTGTGTTGTGTTGGGTTTGAACAACAGGGAATATATATTTTTTTTTACCAGCAGCCAGGTGTGTTTTACAGAAAACAACAACCATGAGTACTGCCTGTGATGGTGGCATTGGCAAATAGGAAGAGAGAAAGAGAGGAATGATGGAGAGGAAAGAAAGAGAGAGGAGATAATTCATGTGCAAACCTGCAAATAAGTATTTGCCCTCTTTGAGTCCCCTGGCTATGCCTGTAGCCAACTGCCTAGCCCACAGATAGCTTCTGGTCCAGCCAATAATTTGATATTGATTCTTTGCTGAACCACACGTGTAGGGCTCAAAAATCCAAACAAGTTCAAGTGGAAATAGAAGCAGTTATGAATAATTTACAAAATGATGGGTAGCTTTTATAATTGCTTACAGTTTGATGAGAATGTAATTCTGTAGTTGACATCAGTGGTCTGTAGGCTACATTTTTAGTTTGTGTATTTGAGCTAAAATCAATATTTTTGCAATAACAATGGATCAAATGTTTATGTGTAATGTGAAAAAGGGTATCAGTCGACAAAGGTGGAAATAAAGTTTTAAATTAATGCTAATGGTGCTCTGTATGTACTGGATGTGTAAATAAGCCAGTGTTTGCCAAAAGTTTATCATTTATGTTTATCGCAGCTGACCATTTTGAATATGATTTTTTAAAATCATTTTACATAAACTCTAATTCAGTGGGCGATTTTTTCTGAGAAAGTATTCTTAACATCAGTTACTGAAGTGAAACAAAAAAAAAAAAATATGTGCCCTGTGATTTTTGATAATCCAAATAACACAACATTTCAGCATGGAATTTAAATGTTTTTGATGGTTTGATCACAACACCAGAAGATGAATGTCATCTTCATTTAAATAGATAAGAGCCTTTCTGCCACCCTATTGTGCACTATAGTTATTGAAGGGGAGCGATTCTTGGCAGAGGCATACATTATGTTTTATTAATGAAGATGCTTGTACTACAGAGGGAGGGGTAGAAAAACTCACACACACCGCTTGCGGGACACGATCACTCAGTGCATTAAAATGTATGATACAAGGGAGTTAGTGAGACGGTTATCTACGTGGTGAAAAAAAGGATGAATAAATATTGAAACATCTTTATGAAATATTAACGCCAACACAAACAATGAAAGTAACTAAGGGATTTAGGAGTGGCCAAAAAGCCCGCAGGGGATAAATTTTCAAAGGCAGCAAAGCTGTATACAGTCTTTTAGACATTTTTCACTGAGGGGGAATAGGAGCAATTTTCTGAAGCATCTGAGATGAACTGCTTCACAGCATGAGAAAATAAATATTTCTTTGAGATCACAGGTTTCCCCTCAGAGAATCCTGTGTTTTTAATGCATCACTGGGAGACAGAGGGGTGGAAAAAAGAGCTGTGTATTAAATATGATGACTCCTGAGATGTTTGATTTATAGTGGGTGTATCTTTTGATGCAATATTTACCTAAGAGATGTCTTGTGAGAAGAGAGGATTTTTCTCTGATGGGCAGGTTTGTCGTGTTGCTCTGTTATCGATGTATTCATTGTTCAAATGGTAAAGTTCCCATCTGTTCCTTTGATTAACATGTCATCCTATCCTTGTCTTAAGGATGAGCATCTCATCCCTAGCTTTTATGTTAATTCTCTCTGCAAAATAATGACAAAGAAGATTTGACGTGCAAATCTGCAGAGGTTCATATTCAAAAGGTTTGTGCTGATTATGTTTGTGCGATGAGTTTGAGCAAACTACAAGAAAACTTCTGTTCAGGATCTTGTTTATGTAGTTTTCATTGCCAAAATGCTCGAACATTCAGCCCTCCAGTCTGTCATTCTGTCTGAAAAAAATAAAATACTGTTGCATTGATCATGTTGGCAAAAATATATGGAGTACTGAGAACCTCCTGGGATTAGAAAGGGCAAGACAAGTATAACCTTCACAGACACCCTCTCACTGCAGGATCAAGAGAGAGAGACAATGCCAGAATGCTGATTGATAAACTTTTGATCTCTGTACAATGTTCTGGGAGCAGAGCTATCAACTGTGGTGAGATTGTATAGAGAAACTTTCTCTTTGGGAGAAAGACATTTGAAAGATACAACAAGCCATCCATTTAAAACAAAACCAATATGATACACAGTGCATGTCTGCACAAGTTTCAAAGTGTGACTCTGTACATTTATATCAACACATGGTTATACAGTTAGATTTGGTAGAAAAGTCTCTTTCCTGTGAGGGAGCTTTTTAAGAATCAAGCAACGAGAGGTTGGGGTTGTGAAGGGAGCTGCAGCAGCAAACAACATTGGCATGACTATATCAAAAATATAGTGGGAAGTGTACTAAGTGTTCCTGTGTTAATGTGACTGGACATAACTTGTCAGCGGATTAATGAGCCTGTGATTTTGAAGCATGAATGAACTAGCTGATGTTGATTGGCTAATCAGCTAATGCATACGCAACTCTGGTTCTCTGCCTGAAGTTCCACTCCTTTAAAACTGTTTTCTTTTCAGTCAGGATTATTGTAAGGTGTACGTCTATAGTACCTGCTAGGTCCAGATAAGACCGATTTAAGTCAGTCTTGTTGCCGTTCCTACCCAGTATCTCTTGGTTTGGTTGTCTTTTTACAGTTTAACATCCACAAACATCTCTCACTCATGCCTTTGCAATATCACATTATTACTTAAGACAGACAGATAGATGAGTAACAGTTCTCGTCTTCACTCAGATATCAACATGCGCCATTCCTAAACCTGATTGGACAAACACATCACCTCATCTTCACTCTTGATGTCAAAAATGGCTATAGTTACAAAGCAAATGATATACGATTTCTGCTTAAATAAGGCCAACAATACAGTATGCCACGCAGTTGCAGAATCATGTTTTACTTTATATTTGTAACATGTGAACTGCATTTTCCATCATTCCTGCGTTCAAACTCACTGCTCTTTCTCTCCAAACCTTCTCTGTGCTTTGTGCCTTTATTCCTTCTTTTCCACACCCTTCCTCCATTGTTTTTCCATTCAGGCCTTTTGGTAATTGTCCACTGGTTGATCACTACTGATCACTTCATTGCCCACCGATCCACACAAATACAAAGGACAGTGACAGAATTCCTCCTGTGTGGCACAGCGGCCAGAGTACAAGTATATCCATGTTGTCCATCCAGTGATAGTAGTAAGCATGATGTGGAAGCCCTTTAGCTATTGTAGCAGTTATGATGAGAGGAGGAAAGGAGGAAATCAGGTGACATTATTATGTAGCGACAAATCTGTGGAGGGAGGAGGTTGGGGTGGATGAATGGGTCAACAAAATTTTAACACAGGAGATTGCTGATCATTTCCAGCTGTGGGTCAACATGATTTTCTTTTTAAACCATGACCAGGATCATCCCAGAATCTATGTTTTTTATTGCAGTCTGCCCCCTAACTTTAAAGAAGTAGAAAATTTAACACAAACTATGATCTTTTCCTAAACCCAACCAAGTGTATTTTGTGCTTAAACTTAACCACACCTCAACCATAGCGTTGTCACACCACATGACGTGTTTTGTCATATTTGGAGGAGGACTTGTTGGAAATGGAAAAGCCTGATGTGATGACAAATGACAGCAAGGTAAAGAATTATAACTTTCTTCCCTTTAGTGCAAGTCTTCTTGGCTTTGAATCTAACTGAAGTTGTGACAGCATCCATCATTTTAATTGGATCAAGTGTAAGGTAAATAAGACCACGCTGTCTTATTAAGGAATAAGATGCTGGTTTGGTGGCAGGGTATCTACCTTCCATGTGCTCCTTTACTCAAACATGCCCATACATTAAGAATAATCATGCAGTTAGGCATTAGGGAAACATTGCAGACAAAATATAGAGTATACATTCTTGTATTACTCAATAAGAAAGACAATAGAACGCCAGACAACGACTCATTTTCTACTTCACTCAGGTCACACCTCCTCCTCCTTTCTTCTCCTTCCTGTCGCCACCGTAGGATATCAGGAATCTCTCCCAATCCATCCTATCCACCTCCACCCCTCTGCCATTTAAGTACCAAGCCCTCAGGTGGGAGCCTGAGGGATGGGAAGAAATGTGTGTGTCTCGTGCGTAGGAGTCCACAGCTGCATGGCGCGTCTGCTTCCCCTGCCTTCAGACATGCTGCCATTCATCGCCTCATTTGCATAAAGGAGAGGTAGCAGAGGATGGGTGAAGGTAAGATGCACAGACTGCAATCAGCTCCCTGTTGCTGTTTTTTTTTTATCACATTCCAGTTTCTGCTTGCTAGCCTCATAGCCTCCGATACCAAAAGTTACCACAGGCTCATAAGTAAAACTAAGAAACACTCTCACCTTGATAGTGGTGTTAGTGCTGAACTTAAATCGACAGGTCAGTGACTTACTATTGATTTTATGCTGATAATCTGATATCCTCAATGCTAGAGTGCTGTTATAATACCATCTGTATGGTACTGTCATGTTATGCATACATGATCATTGACATTTCATATCATATATAGGCTAATTTATTATGATTCATTGCTTTCCTTTCTCTAATGACACTGTCAGCCTTATAGTGAGTAGTGATTTTTTGGTGTTACTTGCACAATCTTTAATGACCTAAAGGTAGATTGTCATTGCCGCCAGCAGACTTGCAACACACTGTCTGCAAAACAACTCTTCTGTAATCTTTATTGGACTTAAGTATTTAACTAGGTAGGTCTTTTGGGATACTGCATATGCATGCATTGGTGAACAGGAAATGGTGTATAAGAACTAAATTAAATGCAGGAATCAAAATAACCATGCATATCTCAATTATGAGTTGTCAAAACAAGACATACACAAGATGGGAAATTGTTCTGTTTATCAATGGCAGGATGTTGTTTAATTACACTGCCTTAGATTGAGGATTGAAAGCATACTCTCTAAGCAAATAATATAACAAGATGGATTTTCATATAGTGGCGTCTCTGTGTTTCAGTGCTATTTAAAGTTTGGCCATAAATTAAGCAGTAATGCATTATTCATGAAACCACTTCTACACTCTCCCGGGGGTTTTATGCAAAGTGGGGATCTCTCTATCTCTCTCTCTCTTTCTCTATCGATCTCTCTCTCTCTCTCTCTCTGTGGCAACTGTCTACTGTACATTATCTCGCTAATGGTCCCAGTCAATAAGTCACTTGTGCATTCACACATGTCAAAGCCACATCGTACAGGTTGTTGAGACAAAGTTAGCAACATATTCATTGTCTCTCCAGAATACAGAATAATGCAAGGAAATTCCAACAAGCTGAATGTTATTGCACTCAAAAAACTGATTTGATTTGATTTAAATGCTAGACATCTTTCAATGTTTGTTTTCCTTTATTACATTAACGTTGGTTACACTGCTGCCCACAGTAAAGTGGCACTTTTCATTCAGCAAGCATAGCAGCAGTACAGACAGTAACAAAGAAGTCATATTTCATATTCACAGGGCACTTCTTTCTAATTTCCCTGCAAACTAAAGCAAGCTGTAAAACCAATTTGCTCCTGGACTCCTAGTTTTGTGCAGCTAAGTCCAACCAAGTGTGAGCCATAAACACAGAAATGAAAGACAGCAAGGTATATAAAGAAAGTCACAATATAAAGAAAACAACAACCATTTTCTCCATGCGCGTTGAAGAGCTGAAGGTAGTAAATGTGGAGTGGCGAATGTAGCATGGTGTTCCTCTCAGTGGGGGAGGGGTGGATAGTGGACAGAGCGAGGCTGCTTACCAGAGCCTACCAACACTGAAAGGAGGGGAAAAGTGTTGACAGCAATTTCACCGCAGGGTAGAAGCGCACACAGAGCGCCCCAGGTACCTCGGCCCATACACAGTGTCTGATTGCAGTAAATTGTGGTGCTGTTTTTAGTACACAAACAATCCTTACTGTGTGTCTGGCTGCTCCGTTCAGTGAGCAGGTTTGTTGAGGACAGAGGAAAGGTAGAAGAATGGTATGCAATGTATAAACTGTTTATAATGTCTTCTCTGTGTGTTTTGCCTTTTGTTAAAGCAATAAACAGCATCAGTAATGTGTGATATTGTTGTCCAGTGCAATTATTATTATGTTATTTGGTGCTGTGGGTATTTTGGAACTCTCTGAATCTAAATTAAGGTAAGAGAAAATCTGAAAAATGTATTATTCATTCAGATATAATTACTACAACATTCAAATACGGTGATATGAAATTTTGTAGTGAAAGGAAGTGCTCTGGTTTGTTCATGAACAACCTATTATGAAACAAAATGCACTCTCCTAACTTGCATTTTACAATTACACATCCTGCCTTTTTTTTTTTTTTTTTTTTATCAGTCAGAGCTTTTTATCAAAAGCTCCGAACACTTAAAAGTTATTACAGCAGTACGTTGTATGAAAAAATGATGAAACATGGGCATTCTAATAGGCTGCGACATCTCATCTGAGATTCCCACTCTGTCTAACAGTGCACTTATTTTCCAGAGAGCAAAGTATTTTCCTCCTATCTCATCCATCTCGCTTATGCAAATGAGTGTCTTAATTTGGTTAGGGGCAGCGTCATGTGGGAGATAGGAAAAAGTACAATCTTGTTTACTTTAATGGGGAATGTTTTCAGCCCTGTTAACCAATACGGAGGCTCATTTAGACATGCTAGAAGCAGAAATAAGGAGGCTAATAGAAGATGAATTTGACCACAGTGTAAGAAAATGTCTTGTGTATGTATATATTTTTTATCTGTAATGTGTGTATATTCAAATATAGAAATAAGCTATTCAAAACTGAACAAATGAAACTGAACTATGCTGCACAATCAACAAAAATACAGTTGCAATAACACGACGTATAACATATTCCATAAAGTCACTGTCCCTGCAGCTCATTTATGTGTCACTACTCCTACATGCAACATAACATGTAAAGTGCACCCACTGTGGCTGTGCAGATAACCATGGAGATGTGAACAGTTCCTCCGCAGAATAGTGATCTAAAATGGTACTGAGAACAAAGGGCTGAGGTATAATAATTACAGCTGCCACTGACCCTTCTGTGATAGCCAAGCACAGCGAGAGGGCACAGGAAAGTAATTATAGTCAGCTGAATCCGAAGCATTTCACTGTGAATGTCCACTCACTGTGTGGTATGTAGAGCTCCTTTCTCATTCTTTCTTTCCCCTGTGTGCTTTCAGTAAAAACATATGATGAATGTCTTTTTTTTTCTCCTCTGGCTCTGCTATCTCCTCTGCTCCAGGAAAGTTGTCAGTGATTTCACAAGCTGGTGCGGTAACACATATACACATGCATGCACTTGTCACAAATTAACACGTAAACGCACATAAATACAAACATACACCCTGCTCCTACATTCACACAAACACATACACACACTCTGGCAAGCAGGTCCAACATTGTCAGTCATTTATGATGCAGTGTATGCGTCCTTTGCACTGATAAAGTGTCTATATGATCACCCCTGTGTGTGCTTGCATGTCAGTAAAGAGAATCATGGGTCATTTGATTAAAACCAATTAGAATTAAATTGGTTTAAACAATAAAAATCTGGAAGCCACAGACAAACTAAAGAATGAAATAATTTAATTTTTATTTTTGGAGTACTGAGTGGATATTGGTGAGGAGGTTTGTCTTATGACAAAATATATTCTGTTAACCCAACATAACACACTTGTTTTCTTGAGATTACAATATCATTATTTCATGATCATGAGAAAACAGTTTGCATTGATATTTTTGTGGTCTGGAGGACTTGTGCTCACAGGATAACGTAATGTCTGAATCTTTTCTTCATAATCTAAACAAAGCAAAGGATTCATGTTGAGATTATGAACATTTTACGTCATGATTGTCAGAAAATAAAACATGAGAAATAATTACTGGCCTTGTGGTATTTAGCTAATTCTGATAAACAAAATCATAAAAAGTTGTGTTTTTTTCACATAAATACTGCAGTCCTCCTGTGTTGTAGGTATCACTTTGGACAGTATACTGTAATATATGTATTTACAATAGTTACAAAATACTGAAACTTCATATTCCTCAGTTTACAAAACAAGCAGGCTGAAACTGAGCTCCAAAATTAAAGTATGTCAAACTAAATACAAATGCCAATGGGCAATTATTATCCTGCCAGTGCTTATGTATGTGCAACCCCTAACCTTTAACACCACCGCCACCCACCATCTCCCTCTCTCTTTCTCTCCCATCACGATGCAGCAGTTTCCTCCGTCAGTAGAGCCTGAGAGCAGAGTCGCACCAGCACGCTCCACTGGGCCCTGTGAAAGGATGCCAGGTTAGTGTGAAAGGCAGCCCGAGGGACTGCGTGTGCATTTGTGTGTTTGTGTGTGTGTGTGTGTGTCTGGGCAGGTAAGTGGACATCCAGGTTATCGCCTTGTAGCAATGCCAGCTACAGTGCATCATTACCTGTGCACTTTGATGGGTGTGACATTCACCTCACACTCTGCTGTGGTCATTCACCCCCTCACAACACACACACACACACAAACACACACACACACACACATAAAGTGCAATGTTCAGTGAACCATAAGAGGGGAAACTGTCACCTTATTTGATTTCTGTTTCTCTCACAAACACAGACACTCGCAAAAAACAGCTACATACAAATGCTGGATTTTGAACTCTGTTGTGTGAATTTTCCTCTCTTATAAATCTTGCATTGAACTGAGTAGAACTAAAGGGTCAACTGTAAATTTACATTAGAAACAATATATTTAATAGTATCTTCACTGTTACTTAACAAACAAACATGGGGCACTCAATAATACAATGGAGTAATAAATAATTCAACTTACTGAAAATTCACATTTTCCATGATCATTTTGAGCGTCAGCAGCCGCCATTACAGAATTACCAGGTGGGAGGAGCTATTTCAGGCGCCCCTGATTCCATAAGTATTACATGACTCACTATTAAAGCACTTTTACAGCTTGTAAGGAAAATTTGCCCAGTTGAATCATCAGTACAGTAGAGGAACAACTGTGTTAGAAAATATCTGGTTCTTTGATAAAAAAAAAAAAAAAGTGAAGGTACAAGCCTGTGTACATAAAAATGTAAGATGATAAGATATAAAAATTGACAGGAGTGGAATGAGTGAATTCAGAGTGGGGAAGATGCTTCTCAAACAAGCAGAGCCACTTATTTTGCAGACTTCAGCCAGAATCAAGTTCAAGAATATTCAGAGATCTTTGTTATGAGCAGTAGCCAAACACCGTACTATAGTCGTGGAATTGATTAAAAACTGATCCAGAATCCAAAAGTGACATTAATCTACTCAAATTTGTTGAATAGCATGAATTTTTTTTTGATACTACCACTAAGAGTCACCAAAGTAAGAAATTTTCAAATTTTAGTGGCTTAAGGAAATATCTTGGGATTCATATTTGACTTCTATCCTAAAGTTATTACACTATATATATATATATCACCTTCTCTTTGAAAAAAAGAAAAAAGATTGTGGTCCAACACACACACACACACACACACACACTATTCCATCCCACTGAACTACTCAGTAAGTCATATTCTGACGCCGTGCTGGGTGTCATTTCAGTGGCCCAAAGGCAAAGCAGAACTCTTCTTCTTTGATATGCAAAGAAAATACTTGAAGCATCACTTGACAGAATAAGCAGCAGTTTGGGACCAAGGTGTTGTCAACTTATATTCCCTACATACATGAATTCTTGCTATATCCAATATGATCTACCGCTAACTTTCACCCTCACAACACTTTTCTGCTTAGTGTCTGTAAGCCCCCCGATGAATATATGAGCTGGGATCCCTTAAACTTTCACAGAAGACTTGTGTTTTTTATTCTGTTCTATTTCTGATAAACCAGCCATTTTTTTTGCTGTATTAAATAAGTGAATAAAAAAAAATTATAGAGGAAATAAGCTGATGAGATAATAAACCAGAAACGGTTAATACGTTTGCTTATTTGCTTTCCTTCAGAAATTGCGTAAGCATAACGGAGCCCTTTGACCAAGCTATTTCAACACATTACCGGCTATTTGAGATCCCATTAGTCCGTTTTACATTAATTCACACTATTTGGGTTTTGGATTCTCCGCATATCTTTGTGTTGTACCAGCCCACGCAGTTCTTCATAGCCTCACAGTGTCTCTGTGTGAGCATTGGAGCCATCTGTTGGGGTAAACGTGTTGTCAGAAACAGTGAAAGTGAGATGGCAGCGAAGAGATGCTCGCCCCGAGGCACTTCCTCTGTCATCACTCCTAGAATCCCGCTGTGCAGACCATGAACATTAACTTCCCAAAGCACTCTGGGTAATCACTTGCCGCCTCACACTAGCCAAAACAAAGATTGCAGGGGATTTTCTGATGCACACAGTTGGCATGTGGAGCTGGAATTGACAGTGAATTAACACTTCATTCAAGAATGTTTTATATAAACAGCAAGCGTTGAAAATCAGGGAGATGTGAAACAGAAAAAGTGACCTATTTGGGGGGAGATCAGCGTGGCAGATCTTTTGTTGATATTCATGCTAATGAATGCTTATCATGAAACCATACCAGTCCCCTGGTGCAGTGTTTGGCATCAAACGCCAATCTGTGGCACAATGCTAAGGTGAATGTACGGCCGCTCTAATCCACTTGAACAGTTTCTCCTCTGCTGCACTTTTTGATATAAAGACCCGCAGCATTGAAACATCTGCCACAATACAAAAACAGACAGGCTGATATATGAGGAAGCAGACAGGCAGCTGTTGAGGAGATAAACAGGTAGACAGACAGGTAGAAAGACAGACAGGCAAGCAAACAGTCAGACGCACACACACACACTAACTCTACACACATACAAAAGTGCATCCAACCCATGCAGCATCACGGGCCAATTTATTTTCTTCTAACTCCATCTGGACATGAGACAAATAGAGTCATCTGCTGGCCAGCGAGGTGACTATAATTTGTTTGCCTGCATGGCTATAATATTCAGTTTCTCTCCAGGTTAAAACACAATTACTTCCTAGCAAACACGACTGGACTAAATCGGCCACAGCACCCAGTCCGGCCATCTGTTGCTTGCTTGCAGCAGGATGTGAGCATGGCTGAAAAAATGGCTCCCAATTAGATGCTTCACAGAGACTTTTCTACGCCCTCATCGGATACATGTGTATACATTGGATGTCAGCAAACATATATAAGCATACAATACTCACAAACATGTTTACACAATGTATTTACACAAAAAAGACACACAGGCACGCATACACACACATGAACACAGATGAAAAGATGGGCCTCAGCAAGGATTTGATGTCTGATGTCTGCAATCTGGCGGAAAAAGGAGCAGCTTAGAGTTGCTCTCCACTATAAGACCCAATACATATGGAATGTGTTTTCACCCGAACTCAGCTGGATGCCCAATCACCTGAAAGTGCCTTCGCTTGATTCTGCAAAACTGTCAACTTCAGCGGGAGCGCCAACTTTTAGGGACCGATTTTCCATATCCATGAGAAAATGTTTCATCTTCCGATCCTGTACCTATCACTATTTTGAATTCATGCACTTGCAAAGAGTCCTGTAATATATTTTCTCTAAAATATTTCAGAGATGAGAAAAAAAAAAGTGGCATTCTTGGAATTAGTCTAGAAAACAGTAATAGGAGAACTGTAAATATAATCTGTTCATTAGATTTAAAATATTGTCTTTATGCCAAGAATCAAGTGCGGAACACCAGAGGGATGTTGTTAGGTTTTGTTTTACATTTGGCACAGAATGAAAGAGTCCTCGTAGTAACAGCAATCAGCCCCAGCACTTCCAGTCCTTTGTGTGTACAAACCATGGCAAGAAATGGCCCCTTTCTCATCCCAAATTACACCTTCTTTTGGTGCTGCCCCTGAAGAAATTAAATAAATACAATATGCAAAACCATGCCTAAGCTAATTAGCAGCAGGCTGCCTCACAATGAATGAAGAATACAATTAATCATTGTGTGTGCGTGTGTTAAGTGTGTGTGTGAGTGTGTGTGTGTGTGTGTGTTTCGGGGGTTGCCGACGAACACATATGCTCGGTTTTTATTGACGCTCCCTTTGTTTTGCTCCTGCTAATCTTCAGCCTTGTGTTTTTATTCGACAACATTGTTCTATGAAATCAGTTATTTGCATGCTTACGGTTTTGCATATGCATAAACGCAGGCAATGTGGGTTTATTTTAAATGCTATTCTTACAAGCGATAATGCATTAGGAAAAGTCTGTTATTTTTAATCACATTTCCATCCCCCGGTAGGTAACGTACCACTACTGTACGAGATAAGGCTATTTGCTTTCACAGAGAATTCCAGCTCAGTTCAATAGCAGTGTCCATGGTTGGACTCTTTCCAGATGCAAATCGCAATGTAATGATGTGGAGCTATTAATAGATTAGATACAGTCTTGTCTGCCGCAATTTATTAAATGTGATTAAACATCTTGGCAGCAGTTCCAGCTCTGCTAACCAACCCCCGGAATGAAACACCCTAACTTCTCACAGTTAGAATCAATAAAGTCATCAGTTTGATTGTGTTTTTGTTTTTTATTCTTTAATTAAAAGTCTTTGTTCATTTATAGCAGGTTCCCAGAATAGCTGGGGATGTTCTCATCACTGTGTCATCACCACAAAATGCAGCAACATCTTTCCTCATTACATGGTGTCACTTAGGAGAATTTCTTCATCATTACTGAAGAATATTTCTGATCAAGCAATCATTAGGGATAATTATTACTATCAGGGTAAAATTTGTTAAGTTCACTGCTCATGTATGGAGTTAAAGAGAAAAGTCTGTATCTTAATATCTAAATCACACACCACTTAATTTTCACTCCTCATTTAAAACCCCGTAATATGAAAATAATTCAGATTTCGAAGCATGATAAAACTGCCTAAGTGAGATGTTAGCTGGGGTCCATGGAAACTGTGTGACAGTGGATGTGGACTGCATCAAAGTCTTCTGCAGTGACAAAGTGCTACCCATAACAAAGAAAGCCTTATGGCCGGGCCCGACGGTCTAACATGTACCACAACCCCCCACGACCCTCGTCGGCCATCAGCACATCAGAGCGGAGACAGACAGCGGAGGAAAGGCTGGATCTCATCTCACCTCTCAAAGAGCTCCATGACCCCATTGCTCCCAGCTGCATTCACGCCGCCTGACACCAAGTTCAAAGTAATTTCTTCTTAGTGTGTGTGTGTGTGTGTGTGTGTGTGTGTGTGTGTGGGGTGGAAGAGAGAGTAAATTAGGGGGTTTGTTCAGGGTGTAGTGTGTGCGTGTGTGTTTTTGTGTGTGCATGTGTTTGTGTTCTTACATGTCCAAACAGTATCTGTTTGCATGCTTTCAAAAAACCTACCTACACGTACAGTATGTCTATATACAGTATGTGTGTCTGTGAGTGTGCTGTAATAAGTGTGTGTTATTACAGCCCCTGTTTAGCTGAGCTGAACATCTGTCACAACAGCCTGCTCTCAGGTCGATCTGTCTCTGGTGGAAAGAAAATAAAAACATTCCCTTTTCAGCGGCTTTATGGCAGTGGAAGGATATTTTACTACATATAGTACACAGATACAGAAACTTGTCTAAATGTTTAATGTCAGAGATGTTTTTTCTTTCTTTTTTTTTCTTTTGTCATAAACTCAGAGCCTCAGATCATTTTAAGAAGAAGAAAGCGGCCATGGCAACTGTATCTTATAAAAGAAACTATAAATAGAATCATTTGCATAGTGTGATAAGAACATAATTTCTCTTTGATTTGGCTGTTGTGGTTTTGTATTGTCTTTTTGACAAAAAAAAAAAAAAAGCCTTCACATGTGGTGCACCCTGTTTTCACGAGATGATATGAGGAGTGAGAGAAAGAGAAAGGGGATGAACAGATGTAGGTTGATGCACCTCAAAGGAGTCGTCTTAACCCCATTCTCTCCCCTCCATTTATTTCAGCACAAAAGCATTCTCTTCTGTCTACAAGACCCATTTAACACATGAGTGGCAGCAAGCTCGCGAGAGGGTTGAAGGTTCATAAAATTGATGTACCTCGACATCAGCTGACCTCTGTCAGATAGTTCTGTCTGCTGAGGCTTTCTCTGACACACATAGCATGTAGCAAGCTTCGTGCTAACTGACTGAACTCAGTTATTTTTTTTTAAAATTTGTATGGAGGTGTTTTTAAAGTGTTTGGATTTAGCAATACAGACAAAGAGTTGGGCTCAAAGAAACTACTCTATAAAAGCTCTGAGAAGTATTTCCAACAGAATGGTGGGGTTAAATAATACTTATCAGTATTCACCAAGGGTAGACATTGAAGATATATCATCAAGTCTATCCTGACAAAGCTGAACCAGATGGAATATGGTACTATTTTAAGGAAACTGCTGATCTCCACGGTGCTTATGAGCCGCTTACCAAAGACATATTTTTGGCAACTTCTATCAAAATTACTCTCCTGTGAACTGGATTTGCATGTGAATCTGCAAAACTGGGGCTAACACACACGTCACATTTCATATATAGAGCATCATTGTGTAAAACATTTTATCACTCCTTCTCAACAGCAATTATTCCTGAAGGATTCTGGGTTTTTATATATATATATATATATATATATATATATATATATATATATATGATTGCCTTTATTTAAAATACATAGATGTCACAGATTATTTTTGTTTGACTGTAAACTTAGAAGAGAAGAGAAGAGAAGAGAAGAGAAGAGAAGAGAAGAGAAGAGAAGAGAAGAGAAGAGAAGAGAAGAGAAGAGAAGAGAAGAGAAGAGAACTACTGTATAACTACAGTATTGTCCACCAAGATACAAAATTGTCTTCAGCTCACCAAACATAAGGAACAACAACAGTCAGACAGACAAGCAGTTAGTAAAACAAACACATAGACAAGGTCACATTATACATTGTAAACAGTTCATGTCAGTGTTTGTGGCTGAAATCTTGTTAGTCACTTTGTAAACAAGATGCATTGCAAACAGAAACCTTGAATTGTATCATTTTACTTTTGACTGTCTTTCATTAAGGATGTGTTCCACCTAAAGAGCGAGCTCATGCAAAAACCCCTGACTAGAGTTAGAACTCAATAGATGTTTTAATGCATTGAAAGCAAATTGAGCCAGTGAAGCAAGGACGAGCTGTGAAGACTTGACTTCCCTGGCATTCTTTCAAAGACCACAATAAAGCTTGAGACCTTCCGTGTCATTGCCATGAAACTAAAGCTTTAATGTGTCATTGTGTGCGGTGCCAGCAAAACATGCCAGCAAAGGAAATAAATAAGTCACAAATGAGTTCCTCTAAAAAGAGCCACAGCGTATAGAAGTGAGCAGAAGTAATTCACAAAACGTTCTTTAATAGGCTTTTCATCGGGGCTGACTGAAATGGCGGCTGAATTTTTGTTACCACGTCAATTAGTAAAACTTTTCTTTCTCTCGCCCCCTTTCAGCTCTGAATAGACACTATGAAATTGCCACCGCCCGGCACAAAAAGAAAAGCCTTTTATTACGCTTGCCTTTCAAACAGGCTGTCGACAAAACAAGTTTTCTGCCTGCAGTATCGAGCTATTTAGGACCTGAGAGGGAGGAAGACGAGGCAGTCACAGCATCTCTCTCCAGGAGGATTGAATTGGGTGTGACGGCATTTGCATGATGGGCTTTTTCTCCATTGTGGTGCTCTGGAGATAACCTATGGACTGACTTTTCAGACTGATGAGTTTGCTAAATCAATTAGGTGATGACATCAATTTAAATTAATGGCGGAAAAAATGTGTAAACTTCAATTTTGGTTTTGAATGGTTTAAATCCCTGTTGGCGTTTTTTCATATTGTAGCAGAATTTTATCTGTTAAGTAATTATGAGCTCAGGTCAGTCACTTTCATTCAGAGGTGAAACCAAGTTGGATGGAAAGGAGGCAAGACAAATAAATCATTTAAGCCTAATGAAAGTTAGGTTTGACAGAAGTGGAAGTTTGGTACAAATGTACCCATCTGCTCTTTCTTGCTTTGACTTTCCTTCCTGAATAAGGCTGCAGGATCATCTATGCACTGCTCCAGTTAATACTAAAAACAGGTGCCACCATGCATGTGCATGCATGTGTGCGCATGTCCACATGTGTCACACAGACCTTGCACCCCTGTGTCTCCATACGGCCGGCAGCTCAAAGCGGGCAGAGAGCGCTGATGGCATTAGGCTGCACGGGGGCCAGAGAACCAGCTGGCCACCAGCTCTCAGCAGCCCTCCCAGCCCCAGGACAGGCATGAAAGAGCCCCTCAGACCTCTGGGGAGTGCTTAGTGTCTTGTCGGCCATTGTGGCCCTAATGGTCCCCCGCAGTCGCACTCAGCATTCATAGCCGACCATTATACTGGAGCGAAACCAATCGCTTTGCCACGCCTGTAGGAGTCAAGAGGGGACGTAGCCTCCTGTTGAAACTATGACAGCAGGTAGAGCTCGCTCGAGTCCCGACATGGGGCTCTCTTGGTTTCTTTCTCTCTACATCTTTAGCTTCTCTTCTAGTTTCTTTCTATTTTCTGATCTCTTTTGTCTCCCCTGCAATCCTCCTGCCCTCTCTCTCTCTCTCTCTCTGTCTTTCTCTCTGGTCAGCTGCTGGACTGTATGGGGTTGACAGCACCCTCCAGGCCCACCAGTAGTAGCCACCTGTCCACCTTCCAGAGGATGAAGGGTCACACAAAGACACAGCAGACATCCATAAGTCTGGAAGGCAAAATAAGATCCTTAGAGGCTGCTTTGTGCTCTGAGCTAAATTGATTTTTCACACTTTTTTTCAAGTTAGGGCTCATTCTCTTTGATTAAAGTCTATACACAAATCATTTTTATATATATTTACAAACTGGGGGTATTTTAATTAAAACAGACAGAAGTTTTAATCACATGATAGAATAGGACACACAGTGAAACAAGAGGTAGAAGCAGAATGTAGCTATGTAAATAATGTATTCTGCCTTTATTGTAAACTTTCACTGAGGCTGATTAAAGGCTCACAATGGGGTGCCTGGTAATAGCATTTGTTACATTACTAGAGAGTGCAGAGAAAATGACATGCAAGTGGAACGGCAAAATAACTAATTCCTCCCCAAGATCACAGAAACAAGCAAGGAGCTCACAGCTAACGTGCAGCAGTTCTTTAGTGTACAAACTGCAAATCTGCAGTCTCAAAGTCACCCCATCAAAGCTGTTATCAACTGGGCGGTGAAACACTTTGATGTCCCAACTGTCTCTCAGGTGCACGTGGGCCAATTAGTGCGAGTTCTCTTTGTGTGGAAGGTGTACACAAGTGACCTGATGCTTGATGTCACAGTGAGTTCAAAGGGCTGACAGTGTCAAAGAAAGTCCCCGTGGGGCCTACATGAGTGAGAGTACAGCCTCTGCTATGCAAACACAAACCGCCCCCACCTCCACCCCCCGAAGCCTCAGCGCTCCAGGCAGGGGAACAATATCATGTTGAGCCTGTGAATTTCTAATGCAGAGAGGAGGAAAAAAACGTGCACATATGCACACACACCTTCTCAAACAGCAGAACACAGTTCTCCAAAACGTGAAAAATGCACACATACGCACACATAAAGACACACACACACACACACACACACACATAGAAAGAGATGACGAGAAGGCTTTGGAGATTAATTCAGGTTTGTGAGCAGGGAGGCAGGTAAAGTGTGGATTGAAAGCAGGAGACTGGAGAGAGATTGTGTCTACAGGGAGGAATGATGGGAGAGTCAGAAACACAGTTTGAAAAGTTGGGTAACTCATATTGATTGAACACATGGCTTCAATTCAGCAGTGCAGAAAGGGAAAACTTTTTATTATCTTACTGTAGTGTGCCTCGTAGAATTGTGCAGCAGTAAACGTCATTTAAACCGAGATACGTCCTAAATATCCTGATAGAATTTCATAAAACTGTAGTGCTTGTACTTTAACGATTTGGGACTTAAGATAGAAAATTTTGATCTATGACCCAGACTAATGAAAAGAATTTGTCTCATGAAATACCAGTAGTCCGGCTACATGGGGAGTAAACGAAAAAAAAAAACATTTTGGGTTAGGACCCTTGCTTCCAAGAAGCACTGCAGTGATACAAACTCCAAAAGACATTTTTTTGCAGCCTGCTTGTTGATTTCCTTTTTCCAAGATGCCTCAGCTGAGCATATCTTTTCTTGAGATCGTTGCAGGCAATATAACCTCAAAAGTGTGTTTGGATTTCTTTGGACAATTGCAGTCTGAGGTTGTATTCAAAACTGGGGGAATGATGAAAACTATCTTGTAGCAGATTGTTTGCTGCAGCTGCACCCATATGGTACATGCAGACAGTTTGGTGACTTAAAGATAGAGCAGAAAGATTAGATACCAATCACCGTTTGATGGATTAGGAAGTATTAAATGTTATGAACCTCAGGTGTCAGAATCATTAGTTTCATAATATGGATTATGGATGTGAATATTAATGTAAATGTACTATGAAAATAACAACTAAAATATTTTAGAGAAGTCTCTGGTTTGTCATTAAAGGGGATTTCCTCTAATTTCACACATGATTAGTTTACCTGTACACAAAGATTACTACTCAGCCTGTGAATACAATTGTACCATATCCCCTTTGTCTCTGTAGTGAGCTTTCTGAAGTCTGAGAGAATAACCCTGTTGATGTAATAAGCATTGTCTCAATTTGAGACACTGAATTTACAGTGCGAGAGACAAACTGGGTGTGAGGAGATTGAATGATGGGGGTGTTCACCAGGCAAGAACACTCTTATAAAGGACACTATCAAATTGCATTATGGATATTGTATAATGGAATTTTGGATCTTGATTCTTATTAGGGACTAAAAGTCAGGATATCTCGATCTCTGCTGCATCTTTTGTGAGTCCAGCAACTTTATGGATGTGCAATTAAACTGTTGGAGTTCCCCTTTAAGGAACTAATTGTAGATTCACAGTAAAAACTCACAAAAATTGTAACTAATGGAAAGGAAATCATGAATAAATAAAGCGTTCCTACTAACTATTCAGTATGATGCGCAGCTTGACTTGGAGGGGGAGCACAAAAGTAGTGATGTTGTTAGTTTTCCATGTGCAGAGTTAAAGATGAATGATTCATTAAGCAAGTGGTCAATATGTGGATTGACAGCTGACTAACATTATTCATTATATGCTGTTTTTCATTAATATAGTATCTCAAAGTCAATTCTGCAGCCTACCGTGTTATCATCTTCTATATCATTCTTGATTCTTAAGTTTTCAGCTTTCAGTTTCTTGGCAATTAATTTAGAATTTGCTCCGTTTGTTTACATCCTTCACAGACCAAAACAAGTGTACTATGTATGTACTGTATGTGTGAGCGCACATGTGTGTGTGTGTGTGTGTGTGTGTGTGTGTGTGTGTGTGTGTGTGTGTGTGTGTGTGTCCTGGAGGGCTGCAGCAGACTCATTACTGAAAATAGTGAAACCTGAGCGCAGACAACATGGCCTGAGACAAGAACACACTGACTAGCACCAGCTTGACGCACACACACACACATACACACACACACACACACACACACATACTTCATGTTCCCTCTCAGCAGTGCGGATAGGATGTTGGCCCCCTGCAGCATTACCTGCAGCCAAGTCAGAGGGCACCATTAAAATTCAACATGCTTTTGCCAGCCCCCCCATGACCCAGGAAGTGTTTAGCATTCTGCTCACACACCAAACACCAACAACTAGAGCTCACACAGTCTATCCACATCTTCTAGCCGACTCTCTGTGCAGAAAAATAAATGGTGAATTCTTGCCTGTGTGCATTTGTTTAGTATAAAAAGAGATATTTTGCTGTTAGCCAAAGGCATTTGTATTGTGAAAAGTACGTATCTGTCTGTTTACGTCTGCCTCTGTCTCACTCTCCTCTTTTCTTTTGAGGTTCAAGGACGCTGCACTCTGTGACAGCACAGAGAGAAACTGCTGCGCCATCCTTCAACATTTTTTCTCCCATTATTAAGTGTCCTATTCTATAAAACATTCCTCTACCTTCTACAATGAAGTGAAGAAAATAAATAACAAGGCAGGAAAAAGCCTGCAGGGGAAGTGACACAAAGGTTCACGCCAGCTCTTGTCATTCCCTGGAGACTGAAGGAAGAAAAAGAAGAAAGAATTGAAGATAGATGAGGAGTGAGGGAGCAGGGGAGAGGGGGGTTAGTGGAGGTAGATGGGGGTATAGAGCATGCAGGGGCTCGATAGTTAATGATGCAGATGGGGTTGTTTGTTGTTGGGGGTCTGAAAGAATACAGAGAATGAAATCAAAATGGGGGGGGGGCATAAAGGATCATTCTGATTGGTCACAATTTAGGTCTTAATTTTGTTTTGGTCATCATTTCTAGCAGTTATGAAACAATTGAACTCACAAAAGTAGTTGCTGAGAAGGGGGTATACAGTGATGTCTTCACAAGAGTCGCAGATGATCAGATAGAAGTGTATATTAGTAACAATGGCTCATTGAACAGCAAACTGTCTGCACACAAATTTCAGTAACTGTGAGTCAAAATTGAACCAGGACGTTGTCCTATTAATGTTCACAACAGACAGTTTAGGTAATAATTTTACGCTTTACTTATGGTCACCTGGAGATTTGCTTCAAATCGTTAAAGTTGGCTTTTGTTTCTCGCCCTGTCAGACTTCTTTTGAGCGATATGGTAGCCAAAACCACAGAAATTAGACCCAGAACTATTCTTTAAATGTTGAAACAGTAAGAGAGATTTGGATAAGGAGAATAAAGGATAGTACTAAGAGGTGAAGTATCTTAAGACCGCTGAAACACGTGTTCTTAAAAGTTTCAGAGATACAATTACTTGCACTCCTGTATACAGAGTAACAGTTTATCACATAAACCCCTCAGAGGCATGTTCATCTGTTATCTGTGCACCAGCCTGTATTTTTTCCTCTATTTTTTTTTTTACCATCTTTTCCATGAATTTAACTTTTTTCATGTCTGCTACAAGAGTTGATATTGACTTTTTTCATACATGCTGTTTTATGTACTGAATGTCTGCACAGTGTAACAACAGTATGAAACGTTATACTATGCGATATTTATTGTGTATGCACGTGTGGCTTTGAGTACATTTATTTCTGTTATAGCTGGAAATGCATTTGATTCTTTGGGAGCATGTTCTCGTATTTCTGTGCAGTTATTTATCCGGGCTGCAGAGCCGACGCAGCCTTGCAAAGAATCCATTCTGTCTAGCAGGGAGAAAGGAGGGAGAGGAGGCACTCATGAAGATTTCAGCAGACCTCAGTACCTTTGAAATAGTTCTTTTCAAAAGCACCATGGCGTGTATCCATACATATTTCATCTCTATTGCTCTGTGCATGCTCAGAGAGGCAATGGGAATTATTTATGTGGTCCAAGAAGGGAGATAAAGGAAAAGAGAGATAAAGATGAGAGAGAGAGACAGAGACAAAGAGAGAGACAGGTCTGGCGCCATTCACACTAAACTTCATCACAGATTACGCGGGGCAGAAGCCAGAGAGATACGTGCTCAACTAATTAAACGTCTAAATTAAGTCATTAAGTCTGTGGCCTTTTTTATCCAACCGCCTCTGGTTAAAAATAATTAAATCTCCCCTAAGTTTCACTCTTACGCTCTCTCTCCCCCTCTCCCTCTCTCCTTCTTTCCTCTTCATACCTTTTCGCAGCTTTGTGTCATAATACAACTAAAAAGATGTTGGCTACCGGCCTCAAAACACTTCTGCATGCGAGCCTCTTGTCTCACACTGAGGGCGATTTGCGTGTTATGCTGGCATTTGCTCAAACAGTCATGTGGTTTGATTCTGCGTGGTCTTTGCTCAGCTCAAAGCAGCCTCCAACAGAGTGAATAGGCCGCACGCACAAACATGTCATTAAAACTGCAGCTGCAAAAGATGAGTTCTGGGCAAACTGGGAGTAGAAAAATGATATAGGTGTATAATGTGTGTTTGGATGTGTCTGATATAGGGGGGGTTCTGGATAAGGACAGATCAATGTGTGTGTGTCTGTGCACGTAGATGTACTGTATGTCCCTGCGCATTCCTCCATTGGTGTGGGAACACTGTGATGTAGACATCTGCTCAGCTTACCACAGTTCTGCCTGGTGTCAAGTCTCAGGGGTGGCTTGTTTTGCCAACTTGACACGTTCCCAGCATGTTCTTTACTTCCATCTCTTAGCTCAGCACAAAAGAGCAGTGAAACACACTCTTTCTTGCTCTTTCTCACTCTGTGTCTGCATCGCTTCTTTCCCTCTTCCTCACTTTCCATCAGGCCTCAGTGGAAGCTATATCTCAATATCACCTAAATTCTACATTTGATCACGTTCTCCACAGAGGTCCGTCTGAAGGCTCATAACTAATCTTCATGTATATTTTGTTTGCGCCCAAAAATACTTTGAAGCAGGAATCAACAAATAGAGAGATGCTAAATTTGTTAGTGCTCTCACACAGAAGAGCTAAATCACTGTGCATCATGCGGGCGTGACGTTAATTTATTGAGTGGTAGGGAAGGAGACAAAAGGATAAAGATGTGTGTGTATGTGAAGAGAAAGGGGGGGGGCATATTTGTCAATTAGTATGCAAATTCATGCGGGTGCCTCCCTCAGATATCCAATCAGGCTGTCACCTCAGCAGGGGGTGTGATTATGAAGTCCCTATGAAGTGTGGCTCTCAGGCTGCTATGCAGAACGAGGGAGGGGGCAAGCCAGGGACAGGACGACACACTGTTTGGATGACCGCTTATTGTTTGATGTTTCAGATCAGAGCTGTACACGCACGTGTAATCCTCATATGACGACTGATACCACCTCTGTATATGTGCTTTGAACTTAACCAGTTTAAAGATTTGTCTGGGCTTTGATGTCTCCTAACAGGAGAGAATGAATAAAAAGCATTACTGTTTACCTCAAGTGTCGTAGCTTGAACGCTTCCTGTCATTTCACTGCTTTTTTTCACTTGCTTGTGCTCACCATAACAGTGTAACATCGCATTTCAAGACAGAAAATGGACAGGAATATGTGGTAAGGACATTTCTAGGTAGGGGGTCATTTTAAAGTGTTCGATAAAGTATCTTTTTTTTATGAAACCACAAGAAAAAAAAAGTAGCCATGATTTCTGCAGTGCAGCATCTCTCTATGCCACCTTCTCTTTATCGCTTCCTCCTCCTCTCTATTTCTTTGTCACTGTGTGTCACTTTGCCTTGAGTTAGTAGTGGATATACCTGCATCAGATGTACACACCTGTGTGTGCGTGTGTGCATGTGTGTGTGTGTGTGTGTGTGTGTGTGTGTGCGTGTCATGGCCGTCACTGCTCACTCTGCCTGTCAGAAGGGGAAATGGCTCGTGAGAGATTAAAGCTTTGTCTTGTCATAATGAAAGGTTAGAGTGATGGAGAGATCTGAGTCCAATGAAACAAGAGGGACAAGACAGACAGAGAGAAAGGGGGGTAGGTGGGAGAGAGGGAGAAAAGGAAAAATAACAGGAGTGGTGGAAAATGAAGATCAGAGGCACTCAAGCATCGCCCCGGTGGAGCCTCGGCGTTTTTCTCCATGAAGTCAATCAGGCGAACGACAGACTGCCACTGACAAATGTTACCTCTGAATTCTCTTTCTCTATCTGTTTCCCTCTCCTATTGTTAAGCCCATGGATCAAGGGGTAAACACTGGTCTATCTCCACTGGATGGATGTACAGAAATAGCAATTACAGAAAACAAAACAAAGCCCATTTTCACACAGCAACGCAGCAGCAAGCCCTCACATGCATTTTTATTGTGTCCTTCAGTACAGCATCCTTATTTCAAAGGATAAATGTAAGATATTTTATCCTGAAGATCTCTTGCTGTTATGTTATGTTATGTTATGTTATGTTATGTTATGTTATGTTATGTTATGTTATGTTATGTTATGTTATGTTATGTTATGTTATGTGACTGATGTGATGTTGCAAGATTCTTTGGCATTTCTTTGGCATTCATTACACTGTCAAAATGCCTTATGTGAGCCCTCTAATGGTATACCACAGCTCCCCCTAGTGGAAGGGAGAAATCAAATCAACCATGAGGATATTGGCTCTTTGCTTCCATTCACCCAAAACCTTAATGTTGCTGACAGTTGGTTATTGAGTAACAGAGAAAGATTTTTCATCAAGTTTGAATCTGCACCGCACTCACTTGTCAATATGTAGTTTTTATTCCAAAACAGAAACGCCTGCAAAAGTTGCGACAGCTATTGTTGATGTAGCAGTAAAACTTAATATGGATCATGAGAGTCTATGGTTACAAAATAATACATTTTATGAGCATAATAATTCATGCTATGAAAATATAGAGCAATAAATCTGCCTTTTTATGTGGTTGCCATTCTATCTTTGTACCAGTGTTGTTTTATGACAATAACAGAAGGACTCTATCATCAGATATCAGCTTTGACTGTGACTGCATGGCACCATTCACGCACAAAGTGGCTGTGCAAGAGGCAGGGTGGAAAATGCAGCAGGTACCACTCTATGCACAGGGTTAAGCCGAGGATCATTTTTGCTCTGGTGACACCAGAGTGGCACTTGAACTAATCACTGCAACATTGGGGAAAACCAGAAGGGCACTTGGGCTGATCAGAGGGACACTTGGGCTGCTCTGGTGCCCCTTTGGTGTGACAATGGGGTAAAAATTAAGAATGGAAGTGTCCCAATAGGGCACAGACATATCCAGGTTAAATAATATTTCAGAAATAGGGCACTTCAGCATTCACAGCAAAAGTAGCGACCTGTGATTCCCTTTCCTCCCCATATGCACACCACTGCACTTGTATATGATGTTTGTGGTGGCTATCTTCAAAGCCTATTCAGAGTAACCTAAATATAACACAATAGTTAGCACAGCTTAAAGGACAGGTTCACAATTTTTCAAACCTGTCATAAAATAATAGTCAGGTGCCCATTTGAACATGGAAACAGGTTTTGCTTGCTGTAATTAATTAATTTAATTAATTAATTAATTTAAAAGTTTATCTATTTATTGGTTCAATTATGAACCTATCCTTTAAGATAATTGATGTTTGCACCATCAGGGAGAAAAATGATGGATTTTCTGTAGGGTTTCTTCAGAATATACATTATAACAGCTTCAGTGTCACAGCTAGAGACTATTCTTTTTAGTCATGCTACTTTAGGTACAGTAGTGATTTGTTTTGGTGCCCACAGTATAGCTTGAGTTTGACTATCTACATGCTGGTGGTCAAGGAAAAGGGTGGAATTGTGTTTGAAAGTCAATCAATGCTTATGCTGTCATGTATGTAAAGGAATTTAAGGTCGTTACATTGAAGCTTTTGACCTTGCATTGAATATGTTATTCAGCATCTCTGAATGACGACTTTTCTTTCCATCACACATTGATAGAGGAGTAATTTACTATTCAAGAACAGTTGAAGGGCAAAACATCATTCATCATCTTTCCTCAGCAGCCCAAGGATGATATTTCCCACAGTGCCTGAGACTAAAACATATACCACACAAACACACTTGAATTTGCATACATGCAAGCACAAACACACATTACCACAACTCCTTAGGAGATTAGGAGAAGAAGGAGGAGGAGAAGGCTGTGTGCCGGAACAGCCAGAGAGATACCTCATGTCCCGAAATGCTTCAGGCTCTGTACCAGGAAGTGAGCACTTCCAGACCTCCAGCTGGATTCAGAATCCTGCCGTGCCTCTGGGCACATGGCACCCACAACAATGCTCTTAAAAACACAAAGCCACAAACAAATGAAATAAATTACACGCTAATCTCAATAAAAATGTCTCTTTCTCTAAACAATTTCATCTGGCTGAAATCAAAGTCCATCATGCAGTTTCTGTAAGTATTTTTACGTACCATTCAAAGGATGTCAACCACTATGACAATATGTTTACCTTGGCTGTGCATGCAACTCACAGCAGAGTCAGTTTAGAGCACTATTTAAATCTTCTCTCCCCCCCAAGTAAACTGTTTGTTTTGGGCGGAGAAAGATGCATTTGACATCTTCTGCTGCTTCCATTACCTCTTCCAGTGTTTTTTTGTTTTTTTTCATTTCCTTTCATAGTGCAAATTGGCCTTCCCAGTATCAGCTTAGCAACATGGGAACCCAAACAAGCCTGTATAATGCATTGGCCACCACTGGCACCATAGCTAGCTTGAGTGGCTAAAAAGAGAAAAGGCTGGCTGTTGTCTCTTCTATTCTGCTCCGCACTGGCATTACTATTTTACAAGCAAGCAGGCTCATTACAGAACCATATGTTTGGTAACGATGAAAGCTGTGGGTGCATCCCTTGTATGAGCTGGGACGCTTAAATTATTAAATACACCACCGAGGCTTGATTCAGATGTGGCAGGCAGCCCAGTTCTCACACACAAACACACACACATACACACACAAATACACACTCATACAGAAATGAATAAAGGCGTGGGGAAAAACTTCAAACACCTTTCCTGTGCATTTAGTGTAATGAACAATGCCTTAATTGAGATTGGCTAATTACCCAATTTCAAGATAATTAATATGATCCTAATTAGCATATGTAAATGGGACGTTGCATAATTGAGAATCCCTGTTTTGAATTAGATGGCTCTAAAGTGAACCCGCACGTGAAAAGGTACAAAGCAGCTATTAAGAGTTTGATGCCGCATTAAAACAGGCCATCATTCAAAGTGCGCTGATGAAACGTTCAGCATCACGCAGATGTGCAGAAACATTATGGAATGTTGTTGATTATTGTTGATATGTTTTGGGGACATCACTAATTAGAAGTCATTACCTACTTATCACTTTTGTGCCACTACTTAAGCAGGAACGAAAACAATCTTGGTGCTGGAATTGCCACGCATGTACAAAAGGCAAGAGATGGTGATGTGCACATTCAGCATTCAGCTCATCTGTGTCCTTGGAGCTTTGTCAGCAAAAGTGTTCCTGGAGCCAAGACATTCTCAAAAAGATGGTTATAGTTATTATTATGGAAAGATGCATATTTGGCTGTGTGGCTTGCTAATCAATTAATGCAAATGCTGCAGTTAATAGTAAACTTGTCAGTATCTGCACCTGTGTGAAGCATTGATTGGTTGCACATATTGTGCCAACTAAAAGAACTATTGCATACGAAATGGAAAGAAAATCAAAAAATTCTCTCTCTGTCAAAGGTTGAAAGCCAGTGAAGTAATACACAACTCACTTACTTTTAAACATAAAACATGCATTCATAACATAACAGTTTGTCTTAAAACAATTATCATGTGCCCAAATGAACACTGAAACAGGGTTTTCTTGCTGTCATCATTCTTCTATTCATACTGACCATTACATCATATGGAACTAATATGAAGCAAGTAGATATCTTTCAAAGTTACAGTCTTTTTAGTGCCAAATTCCCTCTTTTTGTTATTATCCTTCCACTGCAGCTGAGCAGGAAAACACTGTCCATAGAGACACAAAAGGAGAATTTAATACTAAACAGACTGTCCTTATGGCAGATATCCATTTTATTTGACTAACTCAGATTGCTTAAACCTCATATTAGCTTCAGATAAACTTTATTTTTAAGGATCTTTTAATGGCCAGTATGAGTGGGAGGAATGATTACAGCAAGCAAAACCTCTTTCAATGTTCATATGAGCACCTGACAATTGTTTTAAGAAAGACTTGAAAAATTGTGAAACTACCCTTTAAAGTTCTCATACTTGAGACTGAAATGTCTTTTATTTCATGCATCAAAGCCCTTTTTTGCTAAATATATCAGTATAAATGCACATGAGTCTCATGTGCAGCAAAGAAATACTGAACATTCAGACACAACATTGTCTCCCAACCCAGTTTGTACTTGATGCTGCCTAACAATGGGTTGTCTGACCCCTCAGTGGTGGAATGACATGTTGTCCTCAGTGTGAGCTAATATTGATCTGGTAGCAAGTGGCAGTTGACTGAGCGGGCCTGGAGGGCAGCAGTAATGGGAGGGCCAGGGGGCATGAGGGGGCAACCGAGCACCTGGCTTACCCAGCTGGTAGAGAGGCTCCTCAGGCACACAGAGGACCCTGGCTGGCTGGCTGACACCCACGCTGGGCCACACGCACATACGCCGACATACACAAATAATACACACACCGCAGACAAAAATGCACATACACTTTTCCTCCGTCTCTCTCTCTGGCTCTCACTCACTCATGCACTCCAGGCCCTGTCCAGACTTGTGGCATCAGTGCTGTCAGGACACAGGCCTCCATGTTGGATTCAATCAGCAGCGTTGTCAGTCAATGGCACACACACTAACACACACACACAGGTCGCCACTGCTTTCCGCCTTGGCAGAAGGGGAGCGTGTTGTCCTTCCAGTGTGATTTCCTCTTCCCTCCCGCCTGCCATCTCTGTTCCCTCGGCCCTGTCAGCTTTGCCCCCTCTCCTTGTCAGCAGCCATATGGCTACCCCCCGCCCCCCCTATGCCATCCCCTAGACTCCTTCCCCTTGCCTCATCCCCTTGTTGGATCTTCACTGACAGCTCTAAATGCACCACTCAGCCTCAGGATCATTGGACATACTTTACAACTACTACAGTTACTCCTGAAAACATCCCAGGTTTAGAGATGATCACTGGGAATTTTTTTCTTCAATCTGCTACTTGCTAAACAGATGGAACTTTGTGTTACTGTTGGGCAAATGATGCCTTCCATCTTTGCCAAATATCCTCACCATACAGTAGCAACATATTGCTAGATAAACCAAGGCTACCATTTGCAGTAAACGTCTGCAATAAATTATTTCAAACAAATTTGACAGGTGCTTGCTTAGATGGAATAGTTAATGTAGTTGGATCGAATCTAATGCCCCAAGTTAAAAATGTATTCCTCTACCTTAAGAAATAAAGTCTATACTTTGTTTAAATCTACTTTTTTATGAATGTTATTTGAAAATAAGCAACTAATTTCACCCAAACATGCAAAAACTTCCATTTAAATTTTCATATGATTAATATTATTCTGCAAGTGTTTTCAAAATAGACATAACAACTTAAATAGCCAGGAACTACTCTCTTTGCAACCAAGCAGGTAGTTCCAGGTCTGAAAAGTGAGGCCAATGCAGAAGTGCCTTAAACCTGCATTCTCTCTCATGGGCAGCAGGGGGTGAATCCACTGGCTCCAAAAAGAAGTCAGTTTGTATGGACGTCTATGAGAAAATTACTCTACTTCTCACTTGATTTAATACTTCAGTAAACATTTTCCCAATGAGTTTACAATCTCAATCGCTAGTCTCAAGTCTTCTTCAATACAGCATGATGTTCATTTTGTAAATTATAGTCCCATTAAATTTAGGTTTGACGTCGGTTAGGTAACGTAACCATAGTGTAACTCCAGAGTATGGGCGCAGCCGTAGCTGTTGCTATTTTAGTGTGTTTTCAGTTCATGAAAGTTAATTGTAACATTTTGCTCACCTAAAAAGTCTTGTTTAGTGTTTGGTTACAATAAAAGACCCTCTAAAGAGTCAGGGATTTCCAGTAAATGTTTTCTTGCCGTCATCCCATTTTTCGCTGACAAAAATTAGCATTAGCATTATCACAGTTAACCATAGACTGTAATTGCACCATGCTAACCCAGCTGGTAGCTAGCATTAGGATCAGTCCTACCCTCTCATCCAAATATGGTCACTTTTGGCTCCAAAAATGTAAGATGGCGACAGTCAAAATGCCAAAATTGAGGCTTCAAAACAGGAGTCCACAAACCAATGGGTGACGTAACGGTGGCTACGCCCATAATTTTTTTACAGTTTATGTTTGTAACAAGTTTTTATTCAAAATCTGCAGTCTTTTATATTAAACAATGGTAACGGCTTAGATTACGGCCATCAACATACAGTGTAAGTTTTGATTGATTCTCGCTAGATTGTTGTTCAGTAAGTCATACTGTACCCCTTAATATTAGAAAAAGTACCAGTTAGTTAAAAGATACCTACAGTATCACATCTTTCCCAGAAGTTTCTAGATTGTTACCCCCTTATTCCTTAACGTCACATCTTGTTCCCATGCACTGATCTGGTGCACTGTAAGTACAATAAATTACATTGTAAATTGAGAATAATATACAGTATTAATAATACACTACTATTTTTACTGTTTTTCTTTTTCTTGTTAAAGTATTTTGGTTATTTACTTATTTCGAGCCAACTCAAAGCAGGAGCAATCAAAGAGAGCTTTCTATGGCTCTTCCTTTAACTCAGCACTGAAATACAAGGACATTACACAAAGAAATTTGAGAAGAATTTGAGTTGTATTTACAACAACTACTGGAGTCATTTTACTATATCCAAGGTTAATGGAGGAGGCATGCTAGAGATGTAAAATGTAGGACAGACCAGTGTTGTCAGGGAAGAATTTTCTAATATTGTAACATTCATAATGCTAGATAACAGGCTGGTTTAATTTAAAGTTTAAGGAAACTGATCAAATGTAAAGGTTGCACTCTGTGTAGCTTTCCAGCTTTTATCTTTAAAAACAGTTTTTATCTTTAAAAAATATAGAATTTACAGCACATAATCGTAGTATACAGACTCTCTCTCTCTCTCTCTCTACTTCTCTCTCTCTCTGTGTCTTCCTCTTTCTTTCTCTCTCTCTCTCTCTCTCTCTCTCTCTCTCTCTCTCTCTCTCTCCCTTTCTCTTTCTCTCAAATGCAAACTCAAACAAGCTTTATTGGCAGAAATCTATATTGCCAAAGCAGTACAGAAAATGATTAACATTGACAGATGATTAGCAATAAATATACAATAATATACAAATATCAAAAATCATATCAAATACAATATAATAAAAGACATTAAAAAACAATTACATTCAATTCAACTCATAACCATACAGGACAGAAAAGTTGTCCATGATGTATGGAAGGAATGAGTCCAGTAGATAGACTAACATGGGCAGCTGTAATGCTTGTACAGATGTAATCACTCAGAAACATTTACTACAGAACAATCAACATATTTTGCTGCTAATCCTGCACACTGACTTTTCTCCCCACATAGATAGGGCAGTTTCTGAAGATCGGGGAGATGGATAAACTCGGGATACATATTATTTATTTTTTCAAAGAAAACCTCTCTCAAATTCTTATCCTTTTCTCAAAGCATAGTAGGAGTGAACACAGCCTGGCCTCCCTGGGTAGCCTGTTCTGCCTGTGACGGCCTGTCTCTATGGCTGTGTCCACTGAGTCTGTACGTTGTCATCATTTTCCTTCGTTTTCTATCAGTCATGGTGGTCAGGTACTTTGCCACTATGTACTCTCCGTTTAGGGTCAAATAGAATTATAATTTACTTTGTGATTTGGTGGTTTTGTTCCAATATTTGATATAATTTTCTTTTTGTTTTGAAATGATTTGGTTGGACCAGACTGTTTGGTGTCTGTCCTGAAGCTCTGGTGTGTATGGGCAGAGCTTCAGGACCAGCTGGCAGAGAGGACTCTTATCTTTGTTAAACTCTTGGCACTGAAGGGCTTTGTAATGATAGGAGTAGGGGATCACTAGATTGTGTTTATAAAATTTGATGGCTTGCTTTTGAATTTTAATTATTAAAGGATATTGAGCAAGTTCTGCACTGCATGCATTATTGGCTGTGTGTCTGTGAATGTATGTTTTTGCACAATTCTGCATGCAGGGCTTCCAGTGGATGTTTTTCCCATTTTGGGAGGTCTTGGCTGGTTAATGGACCCCACACTTCACTACCATATAACATTATTGGGTCTATTACTGAATTTAGAATTTTTAGCCAGGTCCTAATTGGGGTGTCAATTGTAATTTTTCGTTTGATGGTGTAAAAAGCCCTTCTTAACTTCTCTTTCAGCTCATTCACAGCCATGGCAAAATGTCCAGTGGAATTGATATTCAAGCCTAGATATGTATAATGTTTTGTATGCTCAATATATTTCCTAATGTGAATTTATTTTTCAGAGATTTGGATGGTTGTTGAAAGGTCAATATTTTGGTCTTTTCCATATTTACAGTAAGTGCCCATGTTTGACTGAACTTGTGGAAGATGTCCAGGCTCTGTAAGCCCTCTCTGGAGGGAGACAGGAGAACCAGGTTATCAGCAAACATCAGACATTTGACCTCTGTGTCCTGCAAAGTCACACCAGGGACTGCAGATTTTTGCAGTTGTTCTGAAAATGTATTTATGATATGTTGAAGACAGTTGGGCTCATATTGCGGGCCTGTTTCACTCCACAGTAGTAATTGGTAGTAGTAAGTGGTTCTTTTGTTTCCACAGATGTTTGCACATCTGTTATTCAAATACATTGTTTTAATTAAATCATAGGTTTTACCCCCATGCCACTCTCTAATAATCGATAAAAGAGTCCTTCATGCCAAATACTGTCAAAGGCCTTTTTGAAATCTACAAGACATGAATACATTTTATTTTTATTTCTGTGCACATGTGTGTTAATGAGAGTGGTTAGGGTAAAGATATGGTCAGATGTGTGATGGTTAGGCATGAATCCCCATTGTGGTCATTGAGGAATTCAACTATATGGGAAATGATAATGCTGCAGAGCACTTTGCCCATACAGCTGGTGACATATTCCTCTGTAATTCTGAGGGTCAAATTTGTCACTAATTTTAAATATAGGTGGAATAATACCAATATTCCAACTTTCAGGAAAATATCTCACACTCAGAATTAGAATAATTTTAGAATAGCCAATTCGAATTTTTCTGCACTGTATTTCAGTATTTTGTTTAGTATTCCATGCTTTTTTGCTTCTTAGGGTCTTCAATTTTGTTTTCAAATCATTCATGGTAGTGGGGAGTCAGTTCCTGGTGGCGTTGGCCCAAATAAGGTCTGAAAATATTCAGTCCTTATGTCCTTAGTTATTCTATACTCTCAAGTAGGCATAATTGTTTTCGAGTATGGTTTATCTTTTTGGTTCTAATTGTATTTTTATGTCTTAAGTGTTTGACAATATTGAAGGCGTAGATGATTTTACAGTCTTTGTGTTTCAGGTTAGATAACTGTCTTGTTTTTTTCAGGTTTTGAAAGTCTTTGTCAAATCAGTGGTTCTTTTTTGTTGTTTTTCTTTTGCTTGTATGTAGTTTAGCTTTACTTGCTGTTCTCTTGAAGATATAATTTGTACAGCCTGTGTGGGGCAGAGCAAGTGATCCAGTATCAAGTACAGACACTCAAGGTGAGGAAACAGGGATATAATAGCAAAAGGTATTTATTTAGAAGGCTGGGGGAAAGGAATGCAGACTTGGGAAAGCTTGGGCTGGAAGCTGGGAACCTGAGGCTGAGGCTTGGGCTGGAAACTAGGAAGAGTGGGAATCCAGGGCAGGGAGGCAGGGCTGATGATACGAGGGGCTGGAAGCACAGCAGACAGGACTGTGGGGAAACAGAAGACAGGGTTAGGCCAAGGAAAAAAACAGGCAACAACAGGAAAACTGGTAATGCATGAAAAATGGCTCGAAGGATAGACTGACTGATGCAGAGGCTACAATCTGGCAGAGTGGAAGTGGCAGGGCTGAGTATTTGTAGAAGTCTTGATTATTGAGATGAGGTGCAGCTGGCGTGGCTCTGCTCTGACTCCAGCACACCTGACTCCACTCACACAATCAGACACACACACTGCACACAAGGAGAGAGAGGGAAAGAGCCACTGGGAGAGTGGCAGTAGGTTAGGGAGACACAGGCTCATGACAGGGTTAGGGATATTCTATAAACTCTTCTAGTAATAATTTAATCTCTTCACTATTGCTTGCCTCTTGGCATTGTTCAGTGTTGTCTGGGGCACATCTATATGTCCTGGGTGTGTTGAACAGCCTGCTGGATTTTGTGTGTGTGATATTGTTCTGTTTGAGGATGAGGGTGATTTGGTTGTGGTCTGATAAAGGGGTTTGGGGCTTGACTGTGAATGCATTGAAAGAGAAGGGGTTCATGTCTGTGATCACATAATCTACAGTGCTGTTGCCAAGAGCTGAACAATAAGCGAACCTTCCCAAAGAGGTCCCCTCTTACCCAACTGTTGTTGTCAATGTACAGACTGAGGCTTCTGCACAGTTGTAATAGCGCCCTCCCATTACTGTTGATCACAGTGTCAAAGTTGTTTCTAGGAGGCAGATGTAGGTGATTAGTATGAGCTTTCTAGGTGATAAAACTGTCTCCTTGACTTCTGGTGACTTCAGGATGTGTACCAGGCATTAAAATCACCACAGATTAATATATTTCCCTGCCCCTGGTAATGACATAGCTGACTTGAGGCAGGGAAATATGCAGCACATAGATATATATCCCTCTGTGTAAGGATAAGATTTTATTTTCAGCCAAATATATAAGAATCTGTACTGAATTGTGTACATTTGACTTGTACCATATAATGAGTCCTCCTGAGTCTACAGTAGATCATTTCTGGAAAGGGGCAATAACCTCTCTGTAGTTTGGAGGGCAGTGGGTGGGTACATCAGCTCTAGGGTGACGAGAGCTGGGCTGTGATGGTGTGTTTCTTGGGTCCCTGAAGGTCCTATAGTGGCCTGCTGTGGTGATGGAGTTGGGGCTTTTTCTAAGGGCATTATCCTTGAGAGTCTTCAGCAAACACTCCATCTCTGTCAAGGTGTAGCCCGTCATACAAGTTCCAGGTGGACATTGAAGAGGGTGGAGTAGTTCCAGGTGATCTCCATGTTAATGTCACATATGACATGAAGTGGGGTGTTTGTACGGGGCAGGAGGGTAGAGATCACAACCCACGACTCTGGACACACCCTACAGGCTCTCTCTGCCACCTTAGTGACTGCCTAGGCTGTGTATCAGCACAGGGAGCGTTTGTGCCTGCGTGGACAATGATGGTCTGGGGACAGCCAAGGGAGTCTCATTGTAGAGGAAGAGGTGTCTGGGCTCCACATACTTCCCATTGGAGTCCATCAGTTGCACCACCTGTGGCTCTGTCTTGACTAGTACAGTGGGTGAAGGTGTAGAGGAGGGGTCAGCCTGGCCAGCAGGGAGGGGGTCTGTGTTTGGTACCCCTTTTCGACCAAGACAGTTCAAGGGCCAGTTCGAGGGCCAGTTCGAGGGCCAGTTCGGAGCCGGCGCTTAATCTCAAAACAGTTCTTTCAACAGCTGAAGAACCCGCTCTTAGCCAGGAAAACTGATTCCAGAGTGACACCAACACTTTGCTGGTCTAGAAGAAAGAACCACTTATGTCAGGGGGCGTGATTATCGTGACCAACCAAAATTAAAATGGATTGCTTCTCTTCAGAATGTGCATTGTGCACAATGACGGAGATTTTGAGCCAGGCTAAAAGCTGTTAATACTTTATTAAGGTTTAATGTTTTTTCAGACAAGAAAGTAACTAACCCTAACCCAATATGTGGCCACTTTATCCAAATAACACCTGTTTGGAGATTTGCTGCAACGTTTCTGGAGATGTGAAGGGGCCATTGGCCGAGTGAGACAGCCATCATGTGATACATTCTGTCTTGCTTGAGTATATTTCAGTGTGATCAGTCTGCTGGTAATGGCATACTTAATCGTTCATTTAGTGGGCAGTATGCAGTACATACCAGAGAAAGTAAAGCTGTGATGTAGTCCGCCATTGTTGTTGTGCTTTAAGTTCTTCTTCTCCTTTTTCTTTCCATTTTATGGCGAGTGGCAACCAGCGTTACGGTGCATTACCGCCACTCACTATGTTAGAGTGTGAAGTGTTTGAAGTTGGTGTTAGCGTTGCTAGGAAACCAGAGGCATGTACAGTTACGTGACAACTAGGCTCTCTAGCCCATGGAAAAGCAAGCTGGTTCTTCTTAGAAGGTTCACTAGTTGGACCAACTGCAAACCTGCACCAGCTCAGCACCAGCACTAGGTTCCAGTTGGTGGAAAGGGAGTATGGGAGAGTTGCTGTGGGAAAGGGTGTTGGGTCATCTTTTGCCAAGGCTGAGGGGTCAGGGGCGAGGGTGGGGTTGAGAGGCTGTGTCTGTGGGCTAGGGGTGGGGGTAGAGAGATGTGTCTGTCAGCCAGTGGTAGGGCTGAGGAATGGCAGGGTGGAGCGCAGGGGCTCTTGTCTTGTACCTGGCTGTTCATGTGTTCCAGCTGTCTCCTGAGGCTCCTCTCTCTGCTTTGTGTCCTCCTTCATCTGAGCCATCTGGGCCCGCAGACTGGTGTTCTCCTCTTGGAGGGCATAGGTCTGTCTGAGGTCATTGATGCTCTTTTGATGGTCTTCTTTCATCTGCTGGAGCTCTTCTCTCACTTGCTGAATGTTGTTGAGTTTTGTGAGCCTGGTCAGTATCAACTCTCTGAACTCGGTGAAGTCCAACTCCAGTGAAGACAGGCTTTCTGTCAGTTTCTCAGTCAGGGTTGGAGGGTGAGTGCAGTCAAGGTCTTTCTTCTCTGGTGGTTCTCGCTCCTCTTCTTGTTCTTACGCCACTGTGTCTACTGGATCAGTGGTATCTTTTGGGTCTGTTCCTGTCCTTCTCTGTTTTCAGCTGGTGAAATATCTCTAACAAGTTGGGACTGGTCTGGTTTCCATGGAGCAGCACGTTCCTTTGGTTTTATAATAAGTTAGGGTCAACATAGGGTTCTCAGTGTCTACACTCTCATCCTGACAAATGGTCACTCATGGCCGATTCCCTCTTTGAAGGTTTGCTGGTAGTTACTAAAGGTAGCATTTCTCCACAACTCTGATGTTGAAAATCAGGTTGTTTTTAATTCTCTTGCCAGTGAGGAGGATGTAATCCGCATACTGGCACTCAGGGTTTCCTTGTAGGGTCTTTGTGTTTCTTCTTGGCCTGCACGCTCTTACTCTTAGCATGATATTCCATTCCTCTGCACTTTGCTCTGTGTGTGTGTGTGTGTGTGTGTGTGTGTGTGTGTGTGTGTATGTGTATGTGTATGTGTATGTGTATGTGTGTGTGTGTGTGTGTGAGTGGTGGTCTCCATGGCAACTGATGCTACCAACTGTTTCTGCTAACAACTGTTACTTTACCTCTTAACTTAAGTAATATGTTTCAAGATGTATTATTTTAGATAGGCATGAAAAGTAACATCCTTCTTTCCACAGAAAATTCACTGTTTTCCAAAACAGGAATGGAAGGTGTACCAGTCCTTTGTTTTTCAGACTTATTCCAGTTGTTAAGAGAGGTCCACTGAGGCAGAGCCAAGCTCTCAGTTGGTCAGCTAGTTTTAGCTCGTAGTTTTCCTTCTGACTTTTCCCTTCAAGATCCTGAGGTTTAGAGATGTCCTTTTGCCAGTATCCTCTATGTACCTTTAGGCACGTATTTATCAAATTATTTCTGTTTTGTTTCAGTTCCTTCATCAAAAGTTTAAGTATTATTAGGAGCTCATTTTTTGATGCAGCTGCTCTCAGCTGCTCTCTCTGTCTTTTTCTCTTTATGGCACTGTACTCTGGAACCACCATCAGTCTGGGGCCCAGTGGGGACAAGTGTGAATGTCGGTGGCTCTGTGTGTGTATGTGTGTGTGTGTGTGTGTGTGTGTGTGTGTGTGTGTGTGTGTGTGTGTGTGCATGTGCATGTGCATGTGCATGTGCGTGTCTTTGTTTGATGGGAAGCAGAAAGTGATGGAACACTATGGCCCATACTGTAATAAAGAATGTGTGATGGGGGCCCCAGATCTCCCCAGTCACAAAGACATTAGGAGAGAGAGAGAGAGACAGACAGGCGGAGAGCAAAAGAGACTGTCGATGCCACTGTTGCCGGCCGACAAATCTGCCGTCAAAACCAGGGGTTGTAAAAATGTGATGGCTAAAAGCTAATGTCAGAAGTTATGTGGAGCTGTCATCTGCTATTAGAGAGGATTATTGCCACCGTCTTGACTCAGAGAAGGACAGGAGAGAAAGGAAAGGAGAGCAGAGCAGTGGTGAGATAGACGCATGAGAGAGCGACAGAGAGCATACAAAAAAGGAATGGTCTTGTTGACAGGAGACTAGTCAAAACAGTAAAAAGTGGAAAGCAAAGGACATTTTGAATGTGTGGATGTCCTTCAATCATTCAAAATGTCCAAACGATAAGGGAGTTGCATGTAGGCCAAGTGGTGACAAGCTGAAGACTGCAGCACATAAACTTTAAACTGCACTGATCAACGCTCATGGCTAAAGGCACCATGCTCTTAATAACTGTCATAGTGCATCAGACCAAGAGTGAGCGATCGCTGGTAATGAAATCCTGAAGTCCTAACGGCCTAACAACTAGTCCCAGAATTCAATAGTGCGTTTTAATGCCCTAGAGCACAGGAATAATCAGGTTAGAAAAGGTTTTATATATTTATTTAAACATTTGAGGAGTAACAAGGGTGATAATACAAAATGTGTCCTTTCCTACTGTAGATATTTATGTTTTTGCTTGGCCACTTATGTGTTCACGTATTTATTTTGTATTCCAATTGTTCAGCTTCAGTTTCCGAAATTTAATGTACAAATAATCCCTAATAATTGCTTTCATTTTTCTGCCCTTTTAATATCCATAACAGCATGAATTTCCACCTTCAGACAGTTTTATGTTGCTGTGTGTCAGTGTTCTCTGAGAGATATTTTGTGATGAAGCATTTGCAAACTTTTTTTTTCATGTACTTTGCCTTTTCAGCCTGTCTCATCCACTTTTATTTCAGATAGCAATTTCCTTTATTTCCCAGAATGCTTTTTGACAACACTCAGACAAATGGCAGAATATACTGGAGAATTTCAAAAGGAGAATTCACCACCAGACAACAAAGTGGATATACAAATCCAGACAGACAATCTAAAATTATTTATTTCATTTTTTTGATATCATTTTTTATTTTATTAAAATAGGTTTATTCTCTTTTTTGTAGAGAGAGTGTTAGATAAGAAGATGGATACCATGTCTGTATGATAAATATGCAAGAAGGTCCAACTGCAGACCTCACATTTGGGGATCCCAGGTCTGTGAGCCAATGAGAAGAGAGTAGCATCTTTACTTTTTTAATCAAATTTGAAAACTTTCACAGAGTTATTATGTTCAAGACACAGCGATAATTAAAAATTAATTTTTTTGAAGGTAAAGAACTAACTAAATATTATTTCTTGTCATGTGCCATAAAAAAAACATGTCTTGGGTGTGAATATTTCACTCAGTGTAAACATCATACAGATAGGCCTTTATGTAACACTGTCAGATAGTATGGAATAAGGTCATTTTCTCCAGCCTCAGAGGTTGGAGAGCAGCAGTGGTCAGAGGAGAAACAGTGATGTAACCTGGCCGCTACACTACAAGTCCTGACCTCACACCCTTCAAGCTGCTATTGGCTGGGGGCTACGCACCCCCTGCCCAAAGGTTGATGGCCACAAGTGTCCCTAAATTATACGAAAATAAGAAAATACAGGCAGGAAGCAGAATCTCTGCAGATGCATACACACACTTCTAGTGGGTCATAAGTGATGATTGAGAGGGATTACTTTTGTATGAGTCTATACATTGTTTTTTAGGAAAATCCTGCATAGTATACCTTTACAGCTTTTTTCTGTAGAAATAAGGAGTGAAAGCTGTATGTTAAGGGGTTAATAGTGCTAACTGATTTACATATATTAGATAGATTACGTGGATCTTCCTTTCAATTTCATCAAGGATGCAAAATTGCACAAGTGAAGCCAATTACACTACCTAATTCAAGGAATCCATCATCCTTGAAATAGTCTTTAATGTAGCCATATAGCTCCATCCATTGTGGCGAAACCCTACAAAGACCAAGTTTTAATTGAATCCCGTTTACTGTTCTGTTGATTCCATTAAAGCTGCCAACAAAGCACTTTTCTCCCTGCGTGGCCAGCTGCCTGTCCGTCATTATCGCACACCACATTCCAGTACCAGCTAATACATAAAAATGACAGTAAATCTACTAAAGGTCTGGAGCGCAGGAGTCATAAAGTAAATCGCCTGCTTTATGCTTACTGTGCTTAGGGGGGCCGGGACCAGGGGGAGTTTGGGGCACTAAATCTGAGAGGGTGCTGAAGGGGAGTGAGGTAGGGGCCATCAATCACATCAGTGTACACATACAGTATGTAAATGTACACACATACATGCACACACCCATGAGGGGGGGAAATGGGAAGCCTGATACATGGATTGTAAAATTAACGGTTATTGATAATGGCAGCTGCCCATTAGGACAGTAGAGCAAATAGAGTACACACAACACGCACGCTTGCACATACGATACAAGTAGCACCCTGTCATCTGTCAAATCATGTTTGATTATTACTCCCCCCCTCCTTCACGCACACACATGGTCATGATGTTGACATCTGCAGCTTGGTGTGCATGGACAAAGATGAGCTCGGAGGCATCAGTGAGTGTGCTGCGATGTCTCCCACCATGACTGTTTCTGATACTTATGTTTATGGATCACATATGGGCGTGACAATTGAACTTTTGCAGTGACACAAACAACTGATAAGGTGAGTTGTTCACAAATGATAACACAGATGTGGGGTGTCATCACAGGTGATAGCATGTCTGTCATTGTTGGTATTCCAGTTTGTTTGATATCATTTAGGAGGTTATAATTGTCACCTGCGCCTACTGGGAGTGAATGTTTAATAGCTTGTTCAAAACAGTGGAATATTAATGTTAAGACTATAAACCATTATAGATGTGTGATGATAAATGTGTCATTTACTACAGTTAAATTCCTCTTTTTCCCAACAATGTTGCTGATGAGTAGAGCAAGGCATTCCTTGTATACCTGGTACCTCCATTTTCTGCATAAGCTCATAAATGTCACTGATAAAATATGAAATAGGTCCTGTTAACAACTTAGCAGATGTAATGTCCACCCTGAGAGGTTTCAATATTTTACAACACCAAGGTGTGCACAAGCAGAGTTGGAAATGTAATGCCACGACCTGCTGTAGGAGACACATCTGAATAATGCTCCCAATATAGTGAGCTTTAAAAATCGGTGGTTACATCCTAACTGTGCATTTGCATGATTTATACATTATTACTCTTCTAATGCTTCCTGCCGGCCACTGCTTATAGCTGGCCACATATTGTGGATTGCTGCATTACCCTGTGCACACATTGGTATGGGAAAGTGCATACTACAATATTATCTGTTAATCTTAAACAGAAATAACATATAATATGTTATAGAGTATATAGAGTTATCATTAATGTGCCTTTGGTGCTATTTCTGTATACTAAACATAGCGTAATCATTAATGACTAATGAATTGAACACAACTTTGCTAAGTCTACACTTCGAGACATTTGTATACAGCAAGCTATGTATTGTAGCATTCTATTTCCTAGCCTTGCTTTCTTCAGAGTAGCCATGACTTCCCTCAAGCTCATTAACTGGAACAATAGCCATGCTGGCAAATACAACAAATGACTTAACAATAAAAAAATGACTATAGGCTTTGCTGTGCACAATTACATATTTTCAAGCAACATGCCCTTTGTAAAGTGAAACAGAGACCCTCTCCTGTATCTCTCTTGAACTTGAAAGGGCGCACAATATCAAAGTCTTCAATAGGATCTGATGATGTGCATGCAGAGAAATCAACGACAGCTGGATTGGGGTAAGCATTGATATTTGAAGTGTACTTGAAGCAACATGTCTGAACTAGTTTGGTTTTCCTATAAGGTGATTAAGGTTGCCATATGCCTTCACTGCTTTGGGGGAGGAAATGGATTTTTTTTTTTTTACCTAGTCATCAGAATATGCCTTTCTATTCAGCCAAAGTTGAATCTACAGAGCTCCATCAAAGGCAGCACTTGGAGCAAGGCCTAAGGCTTTTCTTTGGGTTTCACAATGCCCAGCACTTTTTACACCCAACAAAGCACCTCCAAGATATAAGTCCATTTGTTGTATCACATCTCAACGAGGTTTGAATAATTCATCACTTTCCCGATGGCCAAAAGGTTCTATTCTGTCTTTGAGACTCATATCATTAAACAATAGCTCAGAGATAAAATAAAGGAAGTTCAATGAGAAATAAAGAGGCAGACTGCAGAGAGAACGTCTCCACCGGCTTTTGTCCTTAGTGTGACTGTGTTTGTCCTTTTGTCGTTCTCTGGGTATGAGGGAGTGATGTTCCCTGTAGACAGCTGATACTGACCTTGTACATGGAAATCAGACCTGGAGAGAAAGAGTACAGAATGTGCAGGTGAGAGCAAGAGAGACAGTGACAGAGGGAGGGAATAAATGTGTGTATTTGTGTGCGTGTGTGTGTCTGCAGATGTGTACAGTACATGTCTCTGCCTGTTTGCCTGTCGTGCCTGTGACAAGTGTCTGGTGCTACTGCACCTCTGTGTGTACGTGTGCATGTGTGTGGATAAGTGTGATGGGCGCTTGATACATTTGTGTGTGTGCCCCTCTGTACATGCAAGTGGATGTGTGTGAGTGTGTGTGTGTATGAGTGAGGCAGAAATGAAAGGCAGGAGTCCCATCTGTTGTGGTGTAATGACTGTGCTATTTGGAGGCAGGAAAGGTTTGGTGCGGGAGCAGCTGGTACCTCGCCCGGTGACCTTTTAGCATTCCTCCTCTCACCATCTGACAGATGTGTCAACTCGATTATTTCAAAAGGCCCTGAATAAATAAGCGATTGTGAGAGAGCGCCGCCCGCTAACCCAAAGAGTCGACGGAACGCAGGCTCCACACACACATACACAGGTGAAAGTGGATGCAATGAGAAATACGCTTGCAAGCACGCAAACACTCTCTTAATACTTCCAAAGACGAACACCGACACAAACACATGCACAGTGAACGGCACAATCAAATTCGCCTCCACTGAACAAAGTAAATGATCTCAGAGGTGAGCGGACGCATCACCCCTGTTGTTGCATCGCTCATTTCCTACTTTCCCCAACCCTCACTCTCCTCCGCTCCCTCTTTCTTTTCCCATCATCTGCTAAATAGCTGTTGAAGTCGCTGGTATGAGGCTTGGTAAAAGGGGTACAATGGCGTGAATTGAATGCCATTGTGGTTCGGGTGCCCTTGGAGCACCGCTATTAGCTGACTGTGGAGGGGGGGGGCTGGGCCTGGGTGGTGGGGGGCCTCAGGTGTTGCTGGGAGGCCGCCGATGGACTCTCATTCCCTGGCGGAACCCACAGCGGACGGAGGGGAATGGGAGTCTGTTGTGCATGTGTGTGCATACTGTATGTGTGTGTGTGTGTGAGTGTGTATGTGGGGGGTGGGGGTGGGGGGATGGAGGGGCAGGAGGCTAATTGACTCACTGAGTGATTGGGGGACTGTGAAGAGGCGACCGCAATCAGACCTGCCCTGATAGAGTTTGATGCCTCCCTAAATAGTTTTCAAATGGAGGAGCAGGTGCTGTTTTTCCGAAGCAATCCCCACTGCCCGAGTGAATAAGAGAGGAACGTGTGCGTGTTCCTCTGTGTGTGTGTGTGTGTGTGTGTGTGTGTGTGTGTCAATACATGTGCACTCGTAAGACTGTATCCAGGTGATTGTGTGTCTTTTGTGTCATTGTATGATTCTTTTTTATTAGCATAATCAGAGAGAGAGAGTAATCAGATCTGGTATATGCATTATTTTTTCCATGATTCCTTTTATTTGTTTTTATTGTGGTAAAGTCACACATACTGTTAAATTTAATCCCTCATCTAAAAAATATCAAAACAAAGAATTCTCATTAAGTCATAGCTGCAAACTGCTGGAAAAGGAAAAAGATAGCAAAGAAGCTGAATTAATATTAAAGAGTGGTGAGGGAATACAGATGAGGGATAGAGCCTCTGTTACCTCAGAATTCAATTTTGGTAGCTAAAATTGGAGAAAAGCCCTTCATTTTTGTCTACTCCTCTGTGTTAAGAATGACTTCTGCTGAAAATCCTCTGATGCTCTTGTCCAAAACCCCAGGGATTTTAACAGGCCTTGGACTGTCCATCTCTCTCAGCAAGTGTGAAATGGGCTTCATCAAATCATGTCCAGTCCTCTTGATTTTACCCAGTGGATCCAAACTGGTTTGGTTTGCTTATTGGGATGTCATGGTTTGAAATGTGTAGAGGGAGACGAGGCACAGTCCATTCTCTGCCTATTTTATTGCCTTGTTTCACATCAACTCCATATGACATGCTTTGAATAACCTACCAACTGCTTAGGAAAATGGATTATTCAGAGAGAATTTATAACACTTCTGGCACAGAAGTAAAGACATGTGGGTGAGTGTTCCAAACATATGCAACACTCAGACAACTGACTAAAATTGATTTGAATTTTCAAAAGCCAGTCTGTAGCTTCCTTGACAGTCCAAGCTTATATCAACCCAATCCCAGCACGGACACAAAATTAACATTAGGGCTTTTGCCCGCTGGGTCAGGACCATGCACCATAACTGTGGTCGTTCCTGGACTCCTGTCTCAGTTCTTCTGTCAGCACAGCAAGCACTCCCCATCTATCATTTCCATTGATCTACACTAATGACAGATGGTCGTTATGGGTGGGGGAGACAGATTGCCTTCAGCACAGCATGGCTTCACAGGCATGTTCAGGCAGCACAGACTTTGTGTGCGTGTTCTCTAGGTTCACTGGAACATCTTATTTCCTCCCATAAACAAAGGCCCAAGTCTATTTTGACTCTTAATACAGAAAGTGACTAGGAAAGAGCCACGCTACTTAAGGATTTTGAGCATTTAGGCAGAAGCCATGGGCACAGGATAAATGTTTCATTACAGTGTTGTGCAACTTGAAGAAAACACCATCAAACCTTAGCATCATCTAAAAAAATCCATGCTAATGCATCTGTACAGTTATTTTTTATGTGTGTTTATATGTGTCTTTCATATCAATGTCTTACTGGTTTCATTTTAATGTAATTATCAAATAGGAACATCTGTCAGAGTTGAAAAAAGCAATTCTATTTTTTTAGACACCTAAAATCCCATTAGAGAATCTGGGTCACTAACCCATTCACTCATGTAATGCGCCCAGACACTATCCAGATGCGTAGCATGTGGAACGAAGCAAGGATGCTCACTTTCCACGATAACATTTTGCTGAATTGTCACATATTATGCATTTTGTATGGGGTGCTTCACAGACAGAGAGTGTATTTAAAGATACACAAGCCATGTGTGCATCTCAACTGCTACTTCACACATGATGGGAGTGTTACGTAGAAATTAGCAGTGTTTGTACTTTAGCTTCGCCCCGAAGCATTGGCATCAATCGTTTGGATCTTCATGATTAAGATGGGATATCAAAATCAAACTCAAAATAAAAATAGAGCGGCAACGAATGGTTACTTTCATAATCAGTTAATTGTTTGGTCTATAAAATGTCAGAAAATGGTGGAGAATGTCTATTACAATTTCCCTGAGTCCAAGGTTACATCTTGGTTATGTCTTGTTTTGTCCAATTAACAGTCTAAAATCCAAAGATATTCAGCATTCTTTCATAAAAGGCTGAGAAAACAAGAACATATTTACATTTGAGAGGCTGAAAGCAATTTCTTTTGAGCATTTTTGCTTCAAAAAATGACTTAAATGGTGAATCAGTTATCAAAATAGATTCATTTTCTGTCAAGTGACTTCAGAGGAGTTTTTATCCACATGATGTCACAGCCCTCAGAGGCAATTAAAACAGTATTGTGTTTCAGGTCACACAATAGCAGGGCTCCTTCTTTTGTTTATTAACTGAACCTTGAAAGACTAGCTCTAACTAGCTCAGCATTATTTATTCATAAGACTATGGATCTGCATGAAGCCATGTCAATGCAGCAGTCCTGCTTGAAGAAGTCAATATGTGGTCGATACACATTGTGCATACGTGGGAATTATTCATCATTCCTTTGACTGTTCAGTCACCATCATGTCAGTGGACATCAATATTAAACTTGAGTTACCGGTCTTATTAGAGTAAGGAGAGTCGGTAAGTTGTCATTATTTTGGTCAGTTATTTGATACATTAGCAGGTTTTTCTGGCCATGAGGTCAGCTTAAACAATAATTGTATCCTATAGGACCCTAGAATATAAACAGACAGGTACATATATGAATACAAATATGATTTGAGATGTCATTGAGTGCAACACATTTAAGGATCAACACAAGTTACAGCTCATTATTTAAATAAAACAGAAGCCTGATCAGTGGTAATTACATTTTTTCTATTTTGGTGCGACTGGACTCCTCTTTTTCATGAAGAAATTGATTGGTTTTGAAATACATTTTGCATTAATATTGATTAAAATAATTTGGGTTAATGATTGATGGTTTGAGTTTACAGTGATCCGGTTTAGTGTTTTATGTATTTAAAGTTCTGCTTGCAAAAATCAGAAATGGGGTAAAGATGTACAGAAAGGGAATTATCAAAAGGAGATAGTGCCAAGCAAAAAAGAAGGTTGAAGAGATGAATTAGCAGATGGGTCAATGGTATGAGTGGTCAATTATTGTCACCTAGTTGTGAGAAGAATGAGAATAAATTCATATTTCCTTTGGCAAAAATAGAGCTTGACAGGACCACAGTTTTCACAGATGTAAGAAGTTATCTTTCTCTCTACAGCGTGCAGTGATGGAACCAAAAGCATGCACGCCACCCACATCTAAATCCACAGGGGCAGAAAGTTCATGTTGGATACAACCATGCTTCCAACAGCTGCATTTGTGCTGCATAAAAATGAGACCTGTATGTGTAAATCTTGCTCTTGTGTGAGCAGCAGTTAGAATAGTGTCTATAATTCAAAATTGTTGTTGGGGTCAAAGAGGGGCTAAAATCACAGCGCTGTCCCAAACCAAACCATCCAAACTTAGATCTTAAAAGCTTGTGCCCTCCTTGGGTCCCAAAGGTCCCCAGCACCCAGCGGGGCCCCTTGGCCCCGGCACCAGCTCCATGATTTAGATGAGGCCATAAAAGTCTAAATGGAGATGAGAGGCTAGTTGCTTAATTGACCTTTATTGGGCTTTCTGCTTCATTTGAAGACTGGATATTAAATTAACATGATAATTCAGGCCCAGCGTGTTAATGCCACTATTGCCCCCCCTCACCCCCCCACATTTTAATATCACCCTGTAACTTTTATGGCTCCCATTGATTTAGCACTGCTTTTTATTAACTGCCTTTAATTTTCCATATTGGGACACACTTACACAAAGAAGGTTTTATTCCAATTGAGCGATGCTCTGTTACAGGATCGGGGGTTTATGAGGCCGTTTCTATTAAAAAACCTCCCCTATTCTCACTGCGACATATACAGGCTGTAACATGGAGATTAGATCTAATATGTACAGGGGAGCCCTGGGGTTGGTTACTGGAACAGTGGATATGGTACGCATGTCATAGATGTTACTGATGTGTTGTACATAAACACTGCAAGAAAGGGTTTCACATAATAAAATAATGAGGATAATTAGGAAAAAAATTTTAGTTGTATGACTATGAGGAGTCACATTTATGGCTCTGACTAATACCTCCAAATACCTCAAAAAGCTCACACACAAATACAGACACTCACTGCTGTATTCAAAACCTATCTATGCTGTAATGAACTTATTTTCCCCTTAATCTTTACGAGTATAAGGATTTACATACTAGCAATGCTCAAGTTATGTAGCTGTCTGAGGTGAAATGGAAGAGTTTTGTGGTCTGGCCTCAACAGTTGAGAGAGCGCTAATGTCCTCTTGTGGAAGCAATGGGACCAACATTTGATGACAGTGAAGATAGCAGTCATAAATAAAGTAAAATTAACGTGTGACATTTTTCCCAGCTGTTGGTCATAAGTGGTGATAGTGGTGATGGTGGTAAAAGTGTCTGACTTAACAGATTTAAATGGTGCACAGCTTTGTGCCTCATTTCAACAGATTTCATTCATCAGATTGTCATTGCTGCATATGTGTAAATGTATACACTTCAAAGTGCACGCACACTGGTGCCATCCCTGCATAAAGACAGAAATGTCTTAAATTGCAGATCAACACATTCCACTGTGTTTGATGTATGAGTTAGCAGTGACCTGTACCTCAAAACCTCAAAGCTAGAGTGTAAGTGTGTGTGTGTGAGAGAGAGAGAGAGAGAGAGAGCACTTAACGTGGAGATGGGACAACTCCACAGAAAGACACACTAGACACAAACAGGGACACACACTGCCAGACTGACAAAAAGCCAATAACCCACCAACACATTAGAGGTGAATTGCTTCCTGAATGCAGCCCCTTTCCCCCTCTCCTAAGTGGATGCATTATCATTTTGTCTGTCACAAAAAAGAGGAGCCAAAGAATATGAATATGCGTTTACATCTGTCTTTCATTAATATGCATGCCTGAATCCACATCTCAACACAAAGCCAATTTTCTGGCCATCTGGGGGATGGCTGGTAGAGGTAATGAATATTCTTTATGAATATGTTTTATTTTGCGAGGTGGCGATACATCATGAGCATGCCGCTATCTTTCGCTTCTCTCGCTCACTCTCTGTTTCTCTGAGCTGCTGGAAACCTTCACTGCACAAGTTGATGAGTTTAATTAGACTGTAAAGAGGAGGGATGGATGGACGGACAGATGGAGGGAAGGTAGGATGGAATGAATGGAATATATATTTTACCATACAGACTCTCTCTCTTTCTCTCTCTGTCTCTCTCTGTCTCTCTCTCTCTCTCTCTCTCTCTCTCTCTCCATAATAGGAGCCTTAATAAACTATGCACCTGCTCTGAATGGTAATGCTGGAGAAAGAAATACAGCTGAAGCTAATAGCTATCATGATTTCTGCAGTAACTAGTCTGCAGTTCTGATGTTCATTTAATTACCAAAGTAACTCATGTGGTACACCTCATAGGATACTCACTGGTTTTACAATATTTTCTGTTTGGTTGTGCACACAAGCAAATTCTTCTCACAAGGCAGGTAGGAAAAACTGAAACATCTGCTAGTTTTACCTTTAAGTTTCTTGGATTGCAGAGTCATAAAAACACAAATAAAAGCTTATTCTGAGAAGACTTAACATATGCAGTCATAAACTATGTAGTGTTATGACTACACGTAGAATTTAAAATTTTGCACTTGTTAATAATTGGGGCAGCACCTTTAATTGAAGGAAAATAAATCAGAAGTTGTGATTCTTGATGCAGGGACCTCTGTCGTCTGCTTTAAAGAACACACTGGCCAATAAATGAGGACATTTATTTATAGCTAAATGTCCATCAATAACTGAGTAAATGAGGCATTAGTAAGGAGTACATAACAGAAGAAAAGAATCAAACAGATGAATAAAAAGATCTTTTAAATGATAAGATAAACTGATCACTTAGGTTGGTGATAGTGAAATGAAGTATGTGATTCAGAGTTACTGGAGAATGTTGGAGCACTACCCAGTCTCTGTTGATTTCTGGTCCGCTGTGGCTAAAGTCAAACAGAACTCTGACTACACTCACTCTTATTAAACTTGTTGAATAGTCTTGGGAGTAATTCCATTGGCTGGATGACAAAACTCCCAAAATATTATCAAATGCAAGATTTACGGTGGCACATAAATGCTAAAAAGTTTGGTTCATTCAGTTGATACTAAGGTGCAAACTGAGGCTTGTTTTAGATAAAGGTTAAAATGCGTGCATATTTTAGGAGAGGAGAAAAGATGAATATATAAGACATCTAGAAAAAGGCAAAAACTAAGATAAACTGGATCAAGGTCTTGGTGAACTCCTGGAGGGATATTTTGAGGACCAGCCTGACTGACAAAGACAATCAGTTCTTTTATCACCTTGCAGATACAGGTGGGGACTCTAGGTGTGGAGAAGACACTTCGCACCCAAATTGTAATCCACCTCTAATGAATATTCATTTCTTTGTTTCAAGGAATCTAGAACTTTCCCTGCTCTAGTGAGATTAATTTTAATTGAGGTTTTATACGCAAAAGTCACATACTTCAGCTCATCACTATGATCAATCAACAGTGATTATAGACATAAAATTGTATGTAATAGTGTATTATATAAAAATATTCAGAAAACATATGGTTGAACAGCAATCCTATTTCAGCATGAAATTCATGACTAATTAACCGTCAAGATGCTTTCCAATACTGCTAATAGATGCACAGAAGTTAAACAACACTAATTTGATCACAACATAATAAAATACAGTCTTACACAAGCAGTAACTGTATATTTAGTATTACAACACGGCCACATGGCAGACAATGCATTAAATCTGGATTTGGATAATTCATTCAATTTATATCGTACAGCTATGGGAGTTGAACCACATGAAAACATTTGCTGAGTAATATTAGCTGGATTACTGAGTAGTTGGACAGTTAATTCACATTAATTTAGACTTGGGCTTAAACAAAGAGAAAATACAGTGTGAAGTCACCTCAGGAATGTGTCCACAATTTATGGCAGGGGTCTGGCAGATATCTTATCTCATGCAATATCATGGTGTGTGCGAGAGAGACAGGGTATGCGTGTGTGTGTGTGTGTGTGTGTGTGTGTGTGTGTGTGTGCGTGTGCGTTTTTGTGTGTGTCAGACAGGGAGGAAGAGAATAACACTGAAAGTTATTTCTTGTTTAATCCTGGTGATTTTTTTCTGATGTGTATTTCAGATGTATTTCAGTCTCTCCAAAGAAACTCCAGTCTCGTGTTCCATGTGGGGGTGGAATCCTCTTGACTTGTGTTCTTTCATGTGCTCCACAGCTAAAATGACCCAAGGGGTCATTAAAGGGGAACTATTGTGCTCATTTCCAGCTCTATATTTTTATTTTTGGACTCAACTAGAGTAGCTTTGCATGATTAACAGTTCAAAAAACTCATTACACACAACACACTTATTTATCTTATACTGGCCCTTTATGCAGCCCCTCAGTTCATCTTCTATCTCTAACAGGCAGTCTTAGCTCCTGTCTCTTTAAGGCCCCCCTCCTGATGAGCCCACTCTGTTCTGATTGGCCAGCTTTCTGGAAGACTGCCAGGGAGCAGACACATCAGTCATGTTAAGTTACTGCTGATGAAAACCCAACATTTCCTGCTTTTCTGCTTCAAATTAAAAGATTTTAAATGACTAAATAACAGGAATTTACAGGAAATTAAACGTGTTCCTCACTGGATTAGCAGAGCTTCGTTAGTGGTGCTAAAAAGCGGTCGACAGAACAACATTTGGAGATATTTGGAACTCTTAGCTCAGTGGATCAGTTTGAAATGATGCAGGGAGGAATAGTACAAGCAGACGCAGACACAGTGATGATGATGTTTGATGAAGAGCTGCAGACGACCAGCACACCTCCAACAGGTAAACAACTTATTTTACTTTGCCCTGCTGTTTAATGGAAAAAGTCTTGCGGTACATGCATGCTGTGCGTGGAGCAGATGACCATATAAAGAAATTTGTCACAAACCAACGTCGGCTCGGGCTGAAAGTAGAAAAAACTATTGGAAACCAAGTGTTCAGAGCCACGTGAAACCAGTGCTTTTTGATCACAGGGATTACTTTTATATACGTTATCGTCATTATTTGACACGCTGACCATGATTAACATGAACGCCCAACATTGTAACATTATTTATATGACTGAATATAAGGAAAAGAATAATAGGTCCCATTTTAGTATTTTCACCTCCTGTTATTAATTTCTATTTTTTTTGTGGAAGCATGGTCTCTCATGGGTTGAGAGCACCAGTGCTCTGTCTGGCCAGTGTTAACTCTGACACTTTCTATTCTTACTCTCTTACTATTGAGAGGTTTTGCAGATCCTGGGAGTCTCTGAAAAGGTCTATTCAACCCACTATTATCTCTTTGGTGTAATTCAAAAGAGAGGAGATTGTCCTCACTACAATTATTAAGATTTTATAAAATATCACAACAATTTCACTTTTTTTCACTCCAGTAAAATATTATGCAATAACCTAAATAATTTCAGGCACAAATTCAAAAACTGCATCTCTGCCATATTGTGAAGTTAAGGTACATGTTACCTAATTAAAGGGCACATACATTTTTATGACACCTAGTTAAGAAATGAGGATAGAGAGGCGGAGAGTAGGATATGTCAGCCTGTAGGCACCTTTGTATGTCACATCGATGATTTAGACGTCAGTGACAGAATTACTGTTGCTTGCACGTCTCTGGGGCCTTGGCACAGTCCATTGGCTAGTGGTGTCCTTTAATGATTTATGATTGAAATTAGCCTGTGAAGTCCCCAGAGGATCCCTCAGAGCGAGCGGCACAGGGAGTGACCAGTTTTATGGCAGGACTGGGAATCAATTATGCTAACGGTGGCTAATGAATGCACTTGAGGGAACTGCTCCCGCACTCAAGGGCCATTTTTTTCCATTTGCATATTGATGGCAGAAGGACAGTGGCCACTTTCATCCGGCTGTGATGGAGTACAAAATGGACTTCTGTGTGTTCCTTTCACTCTTGCTGCAGATCTCTCAGGTTCTTGTTCTTTCTTTTTTTCTCTCTCTTTCGGTTTGCTTTTTTTTACATAAATGGTTCAAGCCTATAATATCATGTTCATTTACCAAAATTCAGTAGGAAAACTGAACCTTACAAACACCCTGCTATATAAAACATACATGAACATACACACCCACACACATATTATTCTGCCATCAACCACATTTAACTCTACAAGCCTGTCCCTCTTTTTCAGAAGTCTGAGGTAATTTTCAATTAGTGGCCTTCTGCGGTTGGTAGGTGAGCAGCCCTGGAATTGTTCCAGTTTCCTCCCAATGGACTCTGATAGACACTGTATGGTTTAAGAGGAATAATGGTGAGGGCTTTTATCGCCACCAAGGTTAACATGCATTAAAGTCATCTGTTTGCAAAGCTGGACGTCTGGCAACGCTTCCCCTCACTCTACTAAAATGCATTAAGGTAAATAACACCAGACTGAGAGAGAAATCACTTCTGTATGTCTGATGCATCTCAGTGAAGTAAAGAAGGCTATGAATATGAAATGTGCTATGAATAAGTTATGTGGTGGTGGTGACACTGCAAAAGGAAGTGGGTGTGAGATCAAGGCTTTCTCAGAGGTGTTGCCTTCTTCATTCAATGAAATAATGAAAGTGATATTTAAATTATTTAACATGTTTAAAGGAGTAATACAGTATAACATTTTGGGTAACGTGTCTATTTGCTTTCTTGCAGAGAGTTAGATGAAAAGATTGATAGCGTTCTCATATCTATCTGGTAAATAAGAATGGTTAGCTATAGCTTAGTATAAAGACTTAAAGCAGGGGGAAACAGCTAACCTGATTCTGTTCAAAGGTTTAAAAAAAACCCTAATAGCACAGTTGTAGTACAGATGAAACAAAGGATACATTACATGTTAATTAAGTTTTTTTTGTTTGTTTGTTTTTTTACTTTTGGACAAGGCCAATTTAGGTGTTTCACTATTTTTTCAGTCTCTATGCTAAGCTAAGCTAAGTGTATCCTGGCTATACCAAAATATGCGAAAGTGGTATCAGTCTTCTTATCTAACTCTTGGCAAGAAACTGAAAAAGTTGTTTTCCAAAATATTGAACCAAAAAAAAGGAAGAAGCAACAAGCATGTATATGTGCCTTTTAAAATATAGGGAAAATAAATCCCAATTATCCAGTGCTGAAAAATATGGTGACAAAAAAGAAACTATATTACCAGAATCATAGAGTATCATACCTGGGGAATATAAAGTTTGTACACAAACATGCAGAAAGTTCCATGACTGACGCTATCACTCGGTGGAATAGACAGACAGAGGCAGACAGGCAGTGTTGGAGGCTCCCGCTAATTTGATCTGGTGACATTTTCTTCTCCAACTCCTCAGGGGAAAAGAGCAGTGGTGAGAGAGTAAGGGAGTTAAGAGAAGGAGGTGTTGGAGGGAGTAAGAGAGATAGAGAGGGAGAGAGAGAAAGGGAGATGGTGAAGGAGACACTAATGAACGCAGACAACAAAGACCCTAACCTGAGCTCCAAGCCCCTGGAGACACAGAGAGGTTTTTCATTGGGTCAATAAAAGCACTGGACCGTGTCTGCGTTGGCTTGCCCTTCAAGCACCCACTTAACTGCAGAGGGAGGACTTTTGTTCAAGGTTGTTGGAGTTAAAGGGGAATATCACTGAATTTCATATTTGAAATATGTGACTCAGAAACAATGTATTATGGCAGTCTGAGCACAGGGAGGAAAGATCTGTGATGTATTTGTGTGATGACAGTGTATATGGAAAATGTTACAATAACAGCAGAAAAAGTGGATGACAGTTCTGCTGTAATAGTAACTAATACTTTACTTGGATGTAAAACTGGAACTAAAACAGACTGACATCTTAATTTTCTGTATGATAGATTTGGGACTTTTGCTTTTCCGTTTAGATACTCTCCAGAGGAGCATTTAATTGCATCTGAGAAATCAATTCTTAATTTAGGGGCTGATTAAAAGTTATAGCACTAAGAACTGAGTTTGAGGCACAGAGGATGGATATATTTCCCATTGGATATTTCAGGGTTAATTTCTGCAAGAGAGCAGTGCTGTGTCCCTCTGCCAAATCAGAGGAATGTAGCAGTTAGAGGAAGGAGAGCGAGGTTAGCCAAAATCAGCATGTAGAGATATTGACTCTTGGCTTGTAATTTCATTTTATGCACCAAGTGGCAAACAAGATATCACGCTGTTCATAATCCTCAGCGTCCCTGAACACATACACACACACACACACACACCTCCCACAGACTCCCACTTGTTATTAATGGGGAATCTAAAGCTGCGTGTGAGCCTCTGTGTGGGAGGAGAGCCTCAAGTCTGGGGTCTTCACACCAGGACTCACACCTGAAGGGGGGAAATGTGAAGGGGCAGAGTCAATACACACACACACACACACACACACACACACATACAAGCACGCTGGGGGACACATACTCGGTTGCCCCACTAAGTCCCCCCACGTCTGACATATGTCACTCCCAATCTGTTCAGCAGGCCACCACATCTCTTCGGTGTCATATGAGGGCTGCACAGGGAGAAAGTCAGGCAGAGAGTGAAACACAGAGCTGAAGATGGAACAAGAGGGCAAAGAGGGACAAAAACAGAAAAAGAGAGACTGAGAGCATAAAAGAGGCAGAAAGAGCTGCTTGCTGCTAGCTGCTAGTGGTTGCTACCCTCTCCTTGCTAATTGGTAGTTTGGAAACAACACCATCTGTTCTTTAAGAAAGTCAGATGCACAGTGTAAAAAGATGCCACCACTTCTGAATACATTTACTAGCAGCCAAGGCAAATAACTCAACAGCCCCGGGCTTCTTTCAACACAAAAATCCTGTAGGACACTAGCGAGACAGGCATCTGTTATATTTGTTGTAATGTTTAGGGATTTTGAATCTACTGCCAAGGAGTCCTGAATAATGTAAACATTTGATGATGAAGACATGTGAGGAGAGATGTGAGTCAGTAAAATGTTTTTGAGTGTTAAGACTCATTGACAAGCAGCTCAGAGTCCACCTGTGAAAATGTCCATTTGCGACCTAGTCAAAGTGATGAATGGATGTAGATCGCCATCATGTGGTTCAGCAAAGCAATTACACTGGTGAAACAGAAACTGCTTTGTCTGTAGGCTCTTTTACTGTAATTAGCGGGTTACAAATTATATATTGTATATTGAAATTCACAAAATTATACAAAAAGTCATGAAATTTGTGCTATGAGACATAATGTGACCCTTTCTAGGAATATAAACTACATACTACAAAATTTGCCAGACATTGTTTAGACAAGGTCAAAAAATGCCTCATTTCCCCCTTTTAGAATGTATAATAACACTCTATAATCAGCATAAAACTGAGGGTGGTTACTTTCTTGTACATAAAAACATGCAGGATACAATGATGCTTCACAGTTATAGATTTCTGATCAAAAATTAGTTGGTATTTTCATTAAAGTATTAAAACGTCCAGGTGTAGTGACCCGTCAGTCCTAGCAGACGAAGGTTATATCAGAGGCATTAAAAAAAAGAATCTACCAGCATCAGCTGTACCAGAGAGTATAAACCAGATCCTCTTGGGATTCCAGGCACACAGCTCAATGCAATGACCGTGTTTTACATCGCCAATCTGTTACAGTGGGATCTCCCCTGCTTCAATCCCATGGATGATTAAGCGTGATAATTAAGGTTTTTGGACATTTTCCACAGAGGAGCAGACGTGGCAGCTGGTGACATTCATGCATTCCCAAACACAGAGGAGGGAATTACAATGAGGCCTCCATTCATTTCAGTGATCACAAAGTCTGCTTTTGGCACCAATTCAAAAACAGTCAAGCTGTTGTTGAAAAGGACTATTTGGCCCTCTTTGTTTTAATGTCGGCAGTGTACCTTGATCTATTTGGGGAATTATACAAGCCATAGAAAGCAGACAAATATTTGGGATGTTCATATGCTATTGCTCAGAGAAGAAGTCATGAAGATTATCAAATAGCTTGTTTAATTTTCTGGTTAATATCTCTAATAAGCAACATTACTGATACAGTATGATCAATCAAATATTTATGAGTGAAATCAGAGAGCCCAATTTATTTTAATTATGATGGTGCATATGAGAGCAGCCATCTTAATGAGACATTTAGCTCATAACACTTTCTTGTACCTAACCTGCCTATGTTGGTGTAGCAGGAAATGAAGATATGGATTAACTGGTCAAACATACACAATGTAAATGTAACAGATTTTCCCAAATAGACCTAAGAATGATGATTATATAAGGTGCAAAAACAAACATGTCAGAAATAAAATTGTTGGACACTTTAAAACATGTTGGTGTCGAATGAATGACGCTTTCATTCATAACAATGAAAACATCATTACTTATGTAATAAGAGGTTATGGTCTCAGTTAGGCTATACATTTTGCATGTTTGCAGGCTCTACACTTTCAAACTAGAGACAGAGCAATGTATTTTGCAATGTAGAAAAGACTTTACAGTAGAAATTGATGAAAGAAGTATTAAGATCCTCTGCTTAAAAAAAAAGTAGCCAGTTGGTCAAGGCAGATACAATTTTAACTGCTTTATACTGCTGAGTAGTTTGACCCATAACAATTCATCATATTTTATAAGTTACCCATATGTTTTATATAAAATCTTAATAATCTAGATTACTAGTGACTATCTAATAATTATTGTATTTTACTTTTTAGTAGCCTACAATGTTTACCTCTGGAATGTAAAAGTAGCATAACATAGGAAAAACAAGTACCACAGATACCTCAAAATTGTACTCACATATGAAATAATATCCTAATACAGAAATAAGATTTTTAAAAGAATGCGATTCCTTTCCTACGTTTTCTTAATCATAAATTATAAATACATAAATAAAATGAAAAACAATAGGTTATTTTATAATTATATTATATAATTATATAATAGAGAATAAAGTTTTAGAGATTGGAAAATGACAGTAGTAACCTCGAATCAGCAAACGACTCCTATTCCCAGAATGCATTGCTCAAGCGGAAACGCTATGTGACTCCATGGAAACGGCAGAATGGCGTGCTAGCCTGAGAGGAGAAGCACAGCTAGCATAGCCGACGTTAATTCTGGGAACCAATAAATCTGTCTGTACACTGAATACATTTCATTTACCGCCTTCCTGCAAAGATGAGTCGCACGCCCGATGCAAGAGCAAGGTAAGAGATATTCAACGCGTTAAAACAAGTCCTCTGTAAGTTGCAGAGGAAAGTGCTCGGTAAGTTATCGTTAGCGTTGACAAAAATCAAGCAGCGTTAGGTTAGTTAGCTGTTGTTACATAACGCTAACTTTCACGCTTTACACTAATTACACAGATAACTGGGACTGAGTTATTCATCAATAGGTGTAAAAACAAGACGCCTTTAATGGACCATGATAATCATTGGTAACCCCCAAACTGATTTTTCTTCATCAGCCACAAGTCGCTAAAATGGACTGGAAAAGTTCATAATCCTCAAAATAAAGCGCACATGCTAACGTTTACCTAAGTTACAGGAAAATATATTTTTCTCAAAGGGTAAGTAGCACTAGCTTGTTTGTGTTTGTGTATTAGATTTTATGAAAGAATCTTGAAAACAAAAACGCCGTAAGCTACATGACACCCCCCAGATGTTTTGGTTCTGAAGCCCTGCTACACATAGATTTAGTAAGGAAACTCCTACTCAAATGACTTATTATACAAGATAAAAATGCTATAATTTCTTCCTTGCACAAATATGAGGAACAAATTGTGTGTCACTCATTTAAACTACCAATTGATTACTACTGTTATGTTGTCCTTCACCCTCCCCAGGGACAACCAGACAAGAAAGATCCAGGAAAACATCACCAGTGTCGAGAAACATTTTGGAGAGATGTGCCAAATGTTTGCTGCCTACGCTCGGAAAACAGCCAGGCTACGAGACAAGGCAGACATCCTGGTTCAGGAAATCGGATTGTATGCTGACATGGAAACGCCAAACCTGAAGAGAGGTATGAAGCAGTTTGCTGACCACCTGGCCAAGATTCAAGACTACCGCCAAGCTGAGGTAAAACTAATTTATGTCCCACCGTTTTTATTTTGATCATAACTTCATATTCACAGCCACAGTCTAAATTTGTCAAGTGAATGTGAGGAAACAAGGAACAGTCTTTAAGACAGGGCTTAACTAGAAAGTTATTTGCTTTACAGGTGGAAAGACTTGAAGCCAAAGTCATAGAGCCCTTGAAAAGCTATGGAGCTGTAGTGAAACGTAAAAGGGTAAGTGGAATAAGACACAAGCAATGTCAGAGTACATCCATAGGCCTGAAACTGTCCCCTGCCCCTGTAGTTGCATGTATTTTGAGACTAAAATGTGTGCTGACCTACAAGAATGCAGCAATTTTGTCACTTCAAAATGAGAAAGCAGTTTGGGTTACAGATAAATTTACTGTCAGTGTCATCACTACATGGCCACATGAGGGCAGTATAGATTGAATGATAACATCCCACTGCCACACCAGACCTCTTGATGTCATTGCCAGCATCTTCCCAGCTCTGCATCTTATTTAGACCTGGATTCAAAGATATTTTCTAGTTGAAAATATCAAGTCCAAATTTTTGCAGTCTTTCTGCAGAATTTACTTGATGACTTGATCAGGAAAAAGTGAGAGAAACCAACTTATGCTCTTAAGTATTTGAAACAAACTGACTTTCTAAATAACTGACTAGCATTGTTAATTCTCATAATCACTACTTTGTCCTTTTCTGCTTCTCCATCCATGTAGGAAGATCTGAAGACGACTCAAAGTGCCAGAGACAGAGAAGCCAAACAGATGGCTCAGCTTGAGAGGACCAGACAGAGAAACCCCTCAGACAGGCAAATCATTGTATCCTTGCCTTGTTTCTCTTATATTCTCAAATTCTTCAATATCAAATAGACACAATTACTTTTAATGTTACAAAGAAAAAACATCTGCATATGTGTAGGTAATATCTTGGGGTTCATTTCTTGTCAACAAGCTAATATTTTTATGGTGCTTCCTTGACCAAGCCTTCAGTCTCAGGTGTGTTCAGTGTAATCTGTTCATCTCATCACTGGTGATGTATTACCACAAATATGTAAAATATTTCAGAATTGCATTGAAATGAAATTCCAACACAGTGAAATTCTGTCTATGTTTTACAGCAAAACATCCAATACGTCATAAACATAGTTTTGACTACATTCAATGAATGCTTGGTTTTCAAAGTCAGTGACAAGTACTGATTTTGTTCCACTCTTCTGTCTCAGATGTGAGGCACCTTTATTTAACCTGCTTATCACTCAATCACAAGCTCACATATTTTTGTCACACAAACTGACCTACTGATCACCCCTATTGATTCTCCACAAGGAATTATTGTCACACAAGTTCCTCACATGCCAACCTGTGCCACCAGTAGGAAAAGAAAATAAGGAGCAGCACCTTTTTTTTTATTATTATAGCTCCTGTTTTCTGTATGTTTGTGCGTGTAGTTGAGCTGCAGGAATGAAGGAGACACAGGTGAAATTGCAGATGCTACTCCTTTCCTTTCCTGTAAAAGGAGCACAGTAGCGTTTCTATATCTGGAGGGCTTTTGCCGATAGATGGTGCAGGTTGGACTAGAACTGCAGGTCTGAAATTTGGAGTTTCCAGTGTTTCACATCAATGATACTGAGCTTTCAATATTACCAAAACAAGCTAACTCGGGTTTTAAAGTATTTATTTTCTAATTCATTAGATCAACAAGCACTGAAGGATGCTGTTGAATGTCTATGTTTGTACGCCGATGCTTTTCTTTAAAACTTCAGCCATAACCTTTATTGTTAGACTGATATGTTTTGTAGGATGTTGTATATTCTTTTTGTTTTCCCATCAGGCTGAGAGTGAACTCCAGAGAGCCACCATGGATGCAACGCGCACCACGAGGCAGCTGGAGGAGACCATAGACGAGTTTGAGAAGCAAAAGATCCGGGACATTAAGGTCTGCTGCAACCCATATTTTAAGAGCTACAGTTTCAGTTGAAATATACGTCTGGTGAAACAGTGGGTGCCCATGAAGTGAAACCAGACAGTGATGATTTCTTTTTTGTCGTCCACCCACACATCTCAATCTTCCTTTAGTTGTTAAAATTATAATGGTTTGTCATCAAGTGGTCACCAGACAGTTGTGACAAAGCCTATTAATCACTGACACATTCCCTTTGCTTTTGCTCCCACAGAGGATCTTTGGTGAGTTTGTAACAGTGGAGATGTCTTTCCATGCCAAGGCCTTAGAGGTGTACACTTTGGCGTACCAGAGCATTCAAAGTGTGGACGAGGAGGAGGACCTGGAGGTAGGCTGAGGCTCTGCTGAAGGTTAATCATGACACAGTCATCATAAACTCATTGCTCATACATACTAAATATAGTTCACACCCTTTAACTGATGTGGTTACTTTGAAGTAATCTGCGGTCACTACTGCACAATGAAGATTCATGCTTGCTACTTTGCTTCTGTTTACAATTTGGTGAGAGGTTAGCCTAACTACTTTTCAGAGACAGTGCCTGTAGTGAGAAAATGAAGGATCAATGATTTTCATTGAACGAGGTTCCTCCTGCTGATGCCCTTGCTCTATTTTCCTCCACGCCTTGCCATCTCATCTGTGTGTTTTTGCACTGAATCATCTGCCTTCCATTCATATTGAAGTGAAACTCCTCACCCAGACAAGGCTGTTTTTCAATGACTCATAGTACAGAGCATGGGAGATTGAATCATCTGAAAAAGGCATAATGACAGGCATGAAGATAATCCTGATCGAGAGGTCGCATGGAATTTATTTTCTACGCAGTGAAAACCGTTGGTGTGGTTTTAATGGGAGTTTGTTATGCTATCAGAGGCATACCTTCTAAGATGCTTTGTTTATGTGTGACCAAGGCACATTGCCAGCCCAGTTGTTGATTAGCTGGATATTCCAGATCATGGAGTATTTCTTCTTCGTGTGTGTGTGTGTGTGTGTGTGTGTGTGTGTGTGTGTGTGTGTGTGTTTTTCCCCCTGAGACTCCGGGTTTTATGTAACTGTAATATAAAATACCCATAATATTTGTTAACATGCCTAACTTCATGCTTTCATTATTTTTTAAATTCATAAAGTGTAGCACCTCCTACTGTCTTTGACAGGTTTTCAGGAGTTCACTGCACCCCCCTGACTACCAGTCACGCTTAGACATAGTGCGAGCTAATTCCAAAACCTCCCTTGATCGGACCGGGTCCTTCCTGAGTACATCAGGGACCTTACAGGTAAGATGCAGAAAGTGCCTAGATCCTTAATAGCAACTGTCATTCTCTGATGCCAAAAGTTTCCCCAGAAGATCCCTCTTTGAAGAAGTTTCTGTAATGTTAAATGCTTTTTATCTTCCACTTTGACAGTTTGATAAGTTTCATCGCGATGATGAAATGAAAAAATTCCCTGCTTCCTTTTTTTTTTTTTAAAAACCTTCCTCATACCAGTAAAGGTCTTATCAGTTGTGCCAATGCTTACGCACAACATCACCCCAACCATCTCCCAGCCTGAAATTTCTACACATGCCATTGCATGCCAGTAACATCATGCATTTCCTCCTAAGTTCACAGTTTACCCTCAACATCTTTATCATCGATACTGCACTGTAACTTGTGAATTTATGGTATTGGGTTATAAAATGTCTAGACGGGTGTTCCTCACTTTCTCACCATATAAGCAGTATCATTATATATATTAGATGAACTGTCTAGAGTATGTCTCATAGGGCAGGTTCAAATTTAGTGTCTTGTATCTAGAAATGTCCAAATAGTGGCTAGCAGAGGCAGATTGCAGTTCATACCTGTCACCAGAATGCAGTTTGCATCACAACTTGAGATCAAACTTTGCTTCAATGATTATGTTTGTTTCTATGTGTGAGAAACAGCAGTCACTTCTAAACAAAACAAAAACATGCACACACTTGCACTCATGTAGGTAGAAAAGAGGATGGCAGACCCTTTTGCGTACAGGATGAGACTACAGAGAAAATCTGATATTGAAAGTTAAACATGACAGTGTCTATGGCGAGAGTCTATCTTTTGTAGATTATTCAAATACCATAACATACTATCTAGATTTCATACATACCAAAGGACACATTCATGTTTACAGACTGCAAATACTGAAGAATGTGACCTCAGGAGTTTAATCTCAGTGTGTCCTCGATGCATCTTTGGGTGTGTTCGCACCTGTACCTGTGTTGACTCTTTTCTTAACTCCCTAACTCCCTGGAGGGAGAGAGAAGTGGTGAAGAGAAAGCAGATTCCAATGAATCACCAGTTGTGCTTAATGACTACCTGTTAAGTGTCTTAGCTGCATAGTGACTGTTTATTTGTTGTCACAGCAACAAAGAGCCTCCATTCGGCAGACAAGAAGAGAAGAGGAGGAAGAGGACCAAGATGAGTCTGAGGAGGAGGAGGACGATGACGATGAAGAGGACGAAGAGGAAGACTCAGATGATGAAAATTAAGTGTTCTTTATGTAGGGAAAAAAAGGATATCAGTTATAAACTAACTAACGGTTATAACTAACTGTTTTATAAAAGAAAAGCGGTGTCATTGCCATATTCACCTCACACAGGTGTTCTGAGCAGTATTGTAGTAATAATGTGCTGTAGTTGTGTGATGCTTTGTGAGAGAACATGTTGTTCTTTACTGCTATTTCTCTTTGAAATTCCAGCCAATTATTGTCGTAGCTATTTTTTTATATTACACACAATGCCAAACATTGTGCATTTTATTGACCTGTGGTCATTTGTCTTTATGAATAAAACAACTCAATCTGTATGTTTTGCAGCATTCCAATGAATTGCTTTTCTATAATAAGTACATGGTGTACCCTCAGTCACTTTGCATAAAAATGCCAGCAGAGAGGTTGATTGTTATTTTAGAAATTGTTCCCTATGAATCAGCCTAAGTGACAGTAGTTATGTGACGACGGCAGTTGAAAGTGACTCATCTTTTCCACAGACATGCAAAAGTGTTACAAATGAAGCAGGGAACATTTTGCACCACAATGTCTGTACTTACCTGGATATATACATATATATATATATATATATATATATATATATATATAAAATACAGTATATGTGTGTGTATAACGTGCTTCTGTGCATGTGGAACTTTATGGGGACAATTGTATGTGTGTTACAGTTTGTGTTGTCTGTCACAGTGGATGCTGCTGCCAGCGTGTCTGCTGATGGCTCCGATGTCTGTCTTGCATGAGTCACTCAACACATTTATCATTCCTTAGCTGCTGGTGTCATAGTTAATGCTTTTCTGCCCCTGGTCTTGTACACTTAAACACACACACACACACATTACAGATTTGTATCATTATCTCTCCAACAAAGTAACAATATATTCATTTTTACACATATGCACATGCACACATTGTATTCATGGCACTAATGAACAGCCATGCAAGCAACAACACTTTTATTTTAATGTAACAAATATTAGGGCAGGAAAAACCACCCTTACAGCAAAGTCTTATTATCACGGGGAGATAAAAGCTTTGTAGGTGGTGTGTCATCAGCCCTCTGTGCAATGGCACTTTAATGCATATAAAGGTTAATGTGTATGCAAACACAGTCACACTAACACGCACCAGTTTTGTCTTTGTTGTACTGTGGATCTGAATGGCCTGTGTTGCAATGAGTCATCACCTATGAAGTGTGTGTGTTTGTGTGAGCAAGTGAGTCAGAGAGCTTTTTACAAATGCAGATAAACCTAAAGGCTCCACTCCCTGATCACAGAATAGAAGCACGGACAGTGGTCTGTGAGAGAAAAGGGTGTGAGAGAAAGAAAAACAAGGAATCGTGAGAGAAGTAGTGAAGGAAAGGCCAATTTTAATGAAAGTTAAGACTCAATCGTACATAACAAGGCATGAAGTGGTTGTGAGTCATTGACTGTAAAAAAAAGACAAAGGATAAAAAAAAAAAAAAAAGAACAGGGATACCCATGCAAAGAACCAGATGTGAAGAGAAAAGAGGAGGAGTATGGGGAGAAAGAAGGACAGTTCAAAGAGGTCATTCATAACCCCAGGTCCTTATCGTTGACTCTGACTCATTGCCCCTCAGCCTCACGCCACTCCTATCAAACCTAACACCCACGGCACACGTCAACCGCTGCACAGCCTCATGCAGCTGCTTTTATGTGAAGTACCTTTCCCTTGAGCCTTATGCCACTGATCTTACTTTGACAGAAGCCTTCCTGTGTGTCACAGGTTTTTTTTTCTTTGATCGTCAAACTGCAGGTTTTTCAAATACAGTTCTGCAAACTGCAAACCTCAATATCCACAAATAAATGTTACAATTGGGGCCCAGAACCCCTACAATAAAATAACAACTTAAAAAAAACAATAAGGCTTTTAGAAAGGTTTGAGAACACCTTTCCTGATAAGTACTGTGCCACAGTTCCTGGTTGTTTTCCTCTACTGAGCCGCCACCAGAGGGTGTTGTTTAAAAGTTTTCTCACCTGGACTGTTAAATTGGGGAAACTGATATGGAGACATTGTGTTCTTTTCAACCTGTGGGTAGCATGTGTGTGAGTGTACATGTGTGTTTCGTCTGTTATCAGTAAACTCACAATCGAAACAGACTGATTGTATTTTGAAAGCCTCATAACTGAGCTTCGAACTGTGATACAAAAACATCCGGATATGCAATGTGTTTATAACATTTTAATTGTGACACACAATTAATTTGGCCTCCACCCCCATGACAGTGCAGTTTTTGGCAAACAACAACAATCATAAACTGACCACAGCTTGGTTGGGAAGAACAGTGCGTTAGCATTCACGGTGTGCAAAGACTGTTTGATCCATAACAAGGCTACCTGGAGCCAATGTTTTGTATGTGCTTTGCCAGGTTAGCACCGTGAAACAGGTGGGGATTCAATATTATAACTAGGAGGCGGACACAGATTTAAAACTGTGTTTAGACGTGGCATTTTACGTACACACCTCTCCACTTTTTCCTCCCCCTTGAAGCTACGTACATTCTCTTGTTGGAATGTATAGGGGAGTGATTCATAGGTCAGATCTAATGGAGTCAGTATCAGTGATGCAGAAGCTTATGATTGGCTCTCCTATAGATATGGCTCTCAAAGAGGTTAGGATTCCCTCGTCTCCCCTTCTGACTCGTCTGCAGTCATCCCCAATGACAAGTGTGTATCTGTGTGTGTGTTTGAATGGAAGAGAAAAGGCAAAGTGAATGTGTTGTTTGTATATGTGTCAACAGAACTCCTCTGTCTTATTTGTGCAGGTATGTTTAGCCACACAAAATTGTGTGTGTGTGAGTATACATATGTGAATATATGTGCATGTGTGCCACAGAGAGTCCCACAGTACAGTTGTTTGGAATATTAAATACAGTGCCTTGCTGGCGGCTGTTATAAAATCAAGAGGCAGCATAGCCGAAGTGTGACTCACACACTGACTCACTGAAAGAGCTGCCATGGCGTGTGTATGTTTCGGTGTATGTGTGTAAGTGTGTGTGTGTGTCTCACACTCTGTGGTGCCTCTGGCAGACCCGCTGTGTGTTGCTGGTGTTCTAAGAACTCTGAACCCTGCCACATTCCCTAGATTTCCCACCAGCAAACAAGGTTACATATGTGTGTGTGTGTATGAGTGCGTGTGTGTCTCTTCTGTCCTATAATGGTATATGTATAGTGGATGTGCAATGTCCATGTGTGTGTTTAAGCAAGATAGCATGTTTTCACGTGTAACTACAGAAGTACTGTATGTGTTTCCAGTCATGTGTTTACTATTTCGGAGAGGAGACCTCGAGCTGCTCCTGAGTATATAGCCAACATGTATATAATATAGCAACCGCTCATCCTCCCATATCCCTGATTTATGCACCAACATGAAAGGCAGTGTACCTGTTGTCAAGGGCAGTAAGTCATAACAGTTATTGTACAGTATCTGTCCTGCATTCCAGGACCACAGGTACAAACGTAAATCAGGGATGTTTTCACTTTAAACAAGCGTACAGTATTGTAAATCTGTACATGCAATGGTATGTGTCAACGTTGTGAGCTGTGCTCCGCCACAGTATATCATCTGATGGTGATAAAGCAGAAAGTGACTTCTTATTTACTTTCCAATGTCTTATAGTGGCGTCTCTTGGATATCCCCACTCAGCATAAATCACTGTTAGCAAAAGGCTTAGAGGGAAGTGAGAAACCTGGTGTGGGTGTGTGTTCTCTACAAAGTGATTTTGATGCATGGTCTAATATCCTCACAAAAGTTAAAGACCTGGAAAAGGCCACCCATGCATTCAAAAAGGGCTTATTTATCCAGTTAGAGTTTGTCTTACAGCGTGATTAGAAGGTTTAAGGTCACATTCATAGTTAATTACATGCAAGGTTATAAATACATTTCTAATATGAGACATAATGTTCTGTCACATACTATAGCACAAGGATATGTGTGAAGGCATGCGTGTGTCTCAAATACAAGTGCATTACCCCTGTGTTCAGTAATGTACTGTATGTGCTTCAGAATTTTGTGTGTGTGTGTGTGTGTGTGCATTATTTATTGGACCTGATATCTAGGTTTGGCCTCATACTCTGCCTCAATAAAAAAAAGGTCATGCCTGCACACTTACTCCAAGCCACAAAATTTAATCTGGACAACGTTTCAATCCTTAGTCAGGTCAGAATGTATCATACTCTGCCTGCCAATCTATCCCACCCCGTGGCTGTTAATGATTTCGAAATCATCTGCTTTCAAATGAATGGAAAGGAGAGTGAGAAAGAGTGCGTGCACTTGCATCTATGTATTGCGCAAGATACTTATCAGACAGAGCTGTGTTGTGATCAGTGAGGGAGGCCTTGGCTCGGGCCTGTACAGGAGCTCACAGTCGCTTCAGCCTTGGCGTATACTGTAACTCTGTGTGTGTGAGTGCGTGTGTGTATGTGCGTGTCTGAGGCTCACCGATCCTACCCTGTCTGCCTTGTTTTTCAGTCCGCCTGTCCCGTGCCTCTCATCAGCCGGCTGCCTGGTATCAGTGGGTCATTATGAGTCTGTTTGTGTATTGGCCAACCTGACTCTCCTGCCAGGTGAACAGTGAGTGTATTTACAGTTGACTAACCACTTCCTAGTATAACACTGCTCTCATATCAGCCATAACCTGCAACCCATCAGTCTTATCTATGCTACAGTTCATTACAAAATCAAACTATTTTTGTAAACTTTAACTCCATAAACAATTCCTGAAACTTGACCACAGATTAATTTAACATTGACTGCTATGTTATGTGAGCTATTGCATTTGTTATTGCTATTTAGTGTTACTGAAAATCTGAAAGGACAGCAGTAGAAGAAAAGAGCAGCTTAAAGCCACCTGCTCTGTCCTGTGCATTCGACTTAAAACTGCATTTATTTAAAGTAGTTTTGATTGCAGCCACCTGGTGCTTGTTGCCCACTCAGTAACAGATCTTCATCTGAGTCAGGAGCAGAAGACATGAGGCAGAAAGACAAACAGACAGGCAGAACACATGGTGTCTCCTCTGTTTTATTGTTTACCTTACATTCATACTGGCAGCCAAGACTGAAGCAAGGAAGAAGTACAATGAATAGACAGACAGATATATTCAAAACTGAAAGCATATACTGCAGCTCTTATTCAAAGAAAAGTTTCATTCTTATATCCCATGTTACATAGAGGCTGCTGCAGTCTTCATGTCTCAGGTAAGCTATAGTTCACAAGAAAATGTGAAATGGCTGAATGAGCACACCAGGTCATGAGGAGTTGAAAAAAATATTTGTCTTCCCTCTTGCACAACAAAGACAACATTATCCTTCCACATTTTGAAAAATCAGAACAGAGTGCTTTCCGTGAATGTCGTAAACCCCCCACCCTCCTCTCCTCTCGTTCTCCCCAGGCTGAAAAATAAAGTGAAACCAAAGACAGAATGTGACATGAGAAGCTGTCAGGCCCAGCTCGGGTCAACAGCAGGGGGTCAAAGCTATGTCTGGAACCACCGAGTCACTGAGTGATGTGTTAAGTGTCTCTCAGGGACACTTTAGTACATGACAGCATGGTGAAAAGAGTGTGCACAAGTGAGTGTGTGTGCGCATTTACAGTTTCTCCAAGGTTGGGAAGAGTCCATCAGACAAGCTGGTCTCTTGGGTACATCTCATCCACTTGTAGACTTTACTGACCTCCACTTGCTCCCTTACTGAGTCTCACACAGCATGTCAAAACACAGGCGAGAAGCCAGCTACGGTGTCAGTCTAACCTGCCTTTTAAACAACACAAAAACACTGGGAGCATCTCACAACTGACTTCAAAATACAAAGTGAGGAGAAAACGCACAGAGACTTTCACCAACAGCCACAAGAGGACATGGCCACAAAAAATGTGTGAACATATAATCAAATGCTTTCACCTTCTCACACACAAACACACACACTGTAGTAGTGGCTGTGAGACAGCCTGGGAACAGCTAGTCCACTAATGAGGTCTATCCCATGAGGATTTAGTACTGCACAGAGGAATGCAGGCTCTCCGCTCTCATGACTGACCTGCCCTGACACAATCACACAGAGCTACGTTACTGTCCGAGAGCTGCCCTCTTACACATGAATGAGAATTGATAGAAGGCATCCAAGAATAGGACACTTGTAATTTGCTAGGTACTGCATTAGAAACAAACATAACAAGCACACTGGGGAATTTGACACTAATTTGAGACGAGAGCGAGTGGAGGCAGGAAGAAGGGGGGACGGGCTGAGAAAACAGAATGAAAAGGAGGAATAAATAAACAAGGGTACTGAGGGGTCAGAGAGGGAAAGTGACGGAAAGAGAGGGAAACAGAGTTATGAGGATTATGAATCCCAGAGTTTTATTTGCACTTCACATTTGTTCTTGGGTTTTGGCTCATGATCTGGGTGTGAGAGCCAACTTGAGTGAGTTTACTAGAACAGATCTGGTGTCTGAAGCAGACAGACCCCGTTGCCGGTGGCCTGTTGACGGGGCCTGCTGCTAGCTGATAGACAGACAGCATGGGAGTCCTTCTCTGTCACGACTCCCTCAGAGCACACTCGAGTGAGTTCTGCGCTGTTCAGTGAAAGTTTTGAGATGAATAACTTTATAAGTGTGCTTCAAAACATTTTTGAAATGTACCAGCAGTTGCATAGCCAACCCAAACCATTTGGAGTGTGAATACATCACTTGAAAGTACACATAATCCACTGTGTTCAACTATTAATATAAACAATTCTAAAAAATTTAGTGCTTAGATGAAAAAAATTAAAAACATTATTTATTTTAGAAACCACAATGGACTTTTATGGTTTTACAGTTTGAAAGTAAAATTCCAGATGCTTCTATAATCATCCCGTGACATGTTTGGACTATTCCATAGAGCTCAGACAGTGTATAAAAAGATATGTGAACCACTGGTAGAATAAGACTTAAGAGTCTACAGTCATGCAGCTGTGCTTGTAGCTTAATGCTACTGTCAGCAAGCTAATGTGCTCACAATTTCAATGCTAATACATGCTAATATTTTGCAAGTATATCGTTTACCATGGTCACCATCTTAGTTTAGCATGTTAGCATTCTAACCAAGCAGCAACTATCACAGCTTGAGGCTGAAGCCAATGTGGAAGTACCCTTAAGTGAAATGCCACCAACAGCCACTAGATGCTAGCTCCCAAAAAATCCCCAGGTCCAAGTGTCTCCCATTCACAAAGTGTCAACTTCTCTCTAGAAATACTAAGTCAATAAGTTTTTTCAACAATTAACTATGGTCTCAATCGCTAAATTCAGGCCGTCTAATAAATGTGCTGGTGGTCATTTTGGTAATTATTGCTCCATTAATAAGATTGACAGCTGTGATTGACAGTTCACTCACCTGCTGCTCTATGGCGCCGACCATAAGCAGCAACTCCGGGCTTCAAATCAGTCACATCTTGCTGCATCCATCTTTATATTTATATCGTATTTATTGGATAAGTGAACATTCTGATGACATGCTAGAGGATGTTAAGGGATCATTGTAGACTTACAAATCATCCTGAGGGGAGCATGAATGTCAGTACCAAATGTCATGACAACCCATGTAATAGAGACATTTCATTTATAACAACAATGTTGTCCTGATTGTGGCAATAGAGGTAAGTCATTAGGATTCATCCTCTGGGCACCATGGATATCTGTACTAAATTTTATTGCAATCCATCCAGTAACTGTTGAGAGGAAAAAACTGGGGATTTCCAAGGTCAGTAGGCTTCATCCTCTGCAGAGCATGAATTTCATGGTAATGAATCCAGTAGTTGTTAAGATATTTCAATCTGAAACAAAGTGGTGGACCAACAGATCCCAGTGGGGTAAAAAAAAATGTTTATACTAGACTTTAAGGCCTCTGTTCAGTACAATGGTCTGGTTATTATTAATCATGACATGTTTCATTTGTGGTATGCAGCATACTGATGACTGCCCTAAAAATGACAGTATGCAACCACTGTGCACCCATCCCTAGAAATAAACACTGGGCTGCCGCTAATCGTCCCTGTGTCAGCCATGCGTAACACCATGTCAGAGCCGCCACGCATGCTGAATGCCTTGCCGGCCTTTGTTTTGGAAAATGTGGCAGGGGTTGCCATGGTGCTTGTGTTTGATCTACTATTGTAATTAAGTGAGCCCATTGATTGCACAACGCTTCCCCCTGGCTCATCTCCATCAGCGGACAGCCCTGACTGGACGTCTCATCAAACACCACGTTAACCACTGTATGCGGTCGCCTCCCCACAATGCTTTGTCCTTACATGGCCTAACACGGATGAAAAGGAGCACAGGAAGTGGAGGGGAGGCCAGGGCAATAAGGATCATTTCAGGATTTACCAAAGCTGAGGTTTACAGTTTGAAATGGTTTTGATTCTGAGCTCAAGAGTACTGATAAGTGTTAACTGATTATGGCGTGTGTGTGTGTGTGTGTGTGTGTGTGTGTGTGAGACATACTTACCTTTCACCAAACATATACAAATCAAATGATTAAAGCTTAAAGCAATAGTTTGACATTTTTGGGAAATACATTCAATAAGATGAGAAAATCAGCTTTAATAGTTGTATGCTAAATATTAATACAGCCAGCTGACGATTAGCTTAGCATAAAGACCTGAAGCAGGGCAAAACAGCTAGCTTAGCTCTGCCTAGTGGTAAAAAAAAAAAAAAATCCACCTCACAGCACCTTTAAAACTAATAGTCTGGCACATAACTCCATGTAAAACAACTGGTCAGTTTCACATGGTTTTTGAACAGATAACATTAGTGAGCTATAGGAGCTGGTAGATTTTTTTTACCTTTGGACAGAGTCATGTTTGCCGTTTCTCTCTGCTCCCAGTTTATG